>NC_081432.1:19057914-19428509 GCF_949786415.1 Peromyscus eremicus | reverse complement strand
CCATAGGGCCTGGAGCTTATTCACTGGGTTGGTTGATTGGTTTGTGAAGCAGGGGTGGTACCCTGACTGACAGCAAGAAACGAAGGGCATCAGAAGCTGGGGTGTAGCTGTTCTTTTTCCACGGCATCCCCTTCTTTGTAAGATAACAAGAGCTAAGACTGCTAGTTTCTATGCACAGAAACAGCGAAACAGCTTTTGAGGTGGAGTTCCTTTTAAGGATATTGTGATGGCTACCTATGTATGTCAACTTGGCTAGACCATTATACCCATTTAATTAACAGTAGTAGAGTGTCTTTTTTCTTTCTGTCCATCCCTCCCTATTGCTTCCATTCTTATCTATCTATCTATCTATCTATCTATCTATCTACCTACCTACCTATCTATTTTGAGGCAGAGTCTCACTATGTATCCCTAGCTGGCCTTGAACTTACTATGTAGACCAGACTGGCCTAGAGCTCATAGAGATCCACCTATTTGTGCACCTTGGGTGCTGGGATTAAAGTCGTGTACTGCTACTCCTGGCTTCCATCCTTATTTTTAAGATGATGTTATGAATTGGTAGACTTTCAGATTATACTCCATAATGTGAGTGGGCCTAATCCAAATCAGATGAAAAGGGAATGTGATCAGCATCATGTACCTGCACTCCAAAAATTAACTCTTCGGCTGCCTTCCCGCTACTGGGCGGCCTTCAGAATCGTGTGAGCCAATTATTTAAAATCAATCCATCAACCAATCAATGGATTGATGGATCAATCACTTTCTTTTTCTAATGGTAGTGTTTTTCTGGTGAACTCTGACTCATCCACGTTATCTACCTTGATTCCTGGTGGAACCACGACCTTTTGTATCTCTCAGATTCTGAGTAAATCAGGTGTAGCATTGATGATTAACCCAACCTCTCTCAAGTACCTCATCTTTGAGACGGTACATCACAGTAGAAAATAATCCAGTCATATTCTCTAACGCCTCATTCGTTTTCTCTAAACCTTGGCAATTGGGGAAAAAAAATGAACCCTTTTCCCCACCTGGTGCCCAGAATCTATCTCTGATCTGCACCCCCTCTTCCCACAGGCTTCTCTGTTAGAATTCCCCAAAGGAACCAGTTGAACACATATGAAACTCACAGAACTAGAGGACCGACCATTGACTGTCACAGTGAAAACCTCCACAGTTACTGAAAACAGTGATGGCTCTTCTGCTCTTGGGCCAGAGAAGGCTCAGTGAGTAAATGCGGTTGTCCCTGAGCCTAAGGACCCGAGTTCTACTCCCAGAACCCACATGGTAGAGAGGACAGACTCTCACTAGCTGTCTACACACACACACACACACACACACACACACACACACACACACACACACACACACAGAGAAATGAGTGAGACGGCCAGATTCAGAACATGTTTCAGAAAGCCAGAAGACTCACCACTGTGTTGGATATTAAAAGATAAAGGCAGGAAAGGAATAAAATATTTCTTTAAAAAATTTTGTTCCACGCCAGACATGGTGGTAGATACCTTTAATCCTGGACTTGGGAGGCAGAGGCAGGCAGATCTCTGTGAGTTCGAGGCCAGCCTGGTCTACAAAGCGAGTTCCAGGACAGCCAGGGCTATTATACAGACAAACCCTATCATGGAAAAGAAAAGAAAAGAAAAGAAAAAAAAAAAAAACAGAAAAAAAAATCAGTTCCAAGAGGATCAAATGAATTATTCAAGGACCTACAAGAAACCCTAGAATAATGCAGACATTGACTTGATAACAGTGAATTCATTCTTTCGAAACAAGAATTCCCTTAAATTGTTATTCTGTCTTCTTAGATAGGCTGTGTTGAAACATAACCACACTCTGGTACAAATTGGGCAATTGATGCATGTTCCTGGATATATAAAAAGCGATGGTAACTGGATTAGCATATAATAACAAGGTACCATACTTGGAGGGTCTCACTATGCAGTCCTGGCTGGCCTCCAATGCAGAGATGGGCCTGCTTCTGCTTCCCCAGTGCTGGGAGTAACAGTGTGTATCAGCATGCCTGGTCTTCTTCCCTTTCTTACTATGACATCCTTGGGTAAACAAAGACATGGCACTTTTCCTTTTTTTTTTTTTCCCCCCTGAAACAGGTTCCCTGTGTAGCTTTGGAGCCTGTTCTGGAACTCAGTCTGTAGACCAGGCTGGCCTCCAACTCACAGAGATCCACCTGCCTCTGCCTCCCCAGTGCTGGGATCGAGGGTACGCGCTGCATCCACTGCCTGGTCCTATTTTCTTTTTATTTACTTTATGTTATGAGTGTTTTGCTTGCATGTACGGATGCACACCACATTGTACACCTGGTGCCTACAGTTCCTGTTGAGCACAGTTCTTTACTAACTTACTGAACAGGTAAAATTATCAATCACATGCTTTAAAATTCCAACTTGAAGAATTGTCTTTTAAAAAGCAATTTATTTATTTAGACAGGGTTTCTCTATGGAGCCCTGGCTGGCCTACAACTTATTAAGTAAACCAGGCTGGCCTTGAACTGGGAGATTGCCCTGCCTCTGCAGTGTCTTACGAAAAGCCTGTTCCACTTTAAAAAGGAATTTAAAAACACGGCCTGCTCTAGGACACTCAGAGGAGGCTTCAAGCCTAGCATATATTGATGAGCAGGTAGAAGAGCACACTATTTTCCAGGAATAACACATCAGTGGGTTTTTGTTCCACACAGCTCTGTAAGAACAGTGAACTACTTCAAGGGAAAAATAAAACCCCAAGGAAAAAACAAACACTATTAAAGTCCTTCACAAGCTCACTGTGTTCTTCTGAATTTCTATTTAAATTTATAGCCCTCCTTGGTCATGACAAGCATGTGTCTCATACCAAGGCTGAAAACTGTAAGTCCATTTTCAATGCTATCTGAAAACACCATAACATACATTGCATATCATAATGAAACAATGCAAGGGAGCTTTTAAGACAGGATTTATCTTTAAATGTGAAGCAGACACAGACTCTCACACAGACGGAACTCCAGAACACTTCCAGGATACAGAAATCCGAATGTTCGGTTAGACTATGCTGCTGACTGCGAGCCGATGCGTTGTGACAGAGTTCCTGTGCTGTTTTCCCTGCTTCTCTGTCTAGCATCCAGACTCCACCATCAGCCTATGACAAGCTTTCCAGAAAGTGACCATCATCATGATTTGTTCTGCCAACGCAATCTGAAGGACATAGATGTTGTCTGTTACTAAATCAGGACATGTTGAATAATAAAGAACATTCATAGAGTTCAACACACGTATGCCGACACATAAAGAAATACCCAACTGCCACTAATGTAATGAGTTTACTTTATTGTAAAAATTCGCAAAATACACTTGCAGAGTCCCTCACGTACGGGGCTTAAGGATAGCTTTAACAAAGAGATCTTATAAAGTTATTCTTGCTTAAAGTATTAAAGTACACAGAGTTAAAAAAATATTAGAAGAAAAAAATGTTAAGTCAGGGTCAACACTCAAAAAGGGCTGATATACAATATTCAAAAAGGGTCAATCTGCAGAGCACCCCTAAAAGACTACGTCTTAAAAGTTCTTAGGGAAAAAGGTATTTTCTTTTCTAAGAACTTTAACCTTAGGGTATATTTCTTAAGAAATACTACAAACCATAAAGCCACAATCTTCTCAAAATTCGCCTATTTCACAAATAAGTCAACCTAAAAAGGAGAGGACAGAGGAAACAGCTTTGGAATCTGTATTTAGATTTCTATGTTTAGATCTACTGAGATCTCCTTAGTTTCCCCCAATGAAAGATATTCAATGAAAAATTAGCCCATTACAATAAAAAAAAAAAACACTTACAGTTAATATAAGACATTATAGTAATACCATAAAGGTTCAGGTGTCTCCCCAAAAGTACAGAAAAGAAAGAGGATACATTTAGCCAATGTTTGACAGAATTTTAGAGTATTTACATGCTTCATAACACTGTGGAAGTCTTTGGTGATGACACACGGAATGAGATCCCTGAAAACCTGTGAGTAGATAGCCCTGCTCCATCCATGCAGTGAAGTGTTTCTTACCAGCAGTGGCGGCAGGATCTCGTTGTTTTAGCCATCTAAAACACACAGTGATATGTGTGGATGGGGTCTGGTTGGGGAGTGAGGTGGGTTTATATAATTGCTCATTTAGCAATCAGCTTATTGTTGGTTCCTTTTTGTTTTTCACAGATTTTTTTTTTTTTACTTTAACTTATGCGTAAGTCTGTATATCTGTGTATCAGTATGTTCACACGCATGCAGATGTGCCTGGAAGTCAAAAGAGTATCGTTTTCCCTGGAGCTACAGTTGCAGGCAGTTGTGAACTACCTACCAGGTAGAGGTGCTAATGACTGAACCTGGGTCCTTTGTAAGAGCAGTATGCATTCTTAAAACACTGAGCTATCTCTCTGGCTGTACTTGTGGCTCCTTTCAATACCCGAAAGGAAAAAAGAAAAGAGAGAGACACGTAGACTATATCAATATAGTTTATGCCTAAACAATAGTTAAATATGGGGAATAGTTAAGTATTAGTGATCCCACGGAATGACTGGCTACTCAGATAAAATACTAGTAGGCTATAATTTTTGGATAAACGCCAAAAGGCAGACAAACAGTGCCCTAAACAGGTTTGTGCATTGCATGCTGGTGCCCCAATCGGCAGTGGGGTAAGTCAAGGCACTGTGGTCTATGAATAAATTTACAACTCTTAAAAAAATCAGCAGCCTCAAAAGCAGAGATACTAATGACATGACCTGCTCCACCTTAAAAGAAACAAAACAAAACAAAAAAGCCCTTTATTTCTCCGTATACAAAGTTCAAAGAAAAGAACCCTGTTATGACATACGACTGTGAGGACAGATGACATCAAGTATATTAAGCATGTCACCATCAGGGATATGTATGCCCAAGCACGGGCCGGGGATGAGAACAGAACAGGACAGCAAGCATTAGTTCTGAGTCAGGTGGTGTCTTTGTTTGGGCATTTTGATTCTCCCCAATTAATAATTCTCCCAATGTAAAAAGTCCGTGAAACAGGGCGTGGTGGTACACACCTGAAATCCCAGCACTTAGAAGGCTGAAGCATGAAGAGTGTCCACAAATTTGAGGCTAGCCTGGGCTACCTAGTGAGTTTCAGGCCGGCTAACGTGAGACCTTGTCTCAAAACAAAACAAGCTGGGCATGGTGGCACACACCTTTAATGTCAGCACCTGGGAGGCAGCGGCAGGTGGATCTTTGTGAGCCTGAGGCCAGCCTGGTCTACAGAGTGAGTTCCAGGACAGCCAGGGCTCCACACAAAACAACAACTTAAAACAAAACAAAACAAAAAACCAAAAAACCAAATAGTATATGAGTTCCTTAAAAGATGGGTAAGTTTGTTTTAACTAATTTTCTTTTTTGATTCAGGGATTGAACTCAGGGTCTTGCCTATGTCAAGCATGGCACCTATCAGTAGCTCCAAAGGGCAGGTGTAATACAGAAACTGGATTTCTAGAAGATAATATGGTGTCAATCAGTCCCCATGGAGACAGAGTAACTTACTTATCCAATTGTCTTATCAGGTAACACTGCCTCTGTCCAGGAAACCAAGCATGCAGCATGGCCTTTGTACAGAGCAGGATAGGGCCAGGCAAAATAAATAACACTCTTTCCAATAATTTATGATAGACGTCTGAACAGAAGTTGAAGAATTCTTCTAGTAACAAAGAGGCTATGAGTCAAATCAAAGCAGATGGAGATACAAGATTAAATTTGTGGAAAATAATTGAATTTTTATTTGGTGCTCAATATTAAGAATGTGAGTCAGTTTAGGAGATATTCAGAGTAGCATCTAGAGGTCATGTATGAATGACTCTCAGACACTCCCAAGTAAATTTTGTTTGATTATTGAAGTTTTGGTTATCCATCACCCCAGATACACTGATTTAGGGTTCATAACGCAGTTAGTAGGGCAAATCCAAAGAGCCTCTGAGTTCAATCCCTCTAAATCTCTTACACTAAAAGGCGGTCTTTGTCTGGGAGCCTGTGCTACGTAGCATCAACTATCCTTGTGCTTTATCTTGACACTCATCTTTAGGGAATAAACTCAGCCAGAAAAAGATTCAGATGACTTCAGTCACTGCCAGGTCTGTAAGGCAGCATCTGCCTCTGCCAAGCTTGAGAATGAGGTGTGGTCACTGGGCAGTTCCACGAGTCAGAAAACACTGAGTGTAGTCGTGCACACATCTTTAATCCCAGCACTCAGGAGGCGGAGGCAGGTGGATCTCTGTGAGTTCAAAGCATCCTGGTCTACAGAGCTAGTAGTTCCAAGATAACCAAGACTACACAAAGAAACCCTGTCTCTAACCCTGCCCCCAAAACAAAACAAAAAGCAAAACAAAAAAACCCTAAAAAAGAAAACACTAAGTGCTACACTGGTCTTGACTCTCTTCTGCAAAAGCTATTTTTTAAAACCTAAAATAACGTAATTGTTGTTGATAAAAACACATCACATTCAACTATGGAAACTGATTAGTGTTAATCACTTCTTGGATGTTAAGAATATAATTAAAAAACAGTTAAAATTAGTCAGGTGTGATAATATACACCTGTCATCCCAGCAACTGTGAGGTGGAAGCAGGAAGAGAATCAGGAGTTCAAGGCCACCCTTGGGCCACAAGAGACCTTATCTCAAAAAGCAAAACAAAAAGTAAAAATTTAATAAGAGTTAGCTATGTGTCCCTACTATAAATCAAATGAATTTAACAAATGAAACAAATGAGTAGGAAAAGGAGATGATGCATTTCAAGGCGTAATTTTGACATGTCAGAATATCACAGACAACAAAAAAGACAGCATCGATAAAATTTAAAGTAAATGTACAGTCGTAAAATAAGTAAACAATTTTCAAGTGTGCAAAACCAGCCAGGAAAGTGCTATGTGGACACCTGGTTTTCAAATATCTGTTTCAAAACCTTTCAGCTCATGGTGGAAAGCTTCCAAGGCTTATGTAAGGGACATGTCACCACCTTACAGTATGTCTTTGTCACAACACTGGCTGCTCAGTGGCTGTCACCACTCTCCTGTGACAGATGTGGGTGGCACGGATGGGCGTAAACACAATGTGACACCAGAAGGGCAAGGTGTATCCTGAAGCAGAGACTTTTCAAGTATACCCTGGGTCTATGTTTCACCCTTAGATCCCAGACACTCAATGTTGCTGATGGAATCAGATAACATGATTCTCTGTAACTGTTGTTATATACATGCACATTAATAAACCTTACACAACTACATTTAGCAGTTGATATCTAAAAGTAATTGTTAAAAGAAACAAACTTTCTAATGTTATTAAAGTAAATCCCATCATCGCCACAATCGGTAGATTTAAAGTGTAAGTCCTAAATACATTGAGTTAGAAAATGAAGTTGATTTGTTAGGATTATTTGTCTTGAGATAGGTGAGGTGTAGATGCTAAAAATACACCTGTGGTCTCTTCTTCACTTTATATTTTAGCGAACCATACCGCACCTAAAGAAATAAAAGTATTAGTATTAATAAGAGGAAACCCAGCTGGGCAGTGGTTGCACACGTCTTTAATTCCAGCACTCAGGAGACAGAGCCAGGTGGATCTCTATGAGTTCAAGGCCAGCCTGGTCTACCAAGCGAGATCCAGGACAGGCACCAGAACTACACAGAGAAACCCTGTCTGGAAAAAACAAACAAACAAAAACAACAAAACAAAAACAAAACAAAAAACTAACCTAAACTAAAACAAACAAAACCAAACAGACTGATTAAGTTTTTAAACTAGGTAGGTTTTAATAGTTCATCGTCATAGTAATGGTTTTACTCTTCCAACATAAAACATCAACTTTCTTGGGAGACCAGGCAGAAGGACTGTAATTCAAGATCTACCTGGGCCACACAGGAGCTCTGGGCCAGTCTGGGCAACTTATTGAGACCTTGTCTCAAAATAAAAGGTGCTGGGAATGTGGCTCAGAAGTATAATGTTTGCATAGCCTTCATGGGGCCCTTGGCTCAAATGCCCGTACAGCACCCACATCAATCAATCATCCAAGCAATGCCCTTGCAAGTTACAACCTTACTAAGAACACCCACAGAAACGTAGCTGGCGATGTGGTGGGCGTAGGCAGTACACAGGACATTCCCAATCACGGATGAAAACACTGACTTATTATTTACATTTTGCTGAGTACAATGTCAGTAAATGAGCCTTAGCGCACTGCCACCGTGTGACTGCGGGTATATATCTACTATTTAATTATCATGTATGACTTGTTGAAAGCAACACTATGTAGTTAATTCTGTTAGCAGCTTTCCTTGCTTAGGTAGAGGGCAGCAACAGACAGTCACAGTAACTGTGGGGTTTGCTAGGTGGAAATGCCACTTTCTCCATAGAGCACAAAATAAGGACTTTCCTATTTCAAAATTTCCAGGGGGAGGAAGTGTCCCGAGAGATCCCTAACACACCTGCTTTTAATGAAGAATTTCAGCTACAATGCTGCCCTCTGATTGGAACCCTTCATTCACTGGTTATTTAATGTCAGTAGTGGCAAAGTAGAAGGAAATCCCTCACACAGATCGTTAGGAAAATAACTACCCGCTGCACACTGACCTCTTTGCGGCCTTTGATGGTCTTGACAGACTTCATGCTCTGGGATCGCCGCAGCCCCTTGTGAGTCACCATCTCGTCGTCCGAGAATGGCCCCTCCGCTTCTTCATCGGTTTGCTCACCTCCGTCTTTCAGTGGAATTCCATAGGCTAAACAAATGGTCAAGGGCAGCATGTTTTAGACACAGGACACCAGGCAGCTGCCTCTTCATCTGCCTGGCATGAGGGTCTAGCTGGGGCCTCTCTTCCCACTCATCTGAAAAGTGCTCCTGGCCCTTCCCCACGAACTTTTGCTTTGTGCACTACTTCAGATAAAGATCAGAAGACTCATTTCCTCCACGAACTGCTCCCTGATCGGTTTTACTCATTTGCCTAATTCTTTTTTTTTTTTTTTTTTTTTTTTTGAGATGAGTCTTCTGTAGCCCAGACTGGGCTGGAATTCACGGTGATGGCACCATGGCCAGCAGCCCAATCTTATTATGAATATTTTTATTTTAAAAAATAAGCCAGCCGGGCACGACTTTAATCCCAGCATTTGGGAGGCAGAGGCAGGCTGATCTCTGTGAGTTCGAGGCCAGCCTGGTCTACAGAGCGAGATCCAGGACAGGCGCCAAAACTATACAGAGAAACCCTGTCTCGACAAAACCAAATGAATGAATGAATGAATAAATAAATAAGTAAATAAATAAATAAAATCATCCAGAGGGCTGGAGAGCCAGCTCAGTAGGTAAGAGCACTTGTACAAGCATAAGGAGCTGAGTTCGGGTCCTAGAATTCAAGTAAAATCTGGGCATTGTGCTCTGGACTCTCCAGGGCTGTGTGTACATTTGTGTGTGTTGTGCACAGAGAGACAAGAGGATCTCTGGAGTTTCCAGGTTGTTAGCGTAGCAAAAATACACGTGCCCCAGGTTGAGGGAGAGACCCTGCCTCACAGGAATACGCGAGAGAGATAGAGGAGCATACACCACACAGTCAGGCATGATACACACCAGGAGCATTAAAAACTCAGGAAGTAGAGAAGAAGGACTGATGTGTGTTTAAGGTCTGCCCGAGTTAAAGGTAAGAAGACCCCAAGTCAAAACAGGACTGGGAAGGTGACTCAGCCTGAGTTCGAGAAGGCATGTAAAAAGGTAGAAGGAGGGAAGGACTCCAAAATTGCCCTTTGATCCCTAAGGGCACAATAATAATATTTAAAATTAAAAAAGCCCAACACAGCCAGGTGGTGGAGGCACACACCACATGCCTTTAATCCCAGCACTTGGAAGGCAGAGGCAGGTGGATCTCTGAGTTTGAAGCTAGCCTGGTCTACAGAGTGAGTTCCAGGACAGCCAGGGCTACACAGAGAAACCCTGTCTCGGAAAAACAAAACAAAACAGAGAGACAAGCCAAACCCAAACAACAACAACAAAACAATAACAATTCCAAACAACACACACAAAAAACCCACCCCAGACAATGAAGTTAATACCCACACCCTGTTTGTTTTTAACAAAAAAAAAAAAAAAAAAAAAAAACCAAGAAAAAAAAACTTAGAGAAAAATAATCAGAAATGTTGTAAAGTTTCTTTTCACCCTCACATGAGTTGTACAAAACCCAAATGTGTCTTAGGCCTGTCATTTGTGCCTCTGACTTTAATTAAGACCCAAGCCCCTCTCCCACCTGTCACACGGTAGGTCAACACTGGGAATGACAGGGGATGCCAAGAGAGACACGAAGGGGCTACAATGGGAGAGGTGAGTTCACTGGAGCACGGTTACAGTGCTGATCAAGAGCAGGAAGTTTCAGTTGAGGGAAACCACAGGCCATAACACAGACGTTAGAGGAAATGTTCAGCACCAAGATCAGCCAGGGCCCACAGGGCCAGCTGTTCCGTGGACCTATAAATACTCATTTCTGTCTGCTATGCAAGCATCCAGGAGGGATGGTTACTCTAAGAATTCTAGGGAGTATTCCAGGCTGGGAGTCAGGAGCAAGAGCACCCCATCTCGAAGAGAAGGTCCTCAGACACTGGCTTGTCTTATCGGGGTGACTTGTCAGGACATAATGCTGGGCTCCACCCCTGGAAGCTTGAGATTCAGCAGGCCTGGGGTGGGGCAGAGATGAGCATCTCTAAGGAGCCCTGGGGGATGATGACATAGCTCTGAGAAGCAAAACCTGAGGCCTCTGGTGAAAGGCAGACAAGGGCCAGTCCAAGGCAGTGAAGGCAGGGGGTGAGGGTGTGTGTACAGTTACACGGCCCTAAGAAGCTTTAAATCCCTCTCTAATAAAGATAAGAAGCACAGGATAAGGGGCCAGGAGGAAGCAAGGATGAGTTTTTCTGTCAGGAAAATGACGTGGAACAAATGTCTATTAGTCAGCTCGCCCAGGACACAAATAATTTGGGATTTACAATGCAAACTGTGAGCAGTTGCTAATATGCTTTTTACTCTTATAATAACATAAACGACTTTAATTATATATTAGGACAGAACAATTTTAGGCTGCCAAACATCTAGGCTCGAAATCAGGAAGGATTTGGAAGCAGAATCAGGCATTATTTTGGCCAGAATCCTTTGTTTTTCTGTAGTAGTCAAAAGAAGAATATCCCAGGCAGAAGTGAGTGTGAATGTAGAGAGCTGGAGCAGCAGAGACTTGGGAGGAAATTCAAGCATGCCAGGGAAATGTTCCTCATTTAGGGTAAAATGAAGCCGTATTTTCTCTCTCTTTGAAGAGATTTATGTTATTTTTTAAAAGATTATTTTAATTTTCATTATGTGTATGTGTGTCTCTGTGTGGGTATGTGCATGTTAGTACAGGTGTCCACAGAGGCCGGAGGAGGGTACCTGATCCTCTGGAGCCCGAGTTACAGGAGGCTATGAACTGACCAACATGAGTGCTGGGAACTAAACTCTGGTTATCGGAAAGAGCAGTATTTGTTCTTAACCATGAAATCATCTCTCTAGTCCTCTGCCTCCTCTAAAAAAAAAAAAAAAGCTACATTTATTTATTAAGTGTGTATGGTCATGCACGTGTGCTGTTCAAGGTCAGTCTGCAGGAGGTGGTTCTTGCCTTCCAATGCTTGGGTCCTGGAAATGTAACTAAGTAAATGTAACTAAGTCATCATGCTTAGTGGTAAGCTCCTCTACTCACCCAGCTGAGCCTTACTGACAGCCCCCAGACCATTGTATGTCTCGGGAAGCAGGCTTTTATGTATTTGAATTTTTCCTTTTGTAAACTGCCAAGCATTGTTTAAAAATAACTACTGTATAATGAAGAAAGTAAATCAGAAAAAAATTTAGAGGTTGTCATTTATAGAGAGAGTTTTCCATTGTATTATTTAACTTTTTTTTTCAAAATAAGAGTATTAAGCCAGGTGGTGGTACAGCATGCCTTTAATCCTAGCATTTGGGAAGCAGAGGCAGGTGGATCTCTGTGAGTTCGAGGCCAGTCTGGTCTACAGAACTAGTTTCAGGACAGTCAGAGCTACAGAGAGAAACCCTTTAAAAAAAAAAAATCAAAATAAGAGTATTGTGCTATTTCTGATTTTGAGTAATGGATTAAAACTAAAAAAACCACACCCCCTAACTGAACAACAGAACACACACACACACACACACACACACACACACACACACACCCCACACACACCATACAAAACTAGACAGTGTTAACCTTTTAGAACACCCTCTGGATTTTCCAGTATGTACAGACACTTAACAGGTTCACCTCTCTTAATCCTTACTCCTGTGCCTTTACAACACGGGATCCAAACAGACGCTGTCTTACTGTCTGATTTCTCCTCCTCAGAATGTTTCAGTTAGTTTTCAGGGCTAACAAACTGCCACTGTAGGCACTTGGCTTTTGTTATTACGAATGAGACGAGCAGTCTGGTACATATAGCTCCCAACGCTTATCTGGCAGCTTGTCATCCAAAATGATCAGCTCATTTTAAACTCACAGAAAGTCCAAGAGGCTGGTCCATGACTCCCGGACTCCTCTCCTTCAACCTCCCAGGCTTTTGTAGCTGCCTCAACAAATCACCACTAATAACGTAGCGAAGGCACCAAGTGGGATTTCTGCCAGCGTCTTGTGGGACACTGGCAGATGACTCCAGCTCCCTCAGAGACTGGGAGTCCACACAGAGAGGACACATAGACTAGCACCTGCTGCTTGGCTTTTCCAGGCTCTGACAGGGACACGTGCGCGTGAGCTCCTCTCTGGGTGTGCGGCTCCAGCCCCAGCAGCTGTTTGACCACAGCTGCATGAGACCCTGAACAGAACTACTTTGCTGAGTGAGCCTGGCTAGCCCACACTCTGAGCAAACGAAGAGACTGTGATTGTTTTAGGAAACTGTTTGGGGTTTTTACAATGGACAACGGGGGCTTTCTTGTTCGTTTGTCCCCCCCTCCCCCAATCCTCTGTCTTCTTCTGACAGGGTTTCTGTATGCAGCTCTGGCTACTCTACTCACTCTACAGAGTGAGACCAGGCTGGCCTTGAACTCAGAGATCCGTCTGCCTCTGCCTCCGCAGTGCTGGGATTACAGTTGTGCACCACTTGCCCAGATAATGAGAACGCTTCTGATGGCTTCTTTTTGTCTTCTTCAGGATGTGGGATGTGTTTTTCCTTCCTGTATGGTAACTTTCTCTCTCTCTCTGTTTTGACACAGAGTCTCATGTAGCCCAGGCTGGCCAAACACTGCTAGGTAGTTGAGGTTGGCCTTGAATTTCTGATCCTTCCTGTTCCCACCTCTTTCCAAACCCGAGTGCTTGGATTACAGGTGTGCACCACCAAGCCCTGTTTATGAACTGCTGGGGATGGAACCCAGGGCTTTCTGTATGTTAGTCGAGCCCTCTACTAACTGAGCCACAGCCCAGCCTCGGGTCTTCATTCTTAAAAGCACTACTTTAACCAACGTTAGCTTGAGTATAACCTTTCAGACACTGGCCACCATTTTAAGTATATTCATTTTTTGGAGAAAGTGGAAGTTTTACTTTTATTATTTTAAATTACATGTATGTATATACATACATATCTGTGTATGGGTAAATACAGATATGTGCATGTAGTTCAGGTACCCATGGAGTTCAGGCAGCTGTGAAGAAATGTTGGGAACTGAACTTGGGTTCTTTTCAAGAGCAGTGTGCCCTTCAATCAGTGAGTCATCTCTCCAGCCCCAGTCTTTACTTTTTGAAGAGGAGCTATGGCTAAGGTGTGGAAGCTAACATTTGGGAAGCTGCGGCAGGAGAATTGCCAAGGGTTCAAGGCCAGCCTGGGCTACACTACAAAACTCGGTCTTTCAAAAAGAAAGAAAGGAAAAAGGGAGAGGCTGTCATTTTATTTTAAAAATGAGCTTGAGCTATTATAACGTGATGAATTTCAGCCTCCCTCTCAAGAGAACGTAGTTTTTGAAAGAACGATTAATGCTTTATAATGAGGAATGTCCTCCAGAGGACCCAAGATCAATTCCCAGCACCCACATGGCAGCTCACAACTGTCTGGATCTCTAGTTCCAGGGGATCCGACACCCTCACACAGACATGCATGCGGGCCAATCAGCAATGCACATAAAAATATTAAAATAAAAAAATGACAAAAAAAAAAAAAAAAAAAGAGAATGTCCTCAGCATCTTAGTTTTCAGCCTGGACACGAATGAAGATTGCTGCAGATGTGACGCAGGATGAAGACACTCTGCTTGTTTATGTGCTGGCTTCCAAGACCACACCAGTTCAATCAAGCAAGGCACAAGACACAGCCACCGTGACAGGCTCATTGTTTCTGCAGAAGATGCCTACAAGCTAGCTCTTGAATTAGAGTGTGCGATCTCAACCCATTTCCCGCTGGACTGATCTCATTTCGGTTTTGAGTCAGCAGTTGTCATGTGCTTCAGACTTCTCACCTGTGAGTCAATGTCCTTACTTGTTCACAGAACTTACAGCGTGCTTACCCATGAGACTCCACAGATGTCAACTGACAGTTCGAACAGAGAGTGCCGGTGACCAGTCAGAACTAAAGCAGGGGCGAGCTCTGAACCATGTCCACAGCTCCTAAAAACTCCCAGACGCCCGAGAGGCCACAGCTATGCTTTTAGCTGCATGACCTATCTATCTTCCTTCCTTTTTTTTTTTTTCAGGGTTTCTCTGTGTACCCTTGGCTGTCCCAGAACTTGTTCTGTGGACCAGGCTGGACTCAAGCTCACATAGCTCCACCTGCCTCTCTGCAGTGCTGGGATTAAAAGCGTGCACCACCATGCCCAGCTAGCTTCATGATTTCTGTGGGCAGCAAAAGGCAAGTAGCCGTCTGACTTAGAGAAAATTTGGAAAGAAGGCGCAACAGCTTGGGGATGTAGTTCAGTTGGGAGAGTGCTTGTGTAAATCCCTGGAGTTTATCCCCAGGACTGCTTTATACCAGGTGTGGTGCCGCATCCCCCGGGCACAATACTTGGGAGGTTAGATGCAAGAGGACCAGCACGTTCATGGTCATCCTTAGCAAGCCTGGGCTATGACACCCTGTCTGGAAAATGGAAAGACAACACACCAAATAGGAAGCTCCAAAATATATGCTTAAAATAAGTAAATTTTGCTGGGTGTGGTCGTTTATACCTGTAGTCCTAGCACTGGGAAGGCAGAGGCAGGAGAATCAAGAGGTTGAAGACAGCCCCACCTATATAGAAAGTCTGAGGCCAGCACAGGCTCCATGAGACTCTGTCTCAACAGTCACGCTATCAATAACCAAGTGAGTTCTGTGTCCAGTACCATGTATTATGTAGTCCCAACCCTGAGCCGCAGCCCATTTATGAAAGGCCCCCCGTATAGCACAACAAATGAGCATACCCGTTGGCTCACTGGCTTGTTTGCTCTTCCTCTTCGCTTCTGGCAAAGTCTGATAGGGTCTCTGTCCCACAGGCTCATCCCCTTGGATAGCTGTCAAATCATGCATGCTGAAACTCCGCAAACGCTCCGTTATGGCTCCTTGGCTCTGTTTAACGGAGACGTGGTAAGACCCGAGGAAAAAAAAGATACTTTCAAATATTTAATATTCTTATATTTGTCACATAACATGTTAGAGCATTTTATTATGAAACAATTTGTCATATAAATAACATCCCTGCACATCTTATGATAAAAAGGCGTTTAGAGAGGCTGACGTCTACCACAAATACCACACACTGTTTATAGCTGCTTTATGACATCTGTATCAACATTAATCCATTTTCCTTTTTTATGCATTTCAAAGTATGTCATTACATCAACACATTTTATTCCAAGCATTTCAGCATTATACTAAACTTTAAGACGTGTTTTTATTTTTTTAGTATAATGAGATTAACTTCAGAGAAAACAGCACCCATAATTCTGAGCTGTGGTTCAGTATTCTGGGTTAGTAATAGTAAAACTAGCTTGTTGGGGCTTAACATTTATGACGCAGAGAAGCTCTTCAAGGAAAGACAGTGTTTTAAAACAAGCCTAAGTCAGGAATGGTTAATAGCTCTAACTAGAACTAGGTAGGAAAAAGTTAGGAGCCAAAGAATTTTGGATCCAAAATGATCCGGCAAGACATGTTCACCACAGTATATTTCATTTTGTCTTTATAAAAGGTTGATTCATTTTTATTTTATGTGTATGAGCAGGTGCCCGCACATATGTATATGTACTACAGGGGTGCAGTGCCCTCGGAGGCCAGAAGAGGCTGTCTGATCCCCTGGGACTGGAGGTAGAGGCAATGAGGCACCCTGTGGGAGGCAGAAGTCAACCAGGTCCTCTGCAAGAGCAATAAACACCCCTAACCACTGAGCTGGCTCTCCAGCTCCTACTGTCTTAACAACATGACAGACACAAAGCAAATATTTAAATGCAAATTAATGAAAAGGAAAACACAGCTTTGTTTGTTTGTTTGTTTTTTGAGACAGGGTTTCTCTGGGTAGCCCTGGCTGTCCTTGAACTCACAGAGATCTGCCTGCCTCTGCTTCCCAAGGGATTAAAGCTGTGCGCCATCACCACAGGGCTGAAAATGAAGCTCCTTACTTTCACTAGCCACATCTAAGATGTCCATGGCTGCCCATGTCCGCAGTGGAAACAGTTCGGCCAGTACAGACAGCATTCCCACAACACACAGCATTCAACAGTTTCCAGCACCACACAGCTTTCACGGGGACATTTATCTGAACTTTAAAGATATACTTCCCTAAACGATGAAGCTTTGTAAAGAGAAAAAAAAATTCTAAATTTACCCACTTTAAATCTGCATAGCATACGGATGATTCATTGTTTTATTTATAGCTAGACTAAAAATACTTGTCTCAAGGCGTTTACACTGATTATTTCTTCTCACACATGTGAATTTATGATTGCCTCTATTTATAACATTACCATGGAAACTCATCCATCACGGTTCATCTCTAAACTTCCAAGTTAAAGGTGTTACAAACATTGGGTCGTTTCTTTTCACTTGTATTTTACCCTGAAGAAACACCTCTTCAATTCACAAGTTGAGATTCAGTACTCTCGGGTACTGATGTCATACTATGTCAAATCACGCGCTGTTTCCACTCCCTAGGTAAGTTTTGTATCTCTACCATATGTTTTGAATTGTGTAAGAACATTTAAAGTTGGGGCTGGAGAGAAAGCCCAGTGGCTATGAGTACTCAGTGCTCTTGTAGAGGACCCAGGTTCAATTCCCAGCACCCACACAGTATATCATCTGTAATTCCAATTGCAGGGGAATCTGATACCTTCTTCTTACCTCCTTGGGCACCAAGCGTGCACATGGTATGGGAGAGTAGGGAGAGTAGCACTCTCCCATAAAAGAAGAAATATATCTTAAAAAAAAAAAAAAAAAGTTTCAAGTCCATTTCCCTATTAAAATAAGTGGACTTCACACATTTAAAAATTAAGTTTTGAGCTGGTATGGTAGATCTCTGTGAGTTTGAGACCAGCCTGGTCGATAGAGCAAGTTCCAGAGCAGTCAGGGCTATACAGAGAAACCCTGTCTTGAAAAAAATGAAACCAACCAACCAAACAAACAAATAATTATTTTTGGAGCAGGGTATGATGTACTGGCACACATTTTTAATCTCAGCATTTGGGAGGCCAGCCTGGTCTATAAAGTGAGTTCCAGGTCTGCCAGGGCTACATAATGAGACTCTCTCTCAAGTAAATAAATACACAAAAATTATTTTGTGGCTGACGAAGTTGCTAAGTAGTCCTCTCCAAGTAAGTCTGGCAGCTTGAGTCTAATCTCCACTACCCTGTAAGAGTGGACGGAGGGAATCCACTCCCCAAAGTTGTCCTACACACACACAAACACACACACACACACACACACACACACACACACACACACACACACGTCTCTCCTCTATCATGCACAACACAATAACAAATTTTAAAAGAATCTTGACAACTTAGCTCATTGTATTTATTTTCTGTTGACCAGATAGCATTTATTGATAACAGAGAAAGGAACGAGACACTTCAGACACGAAGGTCAAGGAAGCGCCGTGCTCCTCTCTTGGAAGGAAACCTTGTTTCCTCAGAACTGTAATTTTCTTTACTGTGCCCTTCTCTTTCCGTGAATCCTCTCAATATTCCTGGACTGTTTTACCCATCCCATACCCAAACAGAAACGGCATGTAGTCCACATATTATGACTCGGGTCTTAAATGTTCCTTCAAAGGCGTATGTCCCCAGCCTGTAGAGCTACTTACTGGCAGGCCTACAAGAGATGGTATCTAACGAAAGGAGGCCATTTGATGAGCCCTTGAAGGCGATCTTGGGGACCCACCCTTTCTGGTGTCACAAGATGAGTGGAGCGCTCTATTACCTGATTTGCCACAGGTCCAAGTGACAGCATCCACCAGTGATGGACTAAAACCTCTTTTAGTCAAAATAAACATTCTGAGTCGAAATAAACATTTCCTGGGGAAGCTGATTAACATACTACACTACCCTTCCCATGACTGGAGTACATACAATCTCTACCATCTATTTGTTTATTTAACATAACTGGGTGTTTTATCTGAATGTATGTCTGTGCATTGTATCCATGCAATGCCAGTGGAGGTCATAAGAGGGTGTGTTAGATCACCCGGAACTGGAGTTATAAACAGTTGCAAGCACCATGTGGGTGCTGGGAACCAACCTGGGGTCCTATGAAACAGATCAGCCGGTACTCATAATGGATGAGGCACCTCTCAAGCACCTTGATATAGTTTCTAGGGCTGGTTTTAATGAGCTAAACTGCCACTGAGTATTGACTAGGTTAGTAATTGTACCATTGTAAGTGGTTTTAATTGGTGCAGTTAGTAGATAAGACTTAGCTCACAGATGAACTAGAGTGCTGTTGTTACTTTTACTTCTGTGTGATGTGTGTCTGCTACAGGAGCAAGATTTTAAGAAACCAGAAGACAGGGTGAGACTTGGGTTTCTGTCCTAGCAGACCATCTAGAACAGTTTTATATTGAGCAGGTCTATTGAGCAAACCAAGTATTCTTTTTATGACCATTTCCCCCAACCTGACACAAGTCAGAGTTATCTGAAAAGAGAAACCTCAATTGAGAAAATGCCTTCATCATTTTGCTTGTCTGCAGGTCCGTAGAGTGTTTTCTTGATTAAAGATTGATGTGGGAAGGAGCAGCCCGCTGTGGGTGGTGCCACCCCTGGGCAAGCGGTCCTGAGTTGTCTAAGAAAGCATGTCAGCAAACCATGGCGAGCAAGCCATAAGCAGCACTCCTTTATGGACTCTGCTTCAGCTCCTGCCTTGGGTTCCTGCCCTGACTTTCCCCAGTGATGGACTGCAGAAAAAGCAGAAAATAGGGCTCAGGGGGTAGGTAGCTCAGTTGGTAGAGTGTTTGCTTAGCACCAGCACGCAGGAAGTTCTGGGCTCCGTTCACAACACGGAATAAACAGGGCCTGGTGGTGCATGCCCATCATCCCAGCAATCAGGATATGGGGGCAGGAGGATGAGAGGTTTAAAGCTGTCCTCGGCTACAGAGTGATGCTGAGGCCAGCTGGTGATACTTGGGACTTGCTGAGGCCAGCTGGTGATACTTGGGACTAGCCTTGGGGGAGAAAGGAGGCATGGGGGGGCGGGAGGGGGGGAGGAAAAGAAAAAGGAGGTATAAGCTGCTTTTTTTTGAGGCCTGTTAACACACCAATAGTTCTGACTACCTTGGGAAACTGGATTTCCTACTACATAGTTTTTTAATAGACTAAAACACATCTCAAATGAGAACAGAGAGGTAAGTGTAGCATGGTGAAGTTGAAAGACATTCAGTAAGTTGTAATTATCCAATGTAACTACTTTAAAGGAAAGGTGTAATTGCAAAATAATCATATCCAAAGGGCAACCTGTTCACTCTAGTCTCATACCTTCAGCACAAAAGCCCATTAGTACAAGATTTACGTTTGCCATGCAATGTGAAGTGGAAATACCTCCCTGCCCCAGAGTCCTAATCACACCCAGGGAAGGATCGCAAGCCCCTAGTACATGGGAAAATATGCAAAAATGAACAGTATGTTTAGACAGATGAGATGGGTGATTGATTGTCTTTCCTATCAAATGCTTCTTTAATATTATGAATTAGTAAGTTTATTTAATAAAGTTTAAAAAATCTTCTTAAAAATTAGTTTTAAAATTGAACATACCAAGCGATGGGTTTTGCTATGGCATTTTTTTCATACACCTTTGTCCTTATCTGTCCTCCTCACGCTGGTTTAATGAAGACTTGATTATAATAACATGCTGCACGATAACAGTTTCTGCTCCATTTGACACTGTGGTTTTTGTATCTAATGCTTCACTCCCATCACCAAAAGAAAAACAGTCGCTGTGTGTGGTGTGGCCCTTAATCCCAGCACTGTGGAGACAGAGGCAAGCCAGCCAGGGTCACACAGTGTGACCTTGCCTCAAACATGGAATAAAGATAAAAGAAGAAAAATAGTTTCTTCGCTATCTTTAAAAAAAAATTATTTTTACCTTTTAAAATTGGGCGTGTGCCTGGAGTTGGGTGTGGGGGTTGGTATGTGCATGTGAGTGTTAGTGCCTAGAAGCCAGAGGCTGTAGCTGGAGTTACAGGTACAGACAGTTGTGAGCTGCCCAGTGTGGTGCTGGTAACTGAACTCTGGTCCTCTGCAAGAGCAGTGTGTGCTCTTAACTGCCAAGCTATCTCTCTAGCCTAGTTCCTCTGTTTTGAGGGCAAAGTAGGAAAGCCTACTCAGTTATCACTAAAAGGCATTTCTGCTTTGCTTCAATTAAATGTGTATCCCTCTTCTTCTATTTGGCTTGTACAATATTAATCAAAAGGATACTCCACTCTGGGTGGAGTAAGTATAGAAACAGCATTCCAGGCAATCAGGAAGAAGGGGTCACCATCAACAAGGTATTTGCATACTCTGTCTCTTTTGATCTTATTCATGTCAGAACTATATGTACAGTGGGTATGGTAGCTCATGATTGTAATCTAAGCACTTGGGACGCTGAGGCAGGAAGGTCCTGAGTTCTAGGTCAGCCATATAGTGTTATCCTATCATGCTTTATTATAATCTATGCTTTTTCAATGTAATTCTTATTATCCTTTTCAGTTATTATAGCTATTCAGCTCTACTTCTCATGTGATGTGTGTTACATTTAATGGCTGCTAAGTTTAGTTCTCAATGTTGGGGAAACCTCCCTCTGGACAGTCAATAATAAAACTGATGGGGGCTGGAGAGATGGCTCAGTGGTTAAGAGCACTGACTACTCTTCCAGAGGACCTGGGTGGCTGAGAACTGTCTGTAACTCCACTTCCAGGGGATCTGACACCCTCACACAGGCAAAACACCAAATATACATGCAGGCAAAACACTAATGCACATAAAATAAAAATAAATTATTAAAAAAAAATAAAACTGATGAAGTCCAGGATGGACCTAGGTATATTCACATTAGGTGAATGATGTATCAGTGTTTTGAAGATTAGATATATACATCTATATATATAATTACTGAAAAATACTCACTATATAGAGGAAAAATTTAAAAAGGAACTAGAAAATCAAAGTGACTTGTAATCATTTCCTAAACTTCTTATACATGTGTGTATGGTTTCTTCAGTTTTTTTTTTTTTGGATTCGTTACACCTTTGAAGCAGGGTCTCTTGATCTCAATGCACTGCTCTTCTGAGCTGGATAAAATCTTTGCAGTGTTTCTACCTTGCAGGACAGTAAGCTGCACCCCTGGCCTCTACTCAGGTGTCAGAAGTGGCTCCTTGTGATGACCTAAAATGTCCCTGGGGTGGTGTAGGTGGGAGCATAAACCACTTCCAGTTGACAGCTGCCCTTCTGGAGACACAGCAGGATTGTAGATATTAGATGTCAACCCCTGGCTTTAGAGACAAGAAAAGTGTTTAATTCTAACATCAGTGTAGACGGCTTGCCTACAGCCTTGTGGCTGATATGTAGGAGAATCCAAACTTAAAAAGAAAAAAAAAAATCCAGACTAATTCAAGTGTTCTTAGAATTCAGTGTCGGTTACACTAATCCGCTCTGTGGACTGTAAGAAAACAGGCGGAATTTCCTTTTCCCCACAGAAAAGGGGATGGGACTCTATAAATGAATAATTTCAAAATCCTTTCACAGACAGAAAGCCATTAAAACAGAGAGCAAGAGGTCAAGAATTTGAAGCCAATAATGGTGGCTTAAAAAGTCAATTAGATTGCAGCAATTTTACCTGCAGAGCTCTAATTTCTATAAATTTTTTTTTTTTGGAGGGGGGTCTATTAAAGAGCTGTAATGAGAAGAGGCTGCCAGAGTGAATCCTGAGGTGGCCACAGGGTCCAGCAGCTCTGCTCTTCACCTGCCCTTCATTGCATGGATGCTGGTCAGTTACATCAATGCCACCTGCATCTCCCACGCGGAAGCAGGGACGCTGAGCATCCTCAGCAGAATCCTTGAAGGTCCTTCATGTATTTGTGCTTTGCTCAGCCAAAATAAACTTGTACACTGACCTTGTGAACAGATGCCTGGTAATGAGGCCAGAGGACTGAGTAACATTTTCAGAAAATTGCTTTACGGTGTAATAAATGTTCTGATTAGATTCCTGTTTTCATCTCTGACACGCTCAGGTGATTCAACCTGGGGATCCTAGGCAGGAAATCACCCTTATCTAAATATTATACAATCAGAGTAAGAATTTTCAGCCTGAAAGGTATTTCTAACAAACTACATGTATAGGTATATATGTATACACACACACCCACACACCCCCCCCCCCCACACCCCACACTTAACAATGCACACATTTTGGTATCATTTTTCTTTCGGTTTCTCTTTAATCGTGACCTATTTCTTAGTTTGGTTCCAATTTACTTGAGTATGAAATGTCTGCTTCAGTAAGTTCTTTTGTGACAATAGATTTTTTTTTTTAAATGTCCCCAGAGATGAAACTAATTTCAGCCACTTAAAAAAAGCACAGTATACCTTGAGGCCAACAGAGCTGACATTATGTAGTACTTAACAAAGTTACTGACTATTTCTAATAGACACAACAGAACCAAGAACTGAGTGTCTAGCACTCCTGCAGTCATAAGAACATGACATCATCCCATGCACTGAGACTTTTGTTTTGGTTAAAGAACCACGATGCCAGCAAGTAGGGCAGTGACCTTCAGTGGTGGGCTTGTTTTGTAGCGACTGTGGTGGCTTTATAGTCTCTGTTTCCTGCACCCCCAACCGGGGGGGGGGGGAGTTGAGAGTTGATTTTGAGTTGTTAAATATAGAAGTGAAATCCACGAATCACAAAGGAGGAAGTAGATACAGGATTATCTTTTGTGGCATTTTTTTTTATAGAAAAGTCTTTCTTTGAGATAACAATATTTAGGAACAGACTAGCAACCAAAGGATGGGTTAAAATTTTCAGTTAGCAATAGAGACACTGGCTACAGGCAGACAGTAAGCAGCCGGTGAGACCACAGAGCCCAACCATCTCAGAATGCACCATCAGCACCCATCTTAGACAAGGTGGTAGGTAGAGATGCTAAGTGTGCCATATATGGGATGGTAGGATGGTGAAAACTGATTAAGGCAGAATAAGACAAAATGAGGGGATAAGGATAAAGTTATGTTGTGAGGGTTGCTGACTTCTCATGAAGCAAGAACAGGCTTTGCAAATATAAGTCAAGATACAGTAAATACCTTACAAGTAGTTACAATCTATAACGTCTCAGGAGTTGGAGAGATGACTCAGTGGTTAGGATCATTTGCTCTGTTCTTACCGAAGACGTGGGTTCAGTTTCCAGCACCCACATAATAGTTCACAACAATGGTAACTCTAGTTACAGGGTTTCCTACACCTGCCTCTGGCCTCTGGGGACCAGGCGTGCACACGATGTCCATACACACAGGCAAGAAAACATATTAGGAATGTTTCCAAGTGTTAAACTGAGAACTGTTGGGGGCTTCTTTCTGTATTTACTAAAACAACGTCCTCAAATGCGTTTTCAGTGCACATTTAAAGTTGAAACTGAATTTGCAGTTTTCTATACAGGATCACGTCGTCGAATGAGGCTTTTAAAAAAAGGCAAGTTCGGAAATGTCTTTGAAGTGTAAATAAATCTATCCACTTGGCCTGCACAGTCAACCAATGCCAAGCTTAGATGGCAAGCAGGAAGCCACCTGTGGTCACACCACTCTAGACTTGTAAGAGTGAGAGTTTTCTTTTCCACCTCTGCCCCTCTTCCCCACCCCCATGTCTCAACAGAGCAAGATGACGGTTGTTAGATTCTTCTTCTTACTGCTGGGCTGGGCCAGGTTCCATTAGTGTACTTGGCGTCTAATAGGATTTTTGTTGGTTCCCTCCCCGCCGCCCCCCAGAGTTAATAATTGCCTTTTTGATTTTCATTTGCTTAGCTGTCGTCCTACTCTGTGCATAGTCACCAATACATTTCCCATGGTGTGCAGGGCTCTGTGTGCCCAGGTACACGCTGTCTGCAGCCGGTGAGTTCTTTGATGGGTCACACCATACACATGGCTGGGATTAAGTGTCAACCCTGCACAGCATCAAGCTAATTCTATTCTATTCTCCATATTTCAATTCTGTACTTCGTTCAGAAGCATCTCTGTTAGCACCTTCGATCCGCAGAATCCACTTCCGGCTGGATTCTGGACTTGATGCGCATTGTCCTAGGGAATTCTGTCATCTCCCTTCTGTGCTGGACAACCTATTTCCCAGATCCACGGGTCTCCTTGTCTCCCATCCCTCCTCTTTAGCTTTGGCAGAACATACCTATTCTGAATAAGGTGTGCATTTGATACATTTTATGGGTTTGCATACGAAGAACTTAAAAAGAAAAATGAAATCTATTCTTTTTCAATTATTTTAGGTTTACACCTGATTGACAGGCTTTGCTCAGCATACAACTTGGCCCAGAGTTACAAGATGGCATCATGGGTGATGTCACACTACCTTCATGCTTCTCTTTCATTAACTAGAAGTTTACTGCTATTCTGATGCTAGATTATTTGAACATGATGTGATTTTAATCTCTGAAATCTTTAAGAATTCTGTCCTTCTTGTTGGTGTTTGGTGAGGGTGGGGTGGGAATAATGTGATGGCCCTGCTTGGAGATGGCCATTCTTTCCCCTGTGGTGCTCGGTGATGTATGGGCCCTTGGAACTGGAGGCTCATTGCCCACAACACTGCAACATATGGCATGATTTCCCCGTCTACAATAACTACATCAGCCCCCACCCCCCTTCACACTGTCTAGTTGTGAAGGATGGATCGATCTCTTGGGTGGTCTTCATGGTAGATATGTGATCAGCAATGCATTTTCATTAAGCAAGAAACAAAAAGCAAAATAAACTCCAATAAGCTCAAAATGCTGCTGTTTCAGAGTTTACTCATCTCTTTTAATGAAAGGAAAGCTCTTTACAAGCCCAGTAAGAGGCACACTATATAGTAGTAAACATTGTAGCATACTATTATACAATAGTCAATAACCATTTTCGATACAGTTGTCTACGTATATCCTATTAATGAATTTCTGCTTAGGCCTCCCTGCAACACTGCCAGGAAGAGCATGCGAGTTCTCCCTTTTTGATTCTGTTAAACGTGGATGGGTGAGCCAAGGGTCTCTGCAGAGTTAAAGTGCCCTCCCACAAACACTCTTCCACCACTGCAGTTCTGTAAAATCACTGCGTAGCTGAACTGTATCTTTCCATATCACAGCTCAGTTAAAAAGGGCCTGCCTTGCTGGGCGGTGGTGGCACACGCCTTTAATCCCAGCACTTGGGAGGCAGAGCCAGGCGGATCTCTGTGAGTTCGAGGCCAGCCTGGTTTACAGAGTGAGATCCAGGAAAGGCGCAAAGCTACACAGAGAAACCCTGTCTCGAAAAAACAAAACAAAACAAACAAAAAAAAAAAGAGCCTGCCTTGAGCTGGAGAAATGGCTCAGAAGTTCGGAGCATTTGCTTCTCTTGCAGAGGACCCCCTTTCAGTTCCTAGCGTCCACATTAGGAGGGTCACAATGGTCTGTAACTCTAGCTCCAGGGAATCCTAGGCTTCCTGACCGCACGGGCGCCTGTGCTCACATGCATTATACCCACACAGGTACACACAGACACATACACACAATTAACACAAAAATAAACCCGCAAACAACAACAAACAACAAAAGGGCGTGACTTGAAAGTAGAATACTAACTACCCCAATTTTACTCCATATAATCAACCATCCCCATGAAATTAAGGATCCCTGGCTCCCACTCTGAGCAAGCGCAGTACTATCATGTATGTTCAGAGACACGTCACCCTTGTTTTATACACAGAGCAGCCAAGGCATACACAAATTAGCAAACTGCTTATGGTGACTTTAAAAGTCACCGTCAGCACTTTCTGGGTGTGAAGACCGTTGTTTTCTTTTTCTCGTATACCACACGCTAAAATCAGTTGTGCTAGGCTACTGAAAATAAGCCACACCAATTACTACATGCACAGGAGCTCAACAGCCACAGCACCAGTCTCCAGAGAAGGCGTTCAATCAGCGACCCGGCTGGAAGGACAAACTCTTTACATGCTTTATTTTGAATAACCAGTTACCTCAAATTGGTTGAAGCAGAGGTGCAGAAGGAAGCCAGAAATCCTAGCAAGGCAGTGGCACAGAGAGAAAGAGAGGAGGAGAGAGAGAGAGAGACCAGAGACACAGAGAAAAGAATGGTCATCTTTACTTAAGGTGCGTTATCAAAACTATTTCAAGGTTAAAAGGGGGGAAAACTGTACCCCAATATGACATTTGCAGGTACGTTTTATTTATTAACTACCTTTAATTTCATAATAAAATAAGGGCCTTGGACTCCCAAATAACATAGAAAACGAAGTGTTAAAATATCATTAAAATTACCGACTTGTTTATTCAAGTGCTAGAATAAACATGAAACAGAGTTCTGCCACAGTTTTATAATGATCTAAAATTAAAGTGGCCACATTTCTGAATGGAGCTGATGGGAACACCAAACAGGACCAAGGAAACCTTACCTTTACTGCTGCTGTGACCGCGGCTGCTGCCGCCAAATTCAAACCTTGACGCCCGAAGTTAACCATCGTCTCATAGCCTCTTTCCTTGGCTTGGACAATGTAATCGTCAATTTCCTGGGGACAAACAGTTAACAGTCAAGTCAGGTGCGGCAGCACACCCCTCTCATCCCAGTAGGGAGGTAGGGGCAGAAACAGTACAAGTTCAAAGTTATCTTCAGTTACATAGTAAATTCAAAGCCAGTCTGGGCTACTTGAAGTCTGGAGTAAAAAAAATAAAATAAAATAATTAAGCTGGGTGTGGTAGTGCATGCTTTTAATTCCAACACTCTGGATAGGCAGATCCTTTTAAGTCTGAGGCTAGCCTGGACTACATAGGGAGGTTTCAGGTCAGCCAGGAGATACTGTGAGATCCTGTTTTAAAAACAAAAACTGGCAAATAGTAACAAGAACATATCAATAGAGGTTAGTTTATTCAGTTTTTTTTTTTTTTTTCTTTTTTAGATGGAGTCTTTTTTTCCTGGCTGGCCTGGAAATGGATATATAAACCAGGCTAGCCTAAAACTTAAAGAGATCTGCCTGCCTCTGCCTCCTTCGTGGGTGTGCATCCCCATGCCCTGCTAGTTTTATTTAGAATTAATGCTAAGAAGCCTCTTTTTACAAGGCTGACACATACACTACTGAAAGACAGGATGTGGTGAGAACTGATCGACCTTACCCTTTCCTTTGAAGAAAGAAGAGGATGAAGGAACTTTCTATATATTAAACTCGCCCCTCTGGTGTAGGGGGAGAGCAGCCAGATGACAAAGGCAATCTTCAGCTCATAGTACAGGGGAAACCTAACAAGAAACAAAACAACGAAATCATCAGAAGGAAATACGGTAGGAAGCAAAACAGCAAAGAACATGGAAACCACAAAACCACCGTATCTGTTTCCACGCGTGGAAGCTGCTGACGAGGGAACATCGCAGTGGAATGTATTGATGAGTTCATATCCTTAAATCATAGCCGGGTGGATCGAGGACTACAAGGATCCTTGCAGACACCGTGCACAGGCCAGCTCCTGAACTAAGTGCAGTGGCTTCGGAAGGATGGAATTACCATTTAGTCAGGGCGGCTAGGGACTGTTCCAGAAGTGTGTGACACACCTACAGACATCAGGGGACAACTTCCATCTGTTCCACGTGCACGTCAGTTTTCCCTCCCAATTCCAACTGCAGAGGAAGGGTACGAGGAATTACCGCAGGGGCAGACTGGAAACTAGCAAAGTGCCCATGTCTTTCCTGTGGGTGGAATTACTTCCCCAGCCCTGGACCATGTGACTTGACTGGTCAACCCAAGTGAGTGTGACAGAGAGGACATAAGTCTTAGTTGCTCTCTGACACTCTCACCCAACTCCCCCAACCTTTGGCTAAAGCTTCCGTCATGGAAATACTTCCTTCCTCAGCCTTGGTTCTGAATAGAGACATTCATGGAGCTGAGCCCAGCAAGGCTGCAGCCAAAGCCCTGCCCTGAGGCCACATGAGCAGGACACTGAGGTCTGCTGTTCTAACCCACTGTGCTCTAGAGGGCTGGCCTGCTGCCACCCGAAAAGCTAACTCACACAGTGTGAGAGGACCATGGGGTACCAGATACAACAAGCCCCAAGTCTGAGTTTTTGTGGGAAGGCAGATAGGCGGGGGTGGGGGGGTGGGAGGGGTGGAGTTGGGGTGGGAGGGTGTTGGGGGGCAGTGAGGAGTGACTACTGTGTAGTCAGTAAACCCTCTCTGCCACAGCGCAACTGATCGAGTACATGGATTTTCAGGATAGAAAAACCACAACAAAGAAGCTATGATTGTGTGTGTGCATGCAAGTGTGTATGATGTACGGGTGGGTGCAAACACCAACGGCAGTTCTCTCCATCCACCGTGAGATCCGGACTGAACTCTGGTTGTGAGGCTTGTGTGGCAAGCACCTTTTTAGAATGGACCACCTGGTCAGCCCACCCAATTTTTAACATCCAACGTTTTCTACATTTTTTCAATAATGTATATGAGCTATACTTGAAATTAGAAAAAAAAAAGTAGTAAAAAAACACAAAACAAAACTGTGGGGGCTGGGGATGTAGCTCAGCTGGTAAAGGTCTGGTCCCCAGCAGGGCCATAACAAAATAAACACACATGGCGGGTTCACGCCTGTCATCCTAGTAGAGGCAGGAAGACCAGGAGTTCAAGGTCAGCCCTGGCTACAGTAGATCATGCCTTCAAACAGATGAATAAATAAGAAGGGAAGGAAAGAAGGACTTTGAGAAGCTCCAGGCCCCTCGAATGGTTAAAAATCTTTGTTTTGTCAGTTAAAAGTTAAGAGAAGCTGGGACACACCTTTAATCACTCGGGAGGCAGAGGCAGAGGCAGGCGGATCTCTGAGTTTGAGGCCAGCCTGGTCTACAGAATGAGTTCCAGGACAGCCAGGGCTACACAGACAAACACTGTCTTGAATTCTGCCTTCCCCCAGAAGCCAGGAGATAATTCTCCTCAGACATCTAAACCAAAATCAACAGGGAAAGGAATAGGGATAAAGGGAAGGGAAGGAAACACTTATGTGGATGTACGTTTGCTGTGTGTGTCTGTGTGTGATATGCCAGTAGAGACCAGAATAGGGCATCAGGTGCCCTAGAACTGAAGTTACACGGAAGGGAGCCATTTCTTCCGCCTCAAGGAAAATATTTCAAGTGAGACTAGAAAAACGGAGGAGAGTAGGATCTGGTTCAGAGTGTATGTTGAGCATGTAGGAAATCCTGGGTGAGGTGGTAGGGGAGGAAAAAGAGAGAGAGGAAGAGGGTAGGGTGGGGGAGAGAGAGAGAGGAGCAGGGGGGAAGAAGAAGGTAAGGTGGGGGAAGAGGGGGTGACAGAGGCGGGCGAGAGATAAGATATTGATTTGAACCAACTCATAAATAAGGGGTTAAGAATGTTTAAGTCTGGCCAGGTATGGTGAGCCACGCACTTAATCCCAGCACTCAGGAGTCAGAGCCAGGAAGACCTCTGGAGGTTCGAGGCTACCCTGGTCCACAAGCCAATTCCAGACCAGCTAGAGTTACACAGTGAGACCATGTCCGGAAAAAAAAAAAAAAAAAGAAAGAAAGAAAGAAAGAAAGAAAGAAAGAAAAGAATATTGAAGTCTGAGTCTGAGGATATATACTTTTCCTACAAATCTGTGTGATGGCATGATATAATGTTGTATGAGAATATGAGACTGGAAATGGTGTAAAGCAGGCCCAAGAAGGAATAGAAAGGGATGGCGGGGTTCAAGTCAATACCAGTCTGATGTATCTATCTACTTGCCTTATCTATCTATCTGTCTGCCTGTCTGTCTGTATTTAGTAGCTCAGGTAAAGAAAAGATAACTGGGTTGATTTCAGCTCCAGTCTATGACGCACGGGAAGAAACGGAAACACCGGCAAGGTCTCGGGTTTCCATGTTTAGAAAGGAGACTTCTCTAATGGCACGGTTGGATGGAAAGGTACTCGGAAATACCACGTGAGGAGACTCGAGTCCTTAAGTATGGGTCCTCTGTAAACTGTGAGCTCCATGAGGGAATGAACATGTTGTAATTACGCCTCATGGTGCTTTGCAGGAGCCACCGGGGAGCTGCTGTCAAGTGGGTGGGTGTCCACGTGGCTGCTGACGCGGTGTAGCCTGTGTTCGTGCTCAGAGCTGTCGGGCTGCGGAGGGAGGGAGGGAGGGAGGGCTCCGACCAGATGCTGCGGATTGGAGAGGAGTCGGTTCGGAAGCCATCGAGAGAAAGTCTGAAGTCATGAGTGTGGAAAAGCGGATGATGACAGCCAGGTTCTCTATTTTAAGACGCTGGTGGGAGTGGGGGGTGGGCAGGGATGAGCACAGTGAGCTGCCTTCCTGAGGGCGGGCTCCACAGAAAGCGCCGTTGTCACGGGGAAGACAGAGAAAGGAAAAGATGCTGGGTAACTAAGTTGCTTGATCTCATGGAGAAAAGCAAGAGCAGGCTAAGAACTTAGGACACCCGAGAGCGCCGGAGTCCCCTAGAGTGGCGGAACTTACCATGCAAGTGTCTGATCGGCCACTGTTTCAATCACAGTGTAGAGGGCAAAGACAATCCAGTACATCATCCAGCGGACCTGGAAGTCACAAAGGCACTCGTGAAACACCTGTGCTACACAGTTTATTGTGTATCAGCCCGGGTTATAGAGTGAGACCATGTTTTTAAAAAAGAGATTACTTATTCTGAGTAATTTTATATAAATACACATGCATCTCTGGATATATACCACACTGGGGTCCAATGCAGAGGACGATGGTCCAGTTTTCAACAGGTTTTATGTATGAGGTTTTGGGAGGTGTCTTTGAGATACTAGAGTCAACAACAAATCTCTGAGGTCTGATAGAATGTAACTCAGTAACCAGAATCAAAGAACCATTTAATACATGCATAAATAAAACAGTACAAGACATGACAACATCTACTGCTCCATTAGTCTTTAGAATTTTGCATTTATCAGGGCTGGAAAGATGGCCCAGTGGTTAAGAGCACTGGGTACTCTTCCAGAGGGCCCAGGTTCAATTCCCAGCACCCACATGGCAGCTCACAACTGTCTGTAACTCCAGTTCCAGGGGATCCGACACCCTCACATAGACATTCATGAGGCAAAACAGCAATGCACATAAAATAAAAATAAATATTAAAGAAATAAAGTGGATTTAAAAAAGGGGTACATTTAAAAAATTTGCATTTATCTGGGTGTGACAACGCATGTCTTTAATCTTAGTACCTGAGAGGTAGAGAAAGGTGGATCTCTCTGAGTTCGAGGACAACCTTGTCTAAATATCAAGCTCCAGGGCAGCTGGGGTTACATAGTAAGACCTTGCCTCAAATACATAAAACTTTACACTCTTTATTTTTCCATGGACAGAAATTGTTCACAGATCAAAGAACTATCATAGCACTGTTATTAGCCTTAATGACAAACCAATAAAACCTGTCACTCTGAGAACCTGGTTAGTGTCTTCTGTCACTCCAATCCCACAGTGGGAAATTCTGAGTCCCTGCCTGCTGAAGGAGGGCAGCCTAGCTAGCCTCTCACTCTCTACTGTCTTTCGGCACTACGGCACTACGTCCTTTCACAGGCAGATGCTAGATTAGTTACTCTTAAACTCCTTCCCTCCCTCAGACTTACACCTTTTCTTTCATGTCAGCAGATATATTTTCTTTCAAATAGGTTCAGTTTTTTCTTTTTCTTTTCTCTGTTTGGTTCCTTGTTCAACACTATAAGCAAATATGCGACTCCACACCAACCGCTGGACCTGGGACTGCTAAGCACACAACATAGCAATAATGCCTTTAACCCTTATAACAACACTGGGTGTTGGGAAATGCAATTGCTTCTGCCACAGGTAAGGGAATAGTGGTAGAGAGGTAAAAGGCCTTTCTCAAGGTCACTTTGCAGGAGTGTGGATGCAGGCTGACTGATTCTGGCATGGGCTAGTCAGCTGTACCCCACACAGAGGAAAACCTACCACTTCCCTCATTCTCATCCACATCAGTGTCCTGATGAGCAGTTAGAATCCTGTGCTATGTAAAAAATATTTTTAAATGGGTCGCACTGTGGCATTTTCATACGTGTCTGAAATAAATCCTGTTGTAATATATCCTTATTAACAACTTAGTTTTGAGATAGATGCTTGTTTGGCTATTTCACAGACAACAGCAAACTGTGACTCAAGGCCAGGGACGTAGTTAGTGGCGGAGTACTTGTCTATGATGTGTACACTACAAGAATCACAACAGTGCCCCTGGAACTGGAGGTACAGGTAGGTAATTGTGAGCCGCCACATGGGTATCAGAACTGAACCCAGGTCCTCTCCAAGAGCAGTAAGTGCTCTTATCCACCAGGTCACCTCTCCACCTCTAATGTAATTTTTTCTTTTTTTTTAAAGAGGAAGAAAAGAGGTATTCCTTTGTAGTTAAAACTAAACCGTCACCAAATGGCAAACTATGTCATCAACAGTATATTCTAGACACTTCCCCCTGTGGTACTGAATAGTGTTTTACTATTATTTCTTTTTTCTTAGGTCTCACTTTGTAGCCCAGGTTGGCTTCAAACATGTGACAATCCCTCTGCCTGGGCTTTCTGAGATTACACGAGTCATCATGCCTGGCACTGGCTATAGTTTTACATAAACAAAATCCTGGGGCTGGAGAGATGGCTCAGTGGTTAAGAACATTGACTGCTCTCCTAGAGAACCCGGGTTCAATTCCCACACCCACATGGCAGCTCACAATTGTCTGTAACTCTAATTCCAGGGGATCCGACACCCTCACATAGACATACATGCAGGAAAAAAAACACTAACACACATAAAAAAAAATTCTATGGTTTAAATTTGTCTTTTGTGAATAAATTCCTGACAATCTGCTCTCTTGAATGTAACTGCATTTTTCTTATCAGAAATATGTAACTGAATTTAGCAATAATTAAATGTCACTCAATGAGCATGTGCTGTTCATGGGGGCAACCACAGAGAAAGTTAACCTTGGAAATGTGTTACCTTACTTTAACAATAATGGATCTGGTTAGGATTTTATATGAAATGATGACTCAGCAGAGCTTTTACTAAAAACTGTGCCTCAAGGCCACTCAGCTTCTGTTTAAGGTTTTTCCCAGAGAAAATACCAGAAGCCAAGGTTAAAAAAGAAAAAAAAAGAGCAGCTCATAAAATTGTAACTAAGGACATGTGAAGACAAAGACCTAAATAGTTTTCCTATCAGATGAAAATCCCAATAATAAAATGCAGCATTAGTATTAATATTAATGATTTCTGGGAAAACCGTCAACCTTGACCGTCCTATGCACGTATACAGACCTTGACTGTCCTACACACGTATACAGATCTAGACTGTCCTATATACATACACAGACCTTGACTGTCCTACACACATATACAGATCTAGACTGTCCTATACACGTATACAGACCCTTCTGTGTCTGTAGGGATTGTCTCTCAAAACCTGCAAATACAAAGCCTACGGCTGCTAAGTCTCAACTGTAGAGTGGCTTAGTATTTACCACTAACCAATGCACATCCTGTTGTATACACTAAATCATCTCGGAATTACTCATGATATCTAACAGGGTGCAAGTCCTTCCCTCCTCTGCTCTGTCTTGAACTATCAATCCTCCTGGTAAAGCCTTACCAGGGCTGACATTCTAGGTGTGTGTCACCACGCCCAGCTCTATAATCACTTCTATATATCCCACTTACTGATCACAAAAGAAACAAACTGTATCTTTGATCCCTAAGAAATAAACAAGGCAGTATGTACTTCCATAAGCACTAAGTTGAACACACACACACACACACACACACACATACACACACACACACCACTTTGTCTCATCTTTCATATAAAACATAATGTAGTTAATTCTTAAGGACTGAGGTGCCATCATTAGCAATGACATGAACTGATACAACTGTATCCACTCTTACTACCTACTTGTCATGGGAAAAGACACAAGTTGGGGCTGGCGAAATGGCTCAGGAGATAAAGGAGCTTGCCATCAAGTCTGATGACCTTGAGTTCCATCCCCAGTATCCACAGGAGAGGAGTGACTCCTTCCTGTGGGTCGTCCTAACTGTCACATGTGCTCTGTGGCACAAAGAGGAACAATACACACATATGCACATAAACAAGTGAAATTAAGCCGGGCGGTGGTGGCGCACACCTTTAATCCCAGTACTTAAGAGGCAGAGGCAGGTTCATCTCTGTGAGTTCAGGACCAGCCTGGTCTACAGAGTGAATTCCAGGACAGCCAGGGCTACACAGAGAAACCCTGTCTTGAAAAACCAAAAAAAAAAAAAAAAAAAAAAAAAAAAAATGAGAAAGAAGAAAAGACAACAAGAGACATGTAGCCGACAGCTTCAGCCCACAGGTTTTTAATATTTTAATGAGATGACAATGATATGAAATTATGAGACTATTAATCAGATTAGAAAGACAAGAAGCATCTAAGGAAGTAGGTGGAAGAACGTTTCCAGAGAAGCAGCATCCTCTGCTAGGACAAGCGGAAAGGAAGGAAGGCTGGTGTGTGGGGAGCAGGGCTTGGTGTAGGAACTAGGGAAGAGGGCTGAAGGAGATGAGCACTTCCTCTGCTCCTGCAGTCCGAGGACAGGTCATTTGTTAGGAGCAGCCTTTCATGGCTTTGAGAAGAACAAGAAAGATCTGGACAAGTTTTTTTTGTTTTTGTTTGTTTGTTTGTTTGTTTTTCCAAGACAGAGTTTCTCCATGTAGCAGCTCTGGCTGTCCTGGAACTTGCTCTGTAGGCTGGCCTTGAACTCACAAAGATCCACCTGCCTCTGCCTTCTGCGTGCTGGAATTAAAGGTGTGTGCTACCACGGCCTGGTTTAGAAAAGTTGTTTTTATGGGTAGGAAAAGGTGTTGCCTAGGGAAGGCTGCTGGTTCAGACTCTGACCAATGAGGCCTTCGCCTGTGTGGAGTGTTAGACCAAGGGTCCAGTGAGATGACTAGGGCAATGAAAGGGAGGCTTACAAAGTGCCCGGCTCCTCAGCTCCCCTTGCAGGTATTGGGGAGGGGGGCTGAGTGTCCAGTTCTCACCCGCAGTGTGAGCTGGAACAGTGGGTGTGTACCTGCCGCCAGGCTCTCTCTTCTTCCTGCTAGTTAGCTGGGAGCAGAGCAGCCTTGGAGGCTATGTGTTGAAGGTGAGCAGAGTTCTTAAACAGTTGCAGGAGGAACACTCCTTGTTGAAATAAAGGCATTGCTTCATGCTGGGCCGGCACAGGACATATAAATCCCCATATTCCTTCTGTCATCGTGTTCTTTGTTGCGTGGTACTATCGAAGCACCTGGCTCCCCTTCTAACCTGTGGGGACCGAGAGGCTGGGGCCACCACAGAAATGGTTCTAGAATTAGCCATGCACCTACCAGGGAGCTCTTAGGAGCTAGCTGGGGCACACCTAATGCCCGGTTAGTGGTGGCTGGTGCAATGGGGCAGCGATAGAGATGCGAAGAAGAGAACTGTTTTCAGGGGCTCTGGTTTGAGAGCTCCTCAGAGACTCTAGGAAGTATCTGGGAAGCAGCTGGAGGGTAGGAAGAGCGACATTCTGACACAGCAGACTGAAACAGCCAGAAGAAAACAATCCTAAACTATGACTGTGATCCCGTGGAGGTGTGGCTTCTGACTGAGTGTGTTACTGCTCATCTTGTATTGTCCGTGTCCGTAACTTGGGCAGCATTACCCTTCCATCTTCTTCACTAGGCAAAACAAAACAGAGCAAAACCAAACCAAAGCAAACAAACAAAAACAAAGAAACAAAAAACGAACACACAGACACAGACACACACAGACAGACACACAGAGACACAGACACAGACAGACAGACACACACATGCACACAGACACAGACACACACATACATACACACACACACACACACACACGCACGCACGCACGCACGCACGCACACACGCACGCAGACAGACAGACAGACAGACAGACAGACAGACACACACACACACACACACACACACACACACACACACACACACACACACAGAGCTAGGTGTGGTCATGTGAATCTGTAATCCCAGAGCTGGGAAAGCAAAGCCAATCCCTGGGATGGCCAGCCAACCTGGCTGAATTGGTGAGCTGTGGGTTCGGAGACAGACTCTGTCTCTAAAATCTTTTTTAGAAGGTAGAAAGGAACTGAGGAAGGCAATCATCCTAACCCTGAGCTACATCCTCAGCCCAAACAGAAGCGCAAAATCATTCGGATACCAAAAGAAAGTAATTTGCCAAGGAAATAAACCCCCTAATTAGGCAAGTTCTTTTAAAGATTAGAGAATCAGCTGTGATATGAAACCACAGTACCTAAAGTGACATTCCAGTTACATAGCGCCTGGGCAGACGTCCCTTGTCAGTGCTTGCTTTATTATTGCTCCAAATCCATAAGGTTTTGATAAGCCTTAGCATTTCAAAAATCCAGACAGTCATGTGATGGGGGTTCTTGGCTTCACTCTCCCAGAGGAATTGGAGGACATTTAAAGCCTGAGCAGTACTGTAACATACCCAGAGGCAAAGCGTACTATCAGAAGACCATGCTCCATTTAGCGGGAGCTCATTTACATCATCCCAATGCCAAAAGAAAAGTGGGTTTATTTCATGGATCTTTTAACATTTTTCAACAAAAGAAGTTTTTATGCTCTACATCCTTCGAAAAAAAAATTTTTTTAAGATGATCCCAGGATAAACACACACAGCAATTGGAAATGTTGTAATTGTTTAAACCTCCCTCCCAGTGTCCCACTGTAGAAACTGATAGCAGGAATACCTGGACACAGACCCACAGCGTGGGGGTGGGGGTGGGGTGGAAATCACCTTCTGGTTTGCAAGCTCATGCTATGGGTTTTAAGAGCCATGGATAATGGTAAGGGAACATTAGTTAAGAAATGTTTTCCTTAAATTATTCCTTTATAGGCCGGGCGGTGGTGGCGCATGCCTTTAATCCCAGCACTCTGGAGGCAGAGGAAGGTGGATCTCTGTGAGTTCAAGGCCAGCCTGGTCTACAGAGTGAGTTCCAGGACAGCTAGGACTGTTACACAGAGAAACCCTGTCTCGGGGAATAAAAAAAATTGTTCCTTTGTATAACTTGTTCATGTTGTGTCATTACTAGAGTGGGATTATAATAGCAACAATGGTAATATATTAAATGATACAACTGTACTAACTTATGGTGTGTGATTAGAAAAATCAAGTTGATAAGTTAATTTGACAAATACTACCTAGGGTCTATTGTGCATAAAGCCTTTCACATGAAAGAGTCATAAACTATTATGGCAAGGCTTTCCTGCTCCCAAGGAGCCTTCATGGTAGGGTATGAATATAAGAAGATATATAATTAGGATAGGCAGTTTAACCCACATATGACTACTAAGATCTTTATATACTATGTATTATTCACTGTTTTGTCTGAATGAAACTTACTTCTTAGGAAAAAGGCTTTTCTAGTTATGCCACCCCCACCCCCAAAGGTCAAAGGTCATACATAAATCTGTGCATTGCGGTTGGTTTATATAACACCTGCCGCCTCAGCCATTTCACTCAAACAGTGGGAGGGATGAAACCTGTCCTGCTCATTGTGTTCCCAGTACCCTCTGCCTGGGAAAACAGGCACAGAACAATCCTACTGAAAAAAAATCTCTATTTTCTGGGGCACGGTCTGCAGGCCAGGATGGCACAGAACTCAACTACGCAGCCAAGGAATAAAGGCAGCCCTCCTGAACACTGGGATCACACGAGCCACCAGGCCTGGCTATTTTATTTATTTATTGGTTTTTCAAGACAGGGGTTCTCTGTGTAACAGTCCTGGCTGTCCTAGAACTTGCTCTGTAGACCAGGCTGGCCTTGAACTCACTGAGATCTGCCTGCCTCTGCCTCCTGAGTGCTGGGGTTAAAGGGGTGTGCCTCCACCACCTGGCCTGGCTACTTAAAATTTAAGGTCTGGGGTCCAGTAAGAAGAGAAGGCCTAGGGGGTGAAGTGCTTGCCTTGTCGGGCAAGCCTAATGCCTTGAGTTCTACCCTTGGAACCCAATGTAGATGTGGAAGGAGAGGACCGACTCTAGGAAGCTGTCCCTTGACTGCCACATGCTCACTGAGGCACATACGTGTCCACACAAACACATATCATGTCCGTGCATACAATGATAATAAGTAATATTAAAAAGAAAGGCCTTAATTGATAAGGCTCGAACAAGTAACCGTGAGCGGCAAGTGGCAGTTTATAGCACATAAAAAGTAATTATTTTGTCGTTTTCCACATTATTGAGACATTAAGAAACCTCCTAACGTTTCTTAACTACCGAGTCCTCGAATCACAAAGCTACTAATACTGGTCTTCAAAAACAAAACCACCAAACCAACCATGGACCTCCCTCCACTTACGCCTAACGATTTCAATTATAACCGTTAAGGAAGCCCCGAGCATAAATGCTAAAATATACTCCAATGGGGAAAAAAGGAAGAGAGGGGGGAAAAAAAACCCAAAAAACAAACTTGCTGAGTCTAAAAAGAAATAAACACTGCTGCATTTCAGACCACCCAAAGAGAACTTTATTTTCTGGCCATTGTTAGTTACTCAGCCAATTCCCCCAGAGCACTTGTGGATACCACATTTCAGAGGGGCTGGAGAAATTCTAGGATCAGGAGTCCTCGGAAAGCAGTAGAGAGTTGGAAAAAGATTTCTTCTGTTTCATGAACAATTATGCAATAATTTGGTTATTTCACAACAATTTTCTCCCCCTTTAAAACAAAGAGGAACAAAATGTGAGAAATCAAATAGGAAAAACTCCCTCCTTTATTCAACCCAGATGGCTCTTCCACGGGATTTTTCTCAGAGCTGTGCCAAGTTAGAGAGGCAAGGTTGAAAATAAGCTAGTGCAGTTCAGTTTTATGTGGGCGGAGCCTGTCTGTTCTTTGATCCTTGACATGGGCTCCCGGGATACAACTTAGGTCACTTGCAAGGGCACTTACCTGTTGAGCCTTCCTGCAGCCCTGACATCATTTTTGAACAGACAGAATGTCGGTTTAAAAGGGTTAGGGTTGCTCTGGGCTTCCTCTGTTTGGAGGTGGATGTCTGCCTGTCACTCGCCTTGACTCCTCTTTGAGAGTTCCTCGGTCCCACGCGCCAACTCAAGGAAGCAAGAGTAACCTACAGTTTCTGGTGATCCCCGCCCCCCCAGGCCACACAGAAGCCCCTGATGTTTTAAAGGACAAAGCTGCATGCAATCCAGATGCATCTGGTGCCCAAGTGAACCAAGACAGACACGGTTGTTTCTGTCATCTATTGTGCGGGCTTCTCCGGCACCCTTGAATGACAGGAGCCCTGTGTGCTTCATCCCTCATCCACTCAGAGTCTGAGGAACTCGAGAGAAGGAAAAGTGCAGAAATGTCTCAAAACTAGATGACGACAAATGTAAAAAGTGTTGAAAAGAAGATGCAAAATCCAGAACGGCTTCGGGACCCTGCTCCCGGCAGCACGTGGGAAGGAAAGGAAGGCTCCTCAGCTCCAAGATAACTCTTTCCAGCCACACTGGCTGGGAATTCACGCCACCCCCCTCCATTTTCTTCCCTTTGTTTAAAGTCTTCTTGACTTATTTGGAATAATATGTATTTATAAGAGAAGAGTCACTGTTCTGTTGAACACTGTACAGAATTTCTCAGGGTTTTAAATGGGGAGCAGCCAATCCCACAGAGAGGAGCAGAGTGGGCCATCTGGCCACCCCGTTGGTGAGCCTGGCTCCCACGTACACTGTCACCCCGTGTTCCTCTCTTCCTTGGCATTCAAACATCTTGGACCACTACCCTTCTTATCTGAGTCACTACAAGGGGTGGGACTACTCTACAGGCATTTCTATCTCAGAGAGAACTAAGGTCCACACTGGGGCAGGGCCAAGACTCTAGAAGTTTCTCAAAGGGGTTGTGGCCCACAGGTTGAGAAACACTGCTCTAGTGGGAACAAACGCACCCACAGGCCAGCCTCAAAACATGGAAACCAGGGGGAAGTCTGACTCAGCTTGAACTGTGCGGTTGACTGCGTTAAAATATGTTTATTGTATTCCAAGTTGTTAATCAATCCCTATGTTTGTAAAACAAATCATTTGTTAGTGCCCATTTGCACATATGAATTTATTGTGACTTAAGAAGCACAATGTGGTGAATGGTATGTGGGGGAAGGCTGCCTACAGCAACACTTTTTTAAAAGACTATTTTCCATTGAGATATAAAATCTATATAAAATTTACAATGACATTTTCACAGACGGGTATACCGTGCTTTGTTCACATTTACCCCCATCACCTTTTTTTGCCTCCTCTCCCACAACTCCCTTCCTCCCCCAAAAACGCCTTCTATTTTCACCACACATACACTCTGCAGAGTTAAATCTACATAAACATGCATATTTACATAGAACATTCTAAAAAATGAATAGTTTTTCCCCTAGCTGTGGATTAGAATCTCCAGAGGGGGGACTGGAGAGATGGCTCAGCGGTTAAGAAAACTGGCTATTCTTCCAGAGGACCCAGGTTCAATTCCCAGCACCCACATGGCAGCTCCCAACTGTTTGCAACTCCAGTTCCAGATCTAACACCTTCACACCAATACACATAAAATAAATTTAAATATTAAAAAAAAAAAAAGGACTCTCCAGAGGGGCTGGTGAGATGGTTCCGAGGGTGAGAATGCTTACCATGCAATCCTGAAGACCTGAGCTCAATCCGAGAACCCACATCAAAAGCAGATGTGGTGGCGTGCACCTGTAACTCTGCACTCTGCTCTGAGTTAGGAGCCAGAGGTGGGAGAATAAGCCAGAAGCTTACAGTCAAGCCAGGTCACAAGGTGGAAAAAAAAAGAACCAATCCAGAGAAACCCTATGACCTCCACATGCCTGCAATCTGTCTGTCTCACACACATGCACCCCTCCAGTCATGTAGATTTCTAGACACCCTTAGTACAATATGCAGAGAGAGAGGGTAGCCAGGCATTTAAAAAGCACAATCCACATATGCTTTGGATGTGGGGTCAGAGTTCAGCCCACGCACAGAGCCCTGGCTTTACTTGAGAGCTGGCTGGAAACGTCCGAACTTCAAGTCCAGGCCAGACCTACTCCACTAGCATCTGCATTTTAACAAGATCCCAGGGGGATGCATGCAGTCGATGGAGCCTAACAGCATTACCGTGGGAGGCTACTCCATGCAGTTCCCAGAATACCAACTAGAGCAAAGGGCAACACTCTCTGTAACACTGAAAGAAGGGCTGTAGGTGGCAGAAAAGGGGAAATCGTTTTGTGAGACAATTAACGTAATCATTTAAAATGCGATCGTACTTTCAGAACATTATTTATGTATACCATCATTAAAATAAAATTAAAAGCCAGGCATGGTGAATTACATCTGTAATCCCAGCCTCTGAAGCCTGAGGCAGGAGTATATCTCTGAGTTTGAGGCTAGCCTGGGCTATATAGCTTACTATGTACATGGCTTGGTTTACAAAGTTAGATCCTGTCTCAATTAAAAAAAAAATTAAAATAACCACCACTATCATAAGTCTCAAAAAAATAGAAGGAGCCTTTACCCTTTAGTCCAGCTCTCAGGGGGACTGTTCATGGTAGCAATCAGCAGATAAGAGCTTTGCACTATGAGGGAAGGGCAGCCAGTCAGGTTTCTCTACCCCAAGTCCATTAAGAATATTCTGTTGTCTCTCCAACTAAGAGACATCCAAGTAGTCTAGAGCTATTTTGGATGGGGACAATTGATGAAGGTCTCCTCCCAAGGAGAGAGTCTGGGGCTGCAGACAGAACTCAGTTGGTACAGTGCTTGCCTAACCTTCACAAGGCCCTGGGTTCGACATGTAGGGCTGCATAAACCAGGTGTGTTGGCTCATGCCAGTGACCTCAGTGTTTAGGAGGTACAGGCAAAGTTCAAGATCATCCTTGGCTGAGTTTCAGACTAGTCTGGGCTATATGAGTCCTCCTTGTCCTCAAATAAATAAAACCTGCTGACATCAGATCTTCATTTGAATGAAACCTGCTGGAAACCTTTGGAAGCCACCGTGATTCTGTGAAACACAGATTTCTTAACCCATTCTTTATCTGTGGCTTTTGAGTAGCCTTTCCCTCTTTACTTGCAGAGTCAGGGTACGTGGTGGACTTTGTTTATTTGTTCATGTTTTTAAAGTGATATCTTTGGTTTTCCTTAACCATTCTGAATGCCAAGAGGAGGACAGGATTTAAGAGAAAACATATTTTGGTATGTTTGAGATTTCTGACCGGTTGTTCCAAAGGATTTCCTCTCCCGACATTCCCATGAAGCTTCTCGTGTGTCCTTCAGGCTGTACCAGGTTGGAGGAGAGACTTGAATGGTCTTAGTGGACATCTTCAGGAACAGCTCTGGCTTTTGTGCTAAGGTCCTTTTGCAATGTCAGGTCAATCTGGCTGACAATCTGATTAACTGTAGCCATAGCTATAGACTTGATATATCTAAAACCACAGAAGGAAGCCGATGTCTTAGCATCCAAAGGACAGGTTCTGGTATCTGTGTAGGAAAAAACTTCACCACATAAACAAGGTGACCTTCAGCTAAAAAGAACAAAAGTCAGGTATTTTCCCGGCATCTACGTGTTCCCTCATGCATGCAGCTTCCACAGAGGCTAGAAGAGGTCCTCGGATCCCCTGGAACTGGAATTACAGGTGGTTGTGAGCTGCCACATGTGTGACAGGAACCAAACCTGGGTCCTCTGTAAGGGCAGCAAGCATTCTTAACTTGTGAGCAGTCGTCTCTCCAGCCCCCACAGTTATCAGTTTTTAGGAATAAAACACTTCTGTAATAAAAATTTTAAGTAGTTGAGTGTTTTCCTTGTCATTTAAATTTAGCACATCTTGCTTAAATTTCTTCTTTTGTTTGTCAATCCTCTCCCAATCTTTTCCCCATCTTCACTCTTTCAAGTGGTTTTTTTTTGTTTTGTTTTGCGATAAGGTCTAACTACGTAGCCAAAGCTGGTCAAGACTCCTGCCTCAGTCTCCCAGTGATCCCTCAGGCATGTTCCATTACACCCAGGGTCTGCTGTTTGTTTTATTAATCTTACACAAGCCAACAATTCTTAGAAATATTAATTCCCTGCATTGTATTCTTTTACCTTACTGTTGAACGCATTCTGCTTTCCTTACAGAGCCTTTTGTTTGTCCATTTATTTACCTATTTAGAGATATAGAAGCTTGCCCTGTATTCCAAGCTTTCCTCAAATTTCCAATCATCCTGCTCCGGCCTCCGGAGGGCTGGGATTACAGGTGTGTACTGCGAGGCTTATGGTTAAAGGCACACCTTTTGATTTCTGATAGATAAGTTTTTACTTTGTTAGTTGATATTTCACTCATCTTCCTTTTTTTAAAAAAAGTGTTTCAAAGCTATCATGCTGAAAAATAAAAACTGTGATGCTCATTACCATTTCTGTTTTTTTCAATTGGTCTCCTCCACACTTGTGCTCTCTCTGAGTCTCATCTGTTGTCTTCTGGTGGGGTGGGGGTGGGTGGGGGGTGGGGGTGGGAGGTGGAGGATGGGGTGGGGTGGGAGCAGGGGTGGGGGTTAGGGTTTCAGAACAGAGATGGAAAAGGCAGAACACTGGCTGCCTTTGAATAGAATTCTCCCTGAAGTGAGGGTGGAGGCAGAAGGTTTTTTGGTTGTTAGAGCTTTTGTGATTTTAAACTATTCCATCACTAGGGATTAGGGTGGAGGTGGCTAGGCCTCTCTCCAACTTCTTAGCAACATTTCCTTTAATGGAAACAACTGTCTCTGCCTCTGCCTTCAAGCCCATTTCCACTGACACTACAGTGGGTAATGTCCTGCCTGGGCAGTAGTGGAAATCTGGCCCAGCCTCTAGGTGTAGTGTGACTGCAGGGATGGATCTGTCCATGTTTCCCCAGCACTTTCACTGGGAGCTAAGACAGGCTGCAGCTCAAGGAGCGTGGGAAAGCTCAATTTACTGCACAAAGGCCAAGAGTTCCGTTAATTGGCATTCTAAAACTGTAGGAGAAACTATCTTGGGTCCTCTGTAAGAGCAGTAAGTGTTCTTAACCCCAGAGCCAACTCTCAACTCCAGTTACAGGATCTTCTTTACACTTATCAGTGGTCCTGAGTATAAGACATTTGATTATGACAATATCAATGACCTCAACAGAGAAGTTACACACACACACAAATATGTATATATGTACTATACGTAAGTACTATACGTAAGTAAACCTGACACATCAAAAATCAGGTTTACAAAGAATAACTGTAAGGATTCTGTCCTTAATTACGTCATCAGCCTGCGATAGCATCCCAGCCTAAAAAGTGGGTGGGCCCTCTGTGTGTCCCTCTCTTTCCTTTCTGCTCCTTCCTTCCTCTCTCTCTCTCTCTCCCTCCCTTTCTCCCCCCCCCCCCCAATAAAGCTCTAAAAAGGTAACCATGGCTGTGATTCTTCCGACCAGCACTCTCCTCCGCCGGCATGGCTGCTGCAGGTGGCGACCAGCCAGGAGGAGCAGCGCCGATTTAACCAACAATAACTGCCACATAATTTAAATAGATTTAATTCACTGAAGGACATTGGGTTGTCCCAAGTTTACTGACACTGATTTTTTTACGAAATCTTAGTTCATACAGCAGGGTGGTGGTGGTGCACGCCTTTAATACCAGTACTTGGGAGGCAGAGGCAAGCAGATGTTTGAGTTTAAGGCCAGCCTAGTCTACAGAGTGAGTTCCAGGACAGCCAAGGCTACACAGAGAAACCCCGTCTCAAAAAAGCAAAAACCAAACCTTAGTTCATGGACTGGGGTGTAGTTCAGTGGCAGAATGTGCCTGGCATGTGTGAAACCATGGGTTTGAGCCCCAGAACTGTAAAAGTAAACAAACGAAAAACTAGGTTCATACAGTGGTCATGGCTATACATGCCTTTAGTCCTTCCTAGCACTTGGGAGGCAGAGGCAGGCACGCTTCTATGAGTTTTGAGGCCAGCCTGGTCTACATAGTGAGTTTTGGACAAACAGGACTACCCAGTGAGACTCTGTATCGAAAAGCAAAACCAAACAGCTACAGATAGTTATTCTAGCAGCTAATACTAAATTTTAAAATAATTTTCAAGGGCTGAAAAAACAATATGTGTTACTTTAGACCCATTTCCTAACAAATGACACTTATAAGTGAATGCTAATGATGTGTCTTATTTGATACCACAGAGCAGTGGTTCTCAACCTTCCTAATGCTGCGACCCTTAAATACAGTTCCTCATGTTGTGGTGACCCCCAACCATAAGGTTATTTTCACTGCTACTTCGTAACTGTCATTTTGCTACTGTTATAAATCATAATATGAATATCGTATATGCAGGATATCTGATATGCATGACCCCAGCGAAAGGGCTGCAACCCACAGGCTGAGAACCTCTGTCATAGACTAATTCAGGAGCCACAACCCAATCACCAAGCCAATTTGAAAATCTGGGTAAAGACGTTAGAATACACACATTTAATTCCCATCCCTCTGAAAAATCTTATTAAAAAAAAAAAAAAGGAATCATTTGCTCATGTGTGCGTGCGTGCGTGCGTCTGTCTGTCTGTCTGTCTGCACATGCCATAGTGTACATGTGGAAGGCTGAGGAGAACTGGTGGGAGGTGGTGCTCCCCTTTGACAATGTGGGTCCCAGAAAGAGAACTCAGGTTGCCAGGCATGGCAGTGAGGGCCTTCACATGCTGGGCTTTCTTGTCACCTCCTGTTGACTTGACGAAAAGTAAGAACTAACAGGAGATCAGGTTGGGCCCGTTGGCACATGCCTATTGTTCTTGCTACTCAGGAAATTGAGTCAGGAGGATCTGAGTGAGAGGCCAGCCTGGCCAACATTCTAGGAGACTGTGTCTCTCCTCCCCCGCCAAAAGTGTACATCAGAATGTAAACAAACAGAGAAGCATGTGGCTGATAAAACTAATTTTCTCTTAAAAAAAAAAAAAAAGAAAGAAAGAAAAGAAAAAGCCTGCCTTAATCAGTAGGCTAGTCTTTAAAATTTCAATACTGAAACCTTGGAATCAAATGAGATCTATTACCGTTATTTTGAGGGTTAGCACCAAACCCAGAGCTTTGTCCACGCCAGGAGAGCATCCTAGCATTACACTACATGCTTTCCCTCAAATGAACATCTGAGTCAGTCACAAGGCACCTTAGCGCACTTGAGTAGGTCGGTGGGATTGTGCTGGCTTTACCAGGCAGAGTGCTGGGGATACGGTGAGTGAAGAGAGCTCTTGAGTATGTTCTCTCTTTAATCTCCACCCCAAGACTACTAGACAACTTCAGCTGTCACTGAGCTACAGGAACTCTAGAGCCAGCCCTCAGTCTTTCTGTTCATTTCTATCACCTAAATAGTCAGCTAGAAAATGAGGTCACTTTCAAAAACTGCACAGAACTTTAGAGTCGTTTCTGGGCCTTTTAGCGAGTCACCTCCCACAGGAGTGTCCCTCCCTCTGTTCCCGTCCACAATCAGTCTCAGGATCAAATGTCGGATTGTAACTTTCAAGTGTTGCTCGGCCAGCCTTTTCATCGACGCTCTCTCCAGCGTTCTAAGAATAAGAACACGGGTTTCCTAGAAAAGCTACAGCAATTACACACGAGTTGGAAGTAAACACCCTTATTTTCGAGCCTTGAGATGTATGAGCCTGGAAAACTTTGCAAAAAACCATATTAAATCTCCAGTAAGCTTGCATTTCAATTACTGCAAGACTGCAAGTGTCTAAGTAGGCCATATCAGCCACACCATACAGGAAATTATATCCCAGGAAAGCTCTGCTTTAAAAATAGGCAAAGGAAGACAGGACCGCTGCCAAAATACACAGCGCTCTCCATTTGTTTTGATTTGCACACGGCATCTGTTTTATCAGGTGCAACCTGCCATTTGCAGGCTTTGGGGGGAATGGTAGTAGTTAGGGTGGGAAGAAGTAAATGAGCCCAAAGTGTTTGCTTTTAGAAAACGCTTTTGAAGTCGATATCAGCAGAATTTAGGTCAGGGCTAAATATCACAAAGACAGTGGGTTTGGGCATACGTGTGGAGAATGGGCTTGCACATGGCTCTAACCCAGCAGAATCCAAGCTGAGGAACCAGATCGGTCCACCTAGGAACACACAAGCTCTTGCAAGTACAATTTAGCATTTTGCAGGCATCGAGAAGCCAGGTTCTTTTGTCACATAAGTTCATTTATTCAAAAGTTCTGACTAATTATGTAGACTAGCTACTCTTCTAGGTACAGAATAGCACAATTAAAGAAACAAAACCCCCTTCCCTGTGGCGCTTATTTTGGTTGGAGACAGACATTATGGATACATACAGCCTCAGGCAGCATAAAGAAGTGTTGAGACCCTAACAGAGAAATGTAAATAAGGTGATCACCACCAAGAAACTTCCACACAAAAACACAGTGAATTGGACAGGACTCCCAGTTTAAGCCGGATAGCTATGTTTGGTAAAATTCAAGTGAACACAAGAACGTTTTATCAATTCCCCTACACCCATAAGGAAATACTTAAAAGACTGTTTAGACTTTTAAAAATTTTACAGAACTTTCAATCCTAATTTTTTTTTTTTTTTTTGGAGACAGGGTTTCTCTGTGCAACAGCCCTGGCTGTTCTGGACTCTCTTTGTAGACCAGGTTGGCCTTGAGCTTGGAGAGCCACCCGCCTCTGGCTCCCAAGTGCTGGGATTATAGGTGTGTGCCACCACTGCCGTTTATTGCCTATGTTTTTAACAGGAGCATTGTAGGGCTGGGTATGGTGTGTATGCCTTTAATACCAGCACTTAGGAGGCAGAGGCAGGTGGATCTCTATGAGTTGAGGGCAGCTGGGTGTACACAGAAAGTTCCAGGACAGCCAGAGATACACAGAGAGACCGTCTCAAAAACACCACCACCGACAAAATAAAGGGAGCACTGTGGAACAGAACGAACAGAACATTGGGACCTAAGCATTTTGGTGTGGTTCCAATGCTGCCTTACAAGGGCCCTCACCGGTGAACTGACAGTAAGGATGAGTGGGGATATTAGTGGAGTTGGCAGAATCCTGCTTCCTTTCCTGGGAATAGGTCCATGTTTTAATTCCGAGAAAGTAAGTATGTTAGGTTATATGATAAAGAGAAAACTAGGAGGCAGATGGAATTAAGGCCAAGCATCAGACAACCTTGAGGGGTGGGCCCAATCATTCATAAAGGACCTTACAAGAGGAAGAGGAAGGCAGAAGGCCAAAAGCCCAGTGCTGGCAGCATCCAAAGATCTCAGCCCTGCACTATTTATTGGCTGTAAAGACACAGGGATTGAGCCTGAAGCCAAGGAATGTGGGCAGCTTCCAGCCTCTGAATGATGCAGATCTTCCATCAGACTAGAGTCTCCAGAGGGCACACAGCCAGGTGGACACATTTTACATTTCTGAACTCTAGGGATGTTTGAGAAATAAATATTTTGTGGCTTTATATCTAGAATAGCGTGGTAATTGGGAAGAGCAGAAACTAGGCATGGTAATATGCAAAGGTATTCTGAAACTGTGGGAAATAAACGTACATGCTTTGTTTCAAGGAACATACCAACACCTCAAACGTGGTTTCTCAGAGTCTTGCTGTTAGATCAGTGGGTGACTGGGAGGTCTTCAGTCTTCTTATTGTCCCTCCCGCTTCAGTGCCACTCAGTTTTATTTCGAACTCACTGTACTTTCAAAGCTGAGTTGATTACAAAGCAATGATTGAACCAGATCTTTCTATTTCCCTAGTTTCTCTTCAACTATTCATTACAGTGGCCTTCCCAAAGACGGTTAGAAGAACCGTTACTGTGGTTGTTATAGGATCGTGGCAAAACTGTAAGAAGATAGCTGGGCAGTGGTGGCACACACCTTTAATTCCCAGCACTTAGGAGGCAGAGGAAGAGGCAGGCAGATCTCTGTGAGTTCGAGGCCAGCCTGGTCTACAGAGTGAGTTCCAGAACGGCCGGGGCTACACAGAGAAACCCTGTCTTGAAAAACAAAACAAACAAAAATTACAAGTAAATAATAACGAAATATTATTTAATGAAAAATTAGTAATGAATTCCCCCTTAAAAAACAACTGTGTAAGGGTTAGGAGGATAGGTCACTTGCCTAGAACGAACAAGGCCTTGGACTCAATTCCTGGAATTGCAAAAGAGGGTTATTGATCTGCTAAATCACGAGAACAACAACTTTTAAATCAACACGCTAAGCATATATTTAAACACTCTATATTGTATATGTTTTAGTTTCTTCAATTTGAATAAGAATGTTAATGGATTTTCTTATGCAGGTTAAGTTATTTTCAGCACACGAGGGAGAATTAAAATCTCAGAAGCACGTTCTCATTCACTGTCTTACATTTTCAAATGCTCCAGCAATAAAATCCTGAGTGCAAGGGAATAAAACACATAAACTTCTGTCTTCAAGTGGAGCTGGGTGTGATGGCATATGCCTTTGATCCTGGCACTTGGAATGTAGAGGCAGGAGGATCAGGGGTGTATGATCAGCCTCAGCTAGCAGCTACATAGTAAGCTGGAGGCCAGCCTGGGCTACTTGAGACTATGACCCAAAAAGAAAAAAAAAATGTAACAAAAAACAAAACGAAAGAAAGTAAAACTGATGCATAATCAAAGTAGACTCAACTTTTTTTTATAATTAGATCAACCTCTAAATAGCCATTTTCCTTCTTCTTTTGTAAGCATTCATTTACACATATTAGTGATTTATTTATACTTAATACTTTTATATTCTTATTGCTGTCCATTTATCTTGCTTGCATATCTGTTTGCCTATGTATGTATGTATGTATGTATGTATGTATGTATGTATGTATGTATGATCTATCTATCTATCTATCTATCTATCTATCTATCTATCTATCTATCTATCTATCATCTATCTGGGACAGGCTGTCTTCTGTCTGTCTGTTTATCTCCCTACCTGCCTGTGTACTTGTCAATCTATCTGGGACAGGGCATCTATTTATTTGTCTACCTACCTATCTATTTTCTATGTGGGACAGTATCTCTTCACTCTGTAGTCCAGGCTAACCTCAAATCCTCAGTGATTCTGCCTTATCCTCCCAAGTGCTAGGGCTGCAGGCATGTCCTTCTACACTTGGCCTGGGAATGCTTTGGAGGTGACAGGAGTCCACAGTTGAAAGACATACCACCCAGTTCTTCCATGGCACAGTTACTAGAATCAGAAAAAACGAATCCATTGAACAGACATTGCAAATGGATTTTTGCATTTATTAAATGCTGGCCAGTAGTATACTCCATGGCTCATATTTTCATGGCATTTTAGAGATTATGGGTCATTCATATTTTTTTACCATTGGAAAGAGAATTCCAAGTAAAGAATCTCACCGTAGAGTCGTGTTGTCTAGGGAACTGTGAAAGGCTGTGCTATGTTACATTTGGCTAAAAGCATTAAGTTGATAGTACTCCATGTCTATGGAAACAAATAAAAACATTGGTGGTATATTTCCCATGTCTCTGCGGGGTTCTGCATCTCTGTTTTACTAGGGGTTCATTTTCATTTTCATTTTATTTTTACAAAAGCCCTGGCAAATGACTTCTAGAAACAAAACAAAATTGCTTCATCCCCAGCACCACAAAGCACAGAACACAAAACAAACATAACCAAGCAGGTCCTTCACCACAGGCAGCTAGCTTGAGAAATGCTGTAAATGAAAAGCAAGTGTTGTTTTAAAAACTAACATACGCCAGCACTATAACATGGTACGCGAAATATTTATTACAGTATATATTGAAATATGTCCCTTCAAGCCATGTATAAAATGAATTTAAATTAAATTAGTATGACTTAATAAGCTTCCATGTCTTAAGACTACTTTCCCAATCCTAGATCCAAGAGATCTGTATCATAAAAGGATTTAAAAACTCCAGAGCACACCCAAGTAACTTCTTTACCTCTCATAAATGTATTTCACCATTATCACTGGGGTATATGGGTCTATGCATACATACACTTCATTACAAAAATTGGCTTTATATGAAAGAGAAAAATGACTTATAAAAAGTTCAATAGGTTAACTGCCAAAGTTTCAGCAGTGGCTCTATGCAACCTCAAATACCTGAAAACAGACTCTCAAGAATCAGGACTGGATTTCTGATCTTTGTGATCTCTTAAGAATTGGACGACGCCGGGCGGTGGTGGCGCACGCCTTTAATCCCAGCACTCGGGAGGCAGAGCCAGGCGGATCTCTGTGAGTTCAAGGCCAGCCTGGGCTACCAAGTGAGTTCCAGGAAAGGCACAAAGCTACACAGAGAAACCTTGTCTCGAAAAACCAAAAAAAAAAAAAAAAACAAAAACAACAACAACAAAAAAAGAATTGGACGACAGGGCTGCCAACCAAGGTCCCTCACAAAGAGCCACAGTAATATACCTCCAAGAGCCCAAAGCGGGCACTTAAGCAGATGCCCACACGGGCGTGTTTGTGCCAGCATTACTCATAAGAGCCGAAAGACAGGAGCAGTACAATTCAAATGTCTGTCAGCGGACGAGCAGATGAACAGCCCATTGTTTGGTTTACCAATACAATGGAGCACTGTTCCAGCCATCAAGAGGCATGAAAGACTGAAACATGTGAAAACATGGATTCAACTTAAAACACATTATGGCAGGCAAAGAAGCCAAACACACAAAAGGTCACTATGACAAGATTCCGTTGACGGGAATGTCTCCAGGGAGCACAACCTAATGAGCCGGGGTTTCACTTTAGATCGAGGAGAGCTCCAAGGAGATGGTGTCTGCTGTCTGTACAGCACTGTGAAAGTACTAAATGCAACAGATTGCTCATTTATAAATGGATATTCTGGCTCCTGAGTGTCACTCAAAAAAAAAAAAAAAAAAAAAAAAAAAAAAAAAAAAAAAAAAAAGGAGACCCACTGATTGGTTCGAGTTATTTCATACTGTCTGCTTATTTCTTTGATTAACTGTCCCAAGGTACACATTTGTCATTCTCTGGAAATGCACTCTAGTAAAACAGAAAGCTAAGCCAGGGCTCACAGGCAAGTATGAGGACCCAGGTTCAGAGGCCCCACACAACAGAAACTGCTGGGCACTATGGTACATGCTTGTAACCCTGGTACGGGGGAGACTGAGATGGGATGGGATTCTTTAGCTCTTTGGCTCCCTAGCCTAACGGAACCAGTTAGCTGCAAGTTCCCAGAGAGACCCTGTCTCAAAGAATAAAAAGAGAATGCATCCTACTGCTACCTCGGTCTCCACATGCATGCGCACTAAGGTGTGCCTCCGTGCATGTGAAGACACACAAAGCAAAGCGAAACAAAATAAAGTTAGCTTCAAGCCTGCCATTGTCAACAGGGATGAGGTAGGCACGCGTTCAATCGAAAGAGAGAGGAGACCCATGAAAGCTGAGGCTTGGTGCAGGAAGATGCATTCTCAGGGTATCTGCAGAATCACAGACCAGAAAAACTACAACGGTCCTCCAAAGCTGGACCAGCAACAAGCAGGCCCACAGACCTGAGTCCACTATGAGTCAGACCGCCCGAGCAGCCCATCCCTTCTCCTGGGAGCTCTGCACTCCTTGAAGGGCCAGTGGTCAGGGAAGGCTATTTGAAGCTTTACTGTTAGCTGTTGTCAAAGTTAGCGTTTAAAAAACAATTATTTTCATGAGTACACAAAACATCAATCTCACTCTCCGAAACAGCAGCAGTTACCCACGGTCTGTGTACTGTTGACATGTAAAATGAGAATGACTGAAATTTTACTTACATATTCCTTGACATTTTTCGTCTTCACAGCTTTGTAGGAATAGTATGCCGGATAGAGCATTCCAAACACCAGCCTGGAAGGAAATAAATTGATTAATCCAACACAGGGGATGATGCTTCTAAGAGCTCTAGACTTAACTCAGGAAACGTGTGAAGATGGTAAATTCACATGTCTACAAAATCACACAGAAACCAAGTCTACCCTGCGAGGCAAACTACAAACATATTCTTTAAAAACAAACAAAACAAAAACTGACTGTAGTAACACTCTGGATAGCAGCTTCATGGCAATGAAAACTTTGCCTTTTGAGAAAAACAACCAATTAACCAACCAACTAGCCAAACAAACAAAAACCAAAAAACCCCAAGTATCTTTTTCTTATTACTTAAAAAGTGTTCCATTTTTCTTTTCCTGAAGAATATTCAAAAATAAAAAAGGAAAACAAAAGCAGAAATTGTCCCAACTCTTCCAGTTGGAGAGAATCCCATATAATTTTTAAAAATTATTATATAGAGATCCTATTCTTCCATCAGAGAGCAAACTCAACACACACACACACACACACACACACACACACACACACACACACATACACACACACACACACGATATTGTGGTTTAAAAAAACAACAAAAAAACCTTCACATTTCAAATTACCAGTTTGAGCAGCAGTGGCTTTTATATGACATAGCTGTGAAGTAGTACTCAATATTAGTTATGATTTACATTAAAATAACTCTAAGCATGGGGAGAGGGATGGATCTGAGAAGAACCCAGAGGGAGAAGTGTGTGTGTGTGTGTGGAGTGATAGGATCAAAACACATTGTATAAATGTATGAAATTCTCAAATACATATTAAAGATAACTCTAAGCATTTATAAAATTACTTTAAATCACCAACAGGATTTAATGCATTTATTGCTATCAGTAAACATACAGAGGAAGGACAGACAGACACGTCACAACAGAATAGGGCTTACAGTTAGTTGGTGTGTTGCAGATGGAATGTATGTTCTCAAATGTTACTCAATAGGAATAATCCCAATGTTGCAGATTCCCACTATATTTATAAACTTTGGTTATTAGTACTTGTTATTGCATATAACACTGTAGGAAACAGTTCTCTGAAATTACACTTTTCAAGTAGCTTTTATCTACTTCAAAATACCTCCAGAGAGATTGTTTCATTTTGTGTTCTTACATACTCAAATCATGTTTAATTCAAAATATGCCAGATAAATAATAATATCCTGAGCATTAGTAAATCTGATTTTTTTTTTCAAGTGTTTACTAGTATTTGTTCATTTTCTGAGACAGGGTTTTTCTCTGTGTAGCCCTGGCTGTCCTGAAACTAGCTTTGAGGACCAGGCTGGCATTGAACTCAGAGATCTACCTTATGCCACCAATGTCTGATATTATTTGTATTATTTTAAGCGGCCCTTTTATCTTAGTTGGTAAGTTTTTCAGAAAAGTTAGAAAGTATACAAATAGTTTCTATATATGCTATGCACAGTTCCCCATTATTATTTTACATTGGGAACATACACTGTCACCTTGGCCCAGGGGCTTCCTCTGTCTTCACCTAGAATATGTCCTCTGCTCCAGGGCCCCACCCAGTAAAACACATCATACTCACATGTCTTTACACTTCTCTTTGGCCTGTACATGTCATACTTTCCTTGATGCTAAGGTCACTATGACAGTTTTGAGTATTGGTCAAGTGTACTTAGGATATTTCTCTATTCAAATTTGATGTTCTTCTCATGATTAGCCAGAGAGATGGGTTTTGTGGAGTAGACCACAGAGGCTAAGTACCATTGCTATCATATTATATCAAGGGCACATATACCAACAGAAATCATCAGTGTGTGTGTGTTAATCCTGATCAGTATGCAGCCCTGTTAGACTCTGCCCACTGTAAAATTTTGTTTTGTTTTGTTTCTTAAGATGGAGGTCTTGGCCAGGTGGTGGTGGCGCACACCTTTAATCTCAGAATTTGGGAGGCAGAGGTGGGTAGATTTCTGAGTTTGAGGCCAAGGTCTACAGAGGGAGTTACAGTCAGGGTAACACAGAGAAACCCTGTTTCAAAAAATAAACAAAAAGATGGAGGTCTTGCTATATGGCCCAGGCTGGCCTTGAGCTTGCAATCTTGAGCATCTGCCTCTAACTCCCAAGTGCTGTATTAGACAGACATGTGCTATCATGCCTGGCTGAGACAGATGTCTACTTTTCTTTCTTTTTAAAGACTTATTTTATATTTAAGTATGTGCATGTGTATGTAGGTGTATATGAGTGAAGGTGCCTACTCAAGTCAGAAAAAGGCACCAGACACCGCGTCCTCTGGAGTTGGAGTTACAGAAGCTGTGAGCCGCCTGACATGGGTGCTGGGAATCTGGGTCCTCTGCAAGAGCACAGCATGGCTCAACTATTGAGTCATCTCTCCAGCCTGTCCTTTTTTCTCTTGTCGTACTGCGGATTGAACCTGAGGCCTTTTGCAAGTGCTCCATCACTGAGCCATAGTCCCAGCTGATGAATCTTTCTTTCACTGAGTAAATATTTACATCTCTATTTTTAGCTCGCTCATAGCTTTTATTTTATATGTATTTATTTTGAGACGGTGCTTTCCTGGTGGTTTCCTTAGGCCTGGGTTTGTGGCTTTATGTCCCCAGGTCAGAAGAGAAATGGCAAGTTCTCTCTTGCTGGGGATTTTATCTTCAGCAACTGGAAGGCACACCCCTGAGAATCTCTGCCTCACCCAGCAACAGAACCCTGTGATTGTCACCTACTGACTCTCAGTCTCTGGTTCTGGGATTTTTAGCTCTGCCACAGAGCCCAGGACTTTTAGTTTAACATCAAATCTCCTACAAAGCTGAATAAAAACAACTATCCAAGTCTAAAACAGAACTGGATTCCCAGGGTGGCCGTGTGCTGAACCTCACCGTGCACACGAGGCATCAATGTGTAAATTACCAGGCACAGTTGTATTTTCCATAGACACATACACACATTTAACCCACTCTGTATTTCTCCTTAGATCTTGCACACCATCACGACAGTATCTTTCACACTGCCACATAATCCAATATCACCAGACTGGAGCTCAATGAGGCAGTCTTGGTTTTTCTCTCTCTGGGTCTGTCACCTCCTGCCCCTGGACCATACAATCTGGTCCCAGGCCTGTTGGCTCTTCCTTGGTGAGAGCAGATGCACCCATTTTCCTGCTTTATTTTCAATCTTGTATTCAGGGCCAGAAAGATAGCTTAATAGATAAAGGCGTTGGTCACCAAGCCCAATGACCTGAACTCAATACCAGAACCTAAATGGTAGGAGAGAAATGACGTCAACCAGGTGTCCTCTCACCTCCACACTTTCTCTGTGACACACACACACACACACACACACACACACACACACACACACACACTAGAAACAACAACAACAACAAAATCGCACAGCCAGTAACACACTGGGCTCATGGCATCCAGCTGACACTCTGGCTCATCTCCATGTGCTCCTGTGCACTGGCAAGTTAGTTTCTAATGGACCTGCTGCACCGCCATGCTCCAGGAGGTCACTAGCTGGCGGCCCTAGTCCCTTGCTGACCAGCCTCTGTGGGGACTCTTCAAAACAGAATTAGAAAATCACTACCTGATCCAAACCCTCTGCCCCAGTGTGGGCCTTTACTTCCATCCTGAGCGGAACTTCCTGCCTGGGACTCACCCTTCCCTAACGCTGCCTTCCCAGCCTCTTTCTGTTCTGTCTTATTCCTGCTTAATCAAGTCCTCAGGTGATGCCCCCCAGGCTCTTACCTACTTATACAGAACATCTGAATTATGGTCATTCTAAATTTTACAGAAATCTTAGTCAGACTTAGTCATTCCACATTTGGTATGATAATTTTAGATGGCTTAATGTATAATTTAGTATATAATTGACTTTCAAAACAGATACTTTTCTCAAATATAGTTGATACTCTGCATACAGGTGTGTTGTCCTTATTTAATTTGTTTGTTTGTTTGAGACAGGGTCTCCTTATGTAAACCAGGCTGGCCTTTAAGTCAGATAGATATCCTCTTGCCTCTGAGTGTGGGATGAAAGGTGCCTGATTTGCCCTTATTTTTAAATCTTTACATTGAACAACAACAACAAAATCAAACAAGTAGACAATCCCTAACGCCTCTCCTCTGTAATAACAGAAAACATCATTGCTTCTCATTTGCAACTTGGGAAAGAGAAAATATCTTTGTAAATAGTGGGGTGGGTTTTAAGGACTGAGCCTCTATTAGCCTGGCGGGTTATTAGTGTCCAATGTGAACACTGCTGGGCAACTTATTAGTAACATGAGTGCTGTTTTCGGGGGGTTGTTGTTGAGGGAGGTGTTATGTCCTTGAGTGGGGTTTACTGTTAATGTTTGTAACCTGGGAGGTCGGGCATGGAGCCAAGGCATGCACAGTTATAAAATGAAAAGTGCATTTAGGAGGCCACCTACAAGATCAACTTGAGCTTTATAAAGGGAATATTTACTCCAGATAAAATTCACCTAGAAATTTGAAATTTTTTAAAAAGTTATACAGGCAGAAAGAAATAGTTACTCACTTCCTCTTCATCTTATTTCCACCTAAAGAGAGTGAACATGGCTAAAAAATTCAAGATAGCCTACATTTCCAGTAAGGCTCCTTGAATTGTATGAATTGAAAAATGGACATGGATAAACACCACACACACACACACACACACACGCACGCACGCACGCACGCACGCACGCACGCACACGCACACGCACACACACGCTCTCACTGTTTAGAATACCAATTTAGGGAATACCAATTTAGGGAATGCCAATATATTTACCTTACTAGGAATATATGAAAATACACACTGAAATGAAAGGACTATTATTCTTAGCTACCCATGGTGGTGCACATTTGTAATCCTAGCACTTGGGAGGCTGAGGCAGGAGGATTACAGAAACTCTGAGACCAGCCTAGGCTACCAGTCTCAAAAAACAAAACAAAACAACCAAACTAGCCAAACAAACAAGTATGGAAATCATTTTTAGATTACTTTTATGTATGTGAGTGTTTTGCCTGTGTGTATGTATGTGCACCATGTGCCTGTCAGATGTCCTGAGAGGTCAGAAGATGACATCACATTTCCTTGGGGGTATAGTTAGACTTGGTTGTGAGCTGCCGCGTGGGTGCTGGGAATTGAACCTGGGTCCTCTGCAAGAGCAACAAGTGCTCTTAACTGCCAGGTCAACTTTCCAGCCCCCCAAAGAAGTAGTTTTTAAAAAAGATAAACAGGGACTGGAGAGATGGTTCAGTGGTTATGAGCATTGGCTGCTCTTGCAAGAAGACCCAGATCTAGATCCCAGCACCCACATGGCTCCAGCTCTAGGAGATGTGACACTTTCTTTTGACCCCTGTGGGCACCAGGCGTGCATGTGGTATACGTATATCAGGCAGGAAAATACTCATACACATAAAATAAAATTTAAAAACATCTAAAATATTTTGAATGGAGTAGGATAACACATGGATTAAACAGTCATGTAGTCATACCTAAAAAAAGAGACCAATAAATATCACAGATAACAGTTACCTTCAGCATTACATTCCCCTAAAATCTTTATATTACAAATTACTTCTCTAACACTATAAAATAATTCAAGCTACAGACTGTTAAAACAAATATAGCACACAATTAATCTGACAGGCCTACATATTTTCAAGGTATAATGTTAGCTGGCAAATTCTTATGTCACTCCTTTCAGAAGCAGACAAATACATGGTATCATATTAAGGGACAAAACTAAATGAAAAAGGAAACCTCAATGAGACTAGAAATTAGCTAAAGCAGAAGTGATATCAAGTAAACAAAACCAACTAGAGGAGCAAACATCAGAAGGATGGAAGGCGGAAGCACCAGGCTGGTCTGGAGGAGTTAATAACCAGCATGCCACCCTCAGAAGGCAACACGAAGTGCTTGCGACATCCTACACCGCTCTCAAAGAGGATTTAGACTCTCCCCGAGATGCCTGAACACCAGTAGGCTGGAGCAGAGATGACCAAGTGCAGAGGTTCCTGCTCCAACAGACAGGCGGGAGCAGGCGCGGCCAAACCACAGCGGTTCTTCCTCCAGCCCCCGTTCCTGTGGTAAAGACAGGCCACCAGTCGCTCACCACATTCAGTTCTGCGGTGTCAGCACGGCTCCTCAGCCTCATACCTAGAGTCTGAAGCTACACAAAGCTGCCTGTGATCCTCACTGCCTTGTTCTACAATCTTATTCCTCCAGGAAGAGTCATCCTGACATTGGATCAAGTTTGATCACCAGATTATATCTCTAGGTTGCTTAGCTCCTTTGGGAGAAAAAAGTATTACATTTTTAATTTTTCTTGAAGTATGGAAACTGCTGTGTACTGGAGGGCAGTGTGCTTGTACCCTTGCACGTGAAATTCCATGTATGAGGTTTACTTTGGGATTCAGTACTATAATATAGTGCTTAAGTGCTTAGCACTTTTCTTTCTTCTTTTAAAATAATGTTCTTATTTCTATTTAGTAAGATTACATTATGCCTTTCTTTTTCACGGATTGCCAGGAAACTAAGAATCAAATCTGTTCTTTAGTTACATCAATTATGGTGGCCCACTGTACTGGCATATTTGCATTTTTATTTCCAAAATTTCTCTGATTTGCTATTCTCTTCTCAATCCTATTTTTCTCCCACATATCCATTTGGTAAAAAAATTTCTCAGATAATCCGAAAGAGCACAGCAAAGAATCATGCAGTTATGATGTGACAGTCAGTGTGGTTAGGCACGGACCGCTTTCAGGTGCTCAGTGACAGGAAACGGAACCTAAGTAAGGCACTTGCCTCACAGCAGGAAGACTGACCTTTGATTCTCAGCACCTATTAAAAAGATGGGTGTGGTGGTGTGATTATAATCTCACTGGGGAGGTGGAGACAGGTGGATTCCTAGGGTTCAATGGCCAGCCTTTCCAGTCTACTTTGCAAATTCCAAGCCAGTGAGAGACCCTTTTCCAACAAACAAGACAACCACCACCACCACCACCAGGGTGGATTGTGTTCCAAGGAAGGACAGTCTTTTGGTCTCCATACATACCACACACCATCACACCATGTACCCCTTCCTCCTGGCGCCTGCACACACAAAACAAAACGGAACACAGCTTCCATAAAACACAGCTTCCATAATGGAATCATGAGTATATAACCTCAACTTAATCCTACCAGTGTTACTCGAAGAGCCTTGTCTGTACAAATCATCGGACGTACTGTTGTTATACACTTTACACAGGTGATTAATTTAAATAGAATTAGGTGGGTTAGAGAGATGGCCCAGGATTGGGGATTTAGCTCAGTGTTAGAGCCCTTGCCCAGTCAAGCCCTGGGTTCGATCCTCAGCTCCAAAAAAAAAAAAAAAAAAAAGAGAGAGATGGCCCAATGGTAAAGAGCATGTACGTCTTTCAGAGGACCTGAATTTAGTTCCCAGCACCCATGTGGTTTAGTTCCCAGCATCCAGTCCCATGGTGGCTCTCAACTGTCTGAACTCCAGCTCTAGGGGATCCAGTGCCCTCTTCTGAGCTCCATGGGTACCAGTCACACACGCATACATGCAGGGAAAACACTCATTTACATAAAAATAAATAGAGCAATTAAAAATGCAAAGCAAAAGTCATTTTGAGACATTGTTTCACCAGAGGTGAGCATGAAAACAGTGTCTTGGATGCTCTTTTGTTGTGGTGGTGGGTTTTTCAGACAAGGTTTCTCTGTGTAGCCCTGGCTGCCCTGGAACCCACTTTGTACAGTAGACCATGACACCTGAGTGCTCTGACCACCCCCACATCCATTTAAGAATTTTATTAATAATCTACTCTACAACAGTAGTGTTCTGGTTTTCTTTCTTTCTTTCTTTTTTTTTTTTTTTTGCAGATGATTTTTCCCTCCTAGGGAAAATCTTTTTATAGAGTCCCTCCCCCAGCCCCAACACACACACACACACACACACACACACACACACCTGTCCAGCTTCTGAAGACCCATTGAACTGGGAATGAGAGACTCTTAGAAGAGCCTGGACACCTGAACTTCTGCATTCCACATCTTCAACAGCTATGGTTCAACAATGTGCTCACTCTCATTTTAGATTAAAACTGACTCTGTGGAAACAATAGGTTGTCGCCATGAATTCAGTCCTAACTGGATTTAATTTTCTTTTCTGAGATGGAGTCATGTAACATAACCAAAGCGGTCTCTACCTCATGACCTTCCTGCCTCAGCTTTCCTAGTGCTGGAACGACAAGTGTGGGATTATGTCCCTAACTCTAACCCAGGGGTTCTCAACCTTTGGCAACCAGCTATCTCAAAAAATGCTTACCTTTTGATTCATAACTAGCAAAATGACAGTCATGAAGTAGCAACTAAAATAATTTTATGGTTGGGGGTCACCACAACATGAGGGTCTCAGCATTAGGAAGCCCTAACTAGATGTGTAAATTTTCTTTTGAGATTTTTTTGTTTTTGTTTTTGTTTTTTTGAGACAGGGTTTCTCTGTGTAGTTTTTGGAGCCTGTCCTGGATCTCGCTCTGTAGACCAGGCTGGCCTCGAACTCACAGAGATCCGCCTGGCTCTGCCTCCCGAGTGCTGGGATTAAAGGCGTGCACCACTACAGCCTGGCGAGATTTTTTTTTTAAATGTGTATGGGTGTTTTGCCTGAATGTTGCTTACGGACCACGTATGTGTAGTGCCCTTGTAGGGTAGAAGAGGGCATCGGAGATGGCTGTGAGTTGCCATGTTCTGACCAGAGCTTTAAGGTATCATGAAAGGAATTTATTATCTTGACTTTTGTAGAACTTGACTCTTGACCTTCTCCTAGAAACTTGAGCGACTGCGATCAAGTGAGTTACATGGGTAAACTAAAACAGCAGTTTGCAAACTTTCAGGCAGGCAGGGTCTCAGCACTCCTCAAATTCACTCTGGGGTTGACCCTGAGACTGTGGTTCTCCTGTTTGCTGTACCCCCAGCTCCCAAGTGCTGGAATTACGGGTATTTGCCACCATGCCCAATTTTATATGGTGCTAAGGCTGGACCAGGGCTTTGGGCACAATGGGCAAACACTCTACCAGCTGAGCTTATACACCCACAACTTATAAACCTTGGTAGACAATCAATTTTTTGCTTTCCTATGAACAATGATTAACAGCCAGTTCAAGGTCGAGTAACACACAGTATGCTCTCGACAGTCCAGTGATGAACTTCCCTTGTGAGTCACTGTGGCATTGTTTAAGCTGCCAGTGAATGCAGGACCCCTGTCAACGCAACGTGTGACTTCTGTCCTTACAGAGGTTTGCTGATGATGAAAATCTCCGCTAGCAATTTCTCCTCAGCTACGGCTAAGAGGCTGTAGCCTAAAAGAAAACGGCCAAGGAGAGAGGCTGAGTCCGTGCAGAAAACGTCCCCCAAATCCTGACTTTCTAGAATGAAAGGTTCAAGTTTTAAAACTGTCAAGGACAGAAAGAGACAGCACCATTCCTCAGGGGAGAGAGACTTCGTGCACATTTTCAAGTGCTATGAAGCTTGGAATTTTCATGTTGTCAGAGCTGAACCCTCATTTTATGCACAGCTTCAAATTTCTACTCTAAAAGGAAAGAGAAAGCTAGAGGGAAAAAGACACCCCCCCACACACACACAGAGCACATCACTCCTCACCCCTGCCCCCCTTTGCTTACCCCTTCACCCCGTCTCCATCCCCTAGCCATGCTCTTACTCCTATCCAAAGGGTCTACTGTGCGGTAGACCCCAGCCCACGGAAAATGTTAAGAACGCTGAGGGGTTGGTAGTGAAGCTTAATGGGTAGAGAGCTTGTCTAGCATGCGTAAAGTCCTGGGTTCAATCTCCAGCATAAACATAAACAGGGTTGATGAGGGTAGTGGTACACACCCACAAACCTAGGACTGGGAGAAGAGGCAAGAGAGTCAGAAATTCAAGGTTATCCTTAGATAGTTATTAAGTTCTAGGCCAGCCTGGGCTACCCACATGAGACCTTGACTCAAAGGGGAAAAAAAAGTAGGTGATATAAGTGTTATTGTGTTATTTCTACAAATGATAGAAGCAAAGTTCAGGGAGTCTAAAGACTAAAGAGTTTAAGAATGACTCACTCAGCGAGGAAGGGTTGACCTGGAAACATAATAAACACAAGACTTTTCAGTTCAAGACCTTTGCTCTCCTATACCCCCCAACAAAACCCACATGAAAGTTCGTATCACTTCAGACATTGTATAGCCCACTTCTCCCACGCTAGCAGATGAAATTAATATTTGGAAGATAGATCTAAGTCATCCCAGTTGTGATCTGCTAATAGAAAATTGTCCTAAAGAGACCTGAAGCCCATTTGTAAAGTGATGTACTGGGTGCTGAAAGGGCCATCCTAAACTTTAACCATGATACATTATATTCTGGATCCCATCGAACTTGTTAGGTAGCCAGACTCAGAGTGCTCATGATTACTCATCATCTGGCTGACTTCTGACTCCTGAGGAACTCTTCCCTCAGGAACTGCAGGCTTTATTTAGCCTCTTAAGCACAGGATCTGTAAAACCACACTTACCATTAGCCGTCCTGATTTACAGAGAATTTAAGAGTTGAGTTGTAACCTAAGATTTAAAACGAAATAAAACAAACAAAAAAACCCCAAAACCCAAAACCCAAAACACAGTTTCTGGTGAAGAAGAAGGAGGAGGAGGAGGAAGAAGAAGGAAGAAAGAAGAAGGAAGGAAGGAGGAGGAGGAGGAGGGGGAGGAGAAGGAGAAAGAGGAGAGAGAAGAAGAAGAAGAAGAAGAAGAAGAAGAAGAAGAAGAAGAAGAAGAAGAAGAAGAAGAAGAAAGCATATACAAACCAGTTCTGAAAATGTTGAGAAAATTTCCTTTCCTAAAATATACCCGACTATGCAAATGAAAAGGAGCCTAGCAAGGCAAGCCATACGTAGGGATTCGTGCCTTGCTGAGCAGCATCTCCAACTTCCCAGAATGAAGTCAGTCTTAAACCTCTGCCAACACGCCCCATAAAACACCCATTCCTACTGCGCCACCTAAGCTTCGGTCCCCTCCACTCACCCCAGAAAGCTCTGACAGGAGTCTGCCAAGCTGAAGAGAGCTTAGCAGTTTGTCTTCTTTTATTATTGTTTTTCCCTAGGGTTATTTCAAGACAGGGTTTCTCTGTGTAACAGCCCTGGTTGTTCTGGAACTCACGATGTAGACTTGACTGGCCTTGGACTCACAGAGATACACCTGCCTCTGCCTCCCTCATGCTGGGATTTTTGTGGTTCTTAAACTACTTCGTTCATTTCATTGGCTTAGATCATTCTAGTACTTACGGTATCTCCGATACGGTAACGTTTCCCATGCCACTCCCAGTGGTTAGAACAATCCCCCTCTTCATGTAGAGAGCACCCCTCCTTTCCAACTGTCTTTCCTTAATGAGGCTGAAAGGCTTGGTAGCCTCATTTCATAGGACAGGCCATAGTACAAATTATGTTATCAAAATAAATAGCCAGAACATAGTGGTCAGACGCTGTAAAGGCATTTTAAAAGGCTCCTGACATTTTCTTAAGTCAACCACCTAAGAGGAGGATGTGCAAGCCATCTCCTTGAGTGCAGGAAAACCAGGGAGGTGGGTACATTCTTCTCTATCTTGGACAACTGAACAAAAAAAGAAACAAACCGGCCACAAGAACTTCAGCACAACCTAATTTCATCCCGAGTTCAGTCATTACGGAAACCAGCATGCTGGCTGCTTGGCACGCCAAGTCCTCTCCTCTTGGGAAACACTGTTCATGTGTTAGGAAGGGAAGTTTTGGATGACACCACACCGCTGCCCCTCTGAAGAAATGGTGCAGTCTTCCCCATTCCTGACTTGGTGGCCACCGCCCCCGTAAGAAACATAAAATTAATTAAATAAATGGTAAAAACATGTCAAAACTCTTCCGTATGATGGGTTACTCCATGTTAACTTCCCAAGTACAAGATTTAGCTATTAATTTTACTTACTTAAAAAGAGGATTCGTTGCTGGGCGCTGGTGGCGCACGCCTTTCATCCCAGCACGTGGGAGGCAGAGGCAGGTTGATCTCTGTGAGTTTGAGACCAGCCTAGTCGCAGTGAATTCCAGGACAGCCAGGGCTATGTAGAGAGACCCTATCTCAACAGCCCGCCCCCCCCCCCCCCCCCCCCCCGCAAAGATTTGTTTTTGTTTTTATTTGTGTATATGTGTGCATCTCTGTATCTGCCACAAGTGGGTACCATTAGGAGTCAGAAGACTTGGGGGCCACGGTGAACCACTCGCTGTGCTTAGAGTCCAACGGGGCCTCTGGAAGAGCAGCAAATGCTCTTAGCCTTGAGCCACCCCTCTAGCCCCTCCCCCATCTAGCTCTCTGTCTGTCTCTCTGTCTATCTATCAGTACCAGAGATTAAGGCACGGTAGGTAAATACTCTCCTACTGGGCTCTATCCCCTGGCCTATTAGGCATTAATTTTGGATATTGTATTTTGTAAATTTTACAATTTGAGATATACTTAACAATCTCTGCCTTACCTAAGGATACCGCATGGTTGCAATCTCTTCAGAAGCACTGGCTCTCAGCCTCTGGGTCATTTTTTTATTCATTTATTTAATTATGTACTTAAAATATAATTATACCATTTTCCCCCAAACCCTTTAACCTCTTCCATGTTTTCCCTTCTCAGGGCTCAGTCCATGCTAGGCAAGCACTTTCACTACTGAGCTATATCACTGCACCAAAAAGTATTTAGTTTGATTTCTATAGGAAATTATTACCAAAACGTTGAAAACAGTAATTTCTCTGCATAACAGCATTGGCTTTCTAAGGTCATTGGTTGACTATGTTGCCAGTAGTATTTGGTTTCCCTTGGATGAATAAGAGTCCTCATTGTTTGAATGGTTTTATTACTAGTATGTTGTGGGATATTTTGACCGCCCTGTGATACTCCAGACTGTCAATAAAGTTTACTTTGAATCAAGGGGCGGAGCTAGTGACTAGCTGACTGGATTTAGCCGTAAAGAAGCCAGCAGTTTGGATAGAGAACATGCAGAGGAAGGAAAGGGTGGGGGTTAGAGTTTGAGTTTCCTTTTGGTTCTGGGGCGAGGGAAGAGATGTGTCTCTTGTGGTGTCTCGGGCCAAAAAGCAAGGTCAGCAAGTTGCTACTCAACCTCTCTGAGCTAGTAGGTTTTCACCTCAGCCTTTGACTCCTGAGTCTTATTGATAAATAGAACAATAGAGACTTAATTTAAACCTACATATCATGGCCATGGGACTGGGAGCCCTGCCAAGCTGTGGCCAGAATGGTTGGGTGCTGATTGTCTGCTGTGGGACCACAGATGATAATTAAAATATCAGTAGATTCACGTGCAGCCATTAAGCTGACAGAAAAACATCATTAGTATATTTAATACATCATTAACGACTTTTTTTTTTTTTTTAAAAACCAAGGCTGGGTGTAGTTCAGTAGGTAGAGAGCTTGTCTAGCATGCACAAAGCCTGGGTTCTATTCTTGGCACCACATAAACAGGGTATGACCGTGTATGCCTTGAATCCCAGCACTCATAGCACAGAGGAGGCAGAGGCAGGACAATCATGAGTTTAAAGTCATCCTGGGAAATATAGGGAGTCTGGAGCTAGCCTGGGATACATGAGACCCTGACTGAAAAACAAACAAACAAACAAACAAAAAACAAACAAACAAAAGACCCCAGCAAGTTCTGGTATCTTTGCTTGTTTTCGGTAAGGTCAATCAGTCACAGCTCTGCTTGTGTTTTCTAGGCTGCTGGAGGTGGGCCTTTAAGCAGATCTCTGTGTTTACATTTTGAGAAGCTCTGTTCTAAAAGAGACAACCAGAACAGTGTGAATCAAGTCTCTCACTTGGCACTTCCAGGGTTGGAGGTAGCTGAGAGCAGTTCAGAACTCCCCACATCTGATGCAAACTGTAGACATGCATCCCAGAGACCACCGCTTGGCCACTGACAGAGTGCCTAATGTCCCTCATGTCTATGGTGAAAGAATAAAAAACAAAAACAATAGACCCCAAACCCAATATTTTCACGCTCAAGAATGTATTTTTTTTCTTTAAATGCACAACCAGTTACTATTTAAGGCCAACTTTAAACAATCATGATTTCTATTTGATTGTAAAGATTTAATAGCTTGAAACAAGAACTCCAGGAGCTTTAATTCTTTCTCCAAATATATGAAGAGGACTGAAATATGGTTCGGCATTACATAATGTTGCCACCTACTCCCGAAACAGAATTGAGCGCCTAGCAACAGCAGGGGGTCATCTCAGGAGAGCACTGATTGCTCACTGGAGCATTCAAGACACAGATGCTTTCCTGAGCTTATCATGCCCAACCCTGCTGAACACAGGCTGGGTAACCTGGGTCCCGGGCCACCTCATGAACAGTGTCCTCCAATGGTAACAGCTGAGATAGTCAGGGTGGGTCTATCTACCTCTCCGTTACAAAAACTCCAAATAAACTGTGAAACCTTTGTAGAAAATATGCATCCTTTACACACATCTGTCTTCCCTCAGGGATATATTTTTAGATTTGTATTTATTACTGTTGTGTGCATGATACGTGTGCGTGGGTGCACGAGTGTCATAGCATACGTGTGGAGATCAGAGGGTGATTTTTAGAGTCTATGCTCTCCTTGCACCTTTACATGGCTTTTCAGGTTGCCAGGCTTGCCCAGTAAGTGCCCCCCTCCCCCAGCCCTTCCAGCGGAGCCCTCTAGCTGGCCCATTGGCATTTCGTTGAAAATGGGAAGGGTTACTACTTTTCTTGATGTTAAGTTTTCCAGTTCTATCTCCCATACTGCAATAAACGGAAGCATGGAGGTGCCTAAAATGTTGGAAGCTTTTCCTTTTCCTTCCTTCATTCCTTTCTTTTTGGAGACAAGTCTCACTACGCAGTCCCCACCTGTTGATGGTTCTGAGAGCTGGGATGAAAGGTGTGCTTTTCTTTTTTTTAGATGCTTTTCTTAAAATAGTAACCTCATGTTCAAGACAAGACTTATACAACCTTTCAAGCCGCAGGTAAATTTGAACAACCATAGTTCCCACTCAATCCCAAAGGTGTAGCAGCAATTAAAGACCCAGGGTGCTCTGGCTCCCCTTGCAAAGACACGGAGAATAGGAACACACTTAGCTTTCTACAGTACTGCCAGCGTTTCAGAAAGTTCTGTGTTCCTTGGCTATTTTCATGCACACCACTCCTGATGTAAAATAGCCTGTCCACGTGTCTTTATATGTTCGGAATATGAGACATATCTTTTTTTTTTTTTTTTTTTTTAAGGCGGTAGCTTTATTAGGCTTTATTTTGTGTGAACGCATGGGCTTGTGAGTGTGTATGTTTCAGGGTGGAGGTCAGAGGACAAATGCAGGAGTTGGTTCTCTCCTCCCACCCCGTGGGTAACTGAGGACTGGACTCGGTGGCTGGGCTTGGCGGAAAGAACCCTGACCACTGAGCCGTTCCGTCAACCCTACTCTTTGCCTTTATAGACTACTAACATTTTGTCCCATTCTGGTTTCTTCTCCACTTGCCCTGGTGGCTGAGAGGGAAATATATAATTTTAGTCTACTTCAACTCATCATTATCAGCCTTGCCCTTAGAATGAATGCTGCCGGTCTTGTTTAAGGGTGCTTTTCCCAACCTTGAAGTTATAGAAGCGACTTTTTGATATTCTAGACACTTTACTGTTTCAGTTTTGCAGCCACACTGGAACTGACTGTGTGTGGTCTGGGATGGAGGCTATGATCAGCGAGATCAGGATATGTAATTAATTCAAGGTGTCATTATAAAGAGCCATCTTTCCCGAGTGCTCCATACTCGACACTCAGTTGCCCATCTCCTGGTCTGTTCCCGCGAGGGTGCCCCACTGTCTTAAGTCCTGCAGACCGAAAGGAGTCCTCATGTTGGACTGAGTCCGCTCTCCCAGTGCTGTAATCTGGTCAAACAGATCACCACCTCGCTACTGTCACTTGCTGCTGTGAGACCGTTGGGGTAGTCTCTGACTTACGCGTTTTTCATACTGCGATAAAACTTGGCACTTTCTTCTTGAAGTTGATAAATTCCCTACGTTATGACCTCATCCAATTTATTTATTCTGAACATCCACAGCCAACCTGTCAACCGGCTTTCTAATTCTAAAAAAGAAATCCCAAGTCTAACCAATGCTGTCACCCTGGTCCAAGGCACCATTCCTCTTTACTAGTTTATTAAAAGATCCCGTTAACTGACCTCCCAGCTTCCACCCCACTGTCCCCAGTCTGTCCCCACTGCACAGCGATCTTTCAAAACACAAGATCTGATCGTGTCACTTGCCCCTCTCTTCTCAAACCTGGCTCCCCATGTGCTCAGCACAGATCCCCAAGCTGTCAACTGCCTATGCCTCTAGTAAGACCACTGCTCTGCTCTAGCCACACGGATCCTCACAGCTGTCACAGCCAGCCACCGGGCTTGCCCTTGGCAGGTGTCTTTACTGGGCCTCTCTTCCAGCTAAGCTGAGCTCTTGAGCAGCCAAGGCCCCTACCTCCTGCATGTCTTTGTTCAAGTCAGCCTCTCACTTCCTGAGCCACCCTATTTGAAATAAGGCATTCCGCCCCTAGACTAAAGGAAAACACAATCCAAACAGTGTCTTATCTTTTGACAGAAACACAACACTAGGAAGAAGTACCCATAGTAACCACAAGCGATTTCAATAGCAAACATCCATTTGTTTCAGACAGCTGATTCTGTCCTTCTATTCACACACACAAAAAAGACAGCTACAGAAATTAATCTAAAGTATGCTAAATACTACAGATGGAAGTCCTTTGCTGACCAGAGATCTGTTTCTTTTTTTCTTTTTAATGTGTGGAGAAGAACCACGTAAGTTAAGCGGCCTTTGCTTCAGTGAATTAATCTCTACCACATACTTACACAAGGGGAAGGGGACAATTACTCGGAATCTCTAGGCGCTGGGGTACATTTCTTATAGTTTTTGGATTGATGGTCATCTCTCCATTTCTGATTCATCAGTAGTTCGAGCAGAGAATCTACACGTAACTTCTTTAAAGTTTCTTTGCTTCGTTAAAACAATTCTTTCCACAGAGTGTTTTCCTTCCTGGTTTCTCACTAAACATTTACCTTTTCCTGCTTTTCTTTTATTAGTTTCCATGACAACACATTGAACCACATTTTAAATACCATATAGCTTTTCTTAGACTCTAGAGAAAGGACATGCAAGAGAAGTTGGACATAGTCCAGAAGTTTCTTTTAGGGCTGCATACACACATACCAGCTACACAGAAACAGGATTCAGAAAATGAACACCCACTCCCAGGATCATTTGGTAAAACTAGCATCATGGCAGACTATGTGTGTTCCTATTTGTCACTCAGAAAACTCACGATTTGTGAGTCTATTCTCCCCTACCAAGTATTTGAACCTTGTAAGAGTTTATTTCTTTGAAGATTAATTATTATTATTATTATTATTATTATTATTAACTTTTTAGTTAAGCGTAAGTCTGTGTGTGTGTGTGGTGATGCTGTGGGGCCTGGAAGAAGGTATTGGGTCCCTTGAAGCTGGAGTTACAGTCAGTTGAGTTACTATGTAGGTGCTGGGGATCAAACCTGGGTCTTCTGCAAGAGCAGCGAATGCTCTTAACTACGGAGCCATCTCTCTAGCCTTGGAACTTACACTTTTATATTGTGGCTGCTTTAGTTGGCAGAGATGATTTGGATGAATTTACCTATAGACAAACGAGCATAAGGCTCCAAACCCAGAAACGTTACCAAGGACCCTTTGGAGACGTGGCATGCATGGTACTGCAGCAAGTAGCATGCAGCCACTGCACACATATGAGCTTTTACTGCTTGCTAGACTGTGTTCTCATGCTGTGGGCTGGAGACGTGATAGCCATTTCTAGGTTCAAACTCATGAGGTACTGAGAGAGTGCTCTAAGAAACCCCAGATGGCCCATCTCCCACATTCTTAAGATGCTTCTAATACATTTGCAAGTAATACTAAAAGGACCAACTTTGTCTGAGGGGGATTACTTCTTTTAAACATTTTTTTTATTACATTTGTGTGTCTGTGTGTGTGTGTGGGAGGAGGGCAAAGGTGTCTATTCTCTCCTTCTACTATGTGGGTCATCAGGCTTGCAGGCAAGCACCCTCACCTGCTGAGTGAGTCATCTTGATGGCCCAGGAGGGTTGCTTCCTTATAGACCACTGACTGCCTCTTGGTAAGCTTCAGAGGATCTTGAGGGCTCAGAGTGCTTGTTTTACTATCACTAAATAACCAAAACTAACATCATTTCATCATTTTTACTTCCTTGTTTGAAAACGGTGATATTTGGCAGTTTTATCCTGTGTTAGTTTCTGGCACTATTACCGCCAAAGAAATCCAGCATAAAGTCTGACTGCGTGTTCCATGCAAGGAGGAGCCCTTGGAAATAAGGATGCCCAGCCCATCCTAGATCTGCTCAATCAGACTCTTTGGGAATGGGGTCCAGGAAAAAGGTTTCTACAAGCTTCCAAATAAGCTACAGTACTCATGAGCTCTAATGATATGTGTGTCCGTCTGTGCCTCCCACCCTCTTCTCTGTGACAGGGTCTCATTAGTCTGCCCAGGCTGGTTTGGAATGTGAGGGCTCAAGTGATCATCTCACCTCTGCCTCCAGAGTGGCAGGTATCACTGTATTCTAATGAGGCATTCAGCAACTGTCTCTGATGCTCACAAGGTATTCAAGCGTCTGTATGAGAATGGATACTGCCAGCACTCAGGAGGCAGAGGCAGGCAGATCTCTGTGAGTTTGAGGTCAGCCTGGTCCATATCGCAAATTCCAGGAGAGCCAGGATTACACAGAGAAACCCAGTCTCAAAACAAAACATAAAAAACAAAAACAAACAGACAATAACAACAAAAAGATAGAAAATGGATACTCTTCTTTAAGAGCACGGAAACTCTGAAATAAAGATGTTTTAAGAGGTCAAAGCCATCATTCCATCAATGGTATTTCTCAAATTACATCATGCTAGAACTGCTTTTCTGGCCCCAAACTGTAATTTTAAACAATCTCATCTTACAGAATTCATTTTGAGAGGATGAATAAGGCTAGGAAATCTTTTGAGACAGGGACTCATATATAGTCTAGGCAGGCCTGGAACTTCTGATTCTCCCGTCTCCAATTCTCAAGCACTAGGATTACAAGCATGGGTGGCCACGCTCCGTTTCAAGGTCAGAAAATCTTATCTGTTTACCAGGACTTGGTTTCCTAGATTAAAATGTTAGCAAAACATAAAGACTGATAAACCATAGCAAAATAAGAATCCAACCAGTCCTAGAGGGAATCTAGGTCATTCAGAGCCCATATGGAGGTAAAAACACTTTCCAAGCCGAAAAAGCTACATTTGCAAAGTGTTTTTACGTCTGAGTGACTGCTGCATTACTGGGGTGGGGGACGGGGGACCAGGTGGGGTGGGAATGGAGGTCCGGGTGGGGTGGGGGTGGAGGTGGGGGTGTAGAGGTGACTTTTAAAATTCCAACCCAGTATCCTCAAATTACATATCTTTACAGACAGAGCTGCAAATCTACAAGCTGATGTGTCATATCCGGTTCTGGATGCTCCGAGGCTCTGTGTGTGTGTGTGTGTGTGTGTGTGTGTGTGTCATTTACTGACCACGTGAACACAGCACGGGGAATGAACAAGAGCAAGGGACCAGGTGGACAAGCCAAATAAACCCTGGCCACCAGAGAGTGACAGATGCCTTAGCCAGATCGTCCCTACAGCAACTGTGAGCCCCGGGAAAACACACACCTCTTCATGTTCTCCTTCTTTCAGATAAAGAGAGCTCAGGGTGGTGAAGGAATACCTAACTCCACGTCAGGCTTCCTGTTAGTGCCAGATGCCTTCTGCCACTGACAGTTCCGAGCCACCTAGAACCCACCGCTAATTCTTCCCCTTCGAATCCCATGAAATTGCTCTAAAACACACATGCTACGTGAACTCCCCCCCCCACCCAGTCCCTCCTTCCCTCTCCTTCTCTCTGTCTCACTCTCTGCCTGCAGAGATGGGGACTGAACCCAGGACTTCATGCATGCAAGGTGAGAACTCTAACACTGAGCCACATCTCCAACTCAAATTACTTTTCTGGAAGCACTGGGTAGTCTCAAGCAATGTAAGATTTTTTTTTTTTTTTTTTTTTTTTTTTTTTTGGTTTTTCGAGACAGGGTTTCTCTGTGTAGTTTTGTGCCTTTCCTGGAACTCACTTGGTAGTCCAGGCTGGCCTCGAACTCACAGAGATCCGCCTGGCTCTGCCTCCCGAGTGCTGGGATTAAAGGCGTGCGCCACCACCGCCCGGCTTAAGCAATGTAAGATTTTTGACTAGTCAGCCCATCAAAACAGACCAGTGATAGCATTAAAACACAGAACACAGCCACTGAGTGTAGACTTTAGTCTACATTTCATTATCCATATTACCTCCCAGGGTTGGCCTCATTAATTCACACACTTTTAAGTGCTGAGTTACTTTTTATAGTAATATGCTACATGTCAAAGAGTAGACAGGAGAGTAACTCCTGGGGCTGGAGAAATGGTATGGTAGGTAAAGCATTTGCATGCACGGGTGAGGACTTGAGTTTGGATCCCACGCCTGTAATCCCAACACACCTACAGTGAGATGGGAGGCAGATACTGAAGCCCCAAAAGTCCAAAGATCTGCTAGGCTGGTATACCCAGAGACAAACAAGAGACCCTGTCTCAAACAAGGTGAAAGGCAAGGCCTGAAAGCCATGGGATGCCCTCTACCCTCTACACCAACACTGTGACACACCCATGTCTCCTCCTCAATATTTAAAAAAGGTAAAAAGCATCCAACTCTCATCTGACAATCCGTGGAAATAAAAAAGAGAGCATTTAACTAGCTAGCTATGCATCTGCTTCTAGAGCCTCAAAAACCCTTTGGATAAACATGAAGTTGGCCATTCTTCACTGGACGTAGACCAGCTTTGAGAAAAAGGACAAGAGACAGGCTGTTCGGCAGTTTCTCAAAGGTTCTGGCCTTCTGTTCAAAGCCTCGTGATGACAGGTGCGGCTCCTTCCCTGCCTCCATCTGTGGCCTGGCGGAGCGCTAGAACCGGCCCTCACACCAGCAAGAACATATGGGCTGGGACAGGAGCGGCCTCTCCTTCCCATGGTATCTGCTCCCTGCCTGCCTCAGCTTGTCCCTTTAGTTCTTGCAGGTAGCTCCCAACTCACTCCAAGTGTTAAACATGTTTCCAGTGTAAAGACTGATACAAAGGAAAGAATATATGACCCCTACCTCTATGTTATATAGCACGATAAAGTGAATTCCATGAATCTGGCAAACAGGAGCAGGATGCCGTAATACCAACCTCTAGATCCCTTGCTGCTTTCACAGCTAACCCTTATCCTAAAGTTTGTGCCCAATATTCACTTTTCAGAGGAAAAAAAAAAAGACTTGGCACACACATGCCATTTAACTATCATAGTCTTGCCTATGTGGAGACATTTAAGGAGGGCGTCATGCAATACACAGTCATACCTGGGTTGCTTCACACACAATACTGTAATTCTCTGAATACTCTCCCACAGCAATGCTCACTATGTTCGGCTTTACAGTCAGCACAACACTCCATTATGTACAGACGCATACCAGCATTTACTCATTCTTCCCGTCTGTGGAAAATGGTGTCTTTGGTGAATTTTTGCTGTACAGACATTCCCATAAGCACCCTTGTGGATGTCTCTTGGCGTGCGCATTTAATTTCTTTGAGGGTATGGAACTAGCTATGGGGTTGCTGGGTTACAGGGTATGTGGATGATCAATACTGTCAGTCAGGGCCAAAATCTTTTAAATCCTCTAGTCCTAGCATCCTCTGCTCTTACTGGCGTTCTAAGGAAGACATGGCTGCTCCATGCATCCTTGCCAACACTTGGTATTTGCAGAGTTCTTAAGTTTTGCCATCTAGTAGGTGTTAAACAGAATTTTCAATATGGTCTCCACTTACATTTCCCTGAAAACGAATGAGCCGATCCTTTGTACATCTGTCTGCGCTGGTTTCCTCTGTGAGATGTCACTCATTTGTCTACTCTTCTCTTAGACTTAAAACCACGATTCACTCTAGTGCCAGCTTTTCCACTACGACTTCCTTCCCTACCCTAAGTTAGATAGGAATCGAGAAAACTATATTCCCAGTTATTTAAAAAAAAAAAAAAAAAAGTGTACATACTTAAAAGGCTGCTTAAATGGTTGGATATTTTTCTACAGAGATTGGCAGAGATGAAAATTATTGTCAGGAATGGTGAATGTATAAAGTATGTAAACTTATTTATTTATTTATGGAGACCAGGTCTCACGTAGTCCAGGACTTTTTTTTTTTTGGGGGGGAGAGAAAACTAAGCCACCATAACAACATCTGCTACATTCTATATACCTCCATTTTCCTGGCTGATCTTGCTTTAATGTGAGACTGGGTATTGCTATATTGTCCTTCCATTCCTTGGCTCACAGGATCCTCTTGTCAGCCTCTCAAGAAGCTTGGATTGGCAAGCATGTACCACTCTGGCTGGCTGACTTTTCCCTTCCTTTCTTACGGCGTACTAATCTTTCCTGTATGGTTCCGGTGTGCGGCCTGCCAGACAAGCACCCCCTGACTCCGACGTCTGTCTCTGTCCCATTAGAGCGCCACGCATGCCTAGAACAGCTTCTGTATTCTTTTCTGAGTTCCATTAAGTCTGATGCCAGTCACTGTAAGAATGGCAGGGTGAATCTGCCTTTTCTTCAGTGGCCTTACTGATTCCTGGGCTACTCTGAACACGACAGTCTACCAGGTTTTGTTACCATTTGGGTCATGAATGTTTCCTGAAGGCTTAGTCCCCTGTCTGTAGTGCTGTGGGTGTGAATCTTTGGGCCTTTCTAAGGACAGGAGCCAGTTTACTTACTTTATAGTTTTGATGAAAGCATCTTCCAACTTTTGGAAGCCCTGAAGCTTGGCAAAGTTTGGCCAGGTGTGATGGTGCATACCAGCAGGAGGAAGGCAGAGGAAGGCCCCGTGAGTTCAAGGCCAACCTGGGTCTACACAGCAAGTTCTAGGACAGCCAGGGCTACATAGAGAGACCTCATTTGAGCCCCACTCCCCAAAAAAGATTGGTACAGTTTGAAGATGAAAAGTGTCACATTATCAGTGTGTTTCGCATAAGATATAATTTTTAATGTCAACAATGATGATATTCTTATGATACAGATTAATATATTCATTTGAATATTTCTGTAGTTAAATATATATATATATATATATATATATATATATATATATATATATATATATATATATATATACATATACATACACATATCTTTCCCCAAGCAATTTACCTATGATTCTCCAGAGAAAGCATACAAACAGTAGAGTCAAGATCTTCACTAGGGTTCTACATTACCTTCCGGTCTCAGTGGAGACCACACACTTCTTTCACAAGGCTGGCAGTTAATGGTGAACAATTTTAGAGGTTATAAAATTGTCCTTTACGGGCTGTCAAGTTGGTTCAGCGGGTAAAGTGCTCCCTGTGCAAGCAAAGCCTAATGACCTGAGTTTGATCCCTGGTACCCACATAAAAAGCTGGCTGTGCCAAGCTGGTTCACAGCTAGCTCTAATTTCTCCAGTTCCAGGGCATCTGATGTCCTCTTTGGGCCTCTGTGGGCACTAGGCACATGGTAAACAGACATACATTCAGGCAAAACACCCAAGCACGTTAGAGAGAGAGAGAGAGAGAGAGAGAGAGAGAGAGAGAGAGAGAGAGAGAGAGAGAGAGAGAGAGAAGGAAGCGTCTGAAATTCTAGCCCTCTGACAGTGAGTTGTGGGGTGGAAACGGAAGTGCCCGGAAGCTCTTGAACCAGCTAGCCTAGAGTACACAGTGCAGACCCTGTGTCAACAAGGAGAAAGGTGAGAACACATAAGTTTGTCCTTTAGAGCTTCCTTACACCCACTGTCAGTTCTAGCTCTGTGATTTCACAGTAGAAAATTCGCACCCCTCCCCCCACAGACTAAACTCCTATTGATACAGCTATGTTGTTAATTTCCGCTTTAATCCAGTCCCTAAGACTGTTCTTGTGCCTCTGCCTGTAACCCTCTCCATGCCTGAAGATCACTGTGTGCTGTCAGATATGTTAGAGACCAAAGCCCTACTTTAGAAGGTGACCTTATTTGGAGACAGGGTCTTTATGGGCATCATCAAGTTAAAGGGAAGTCTGAGCAGGCTACGATCCAATGTGAATTTGGACCAGCACCCCATCAGACATTTGTGTGAAGATGAAGAGATCAGAAGGCGGCACCGGAGACGGTTAGCAGACCACCAGAAGGCAGAGGCTCCACACGGAGTCCTCCTCAGCCCTGAGGAGCCGACCTGTTGTCACCCCCGTCGCAGACTTCTGAAGCGACCTAGTTTGTGGTGCTCTGCTGTATCAGGGCCAGCAAGCCGTACTTCCCAGAACTGTGACACGATAAAGGTTAATGAAGCTGTCGACAGCAAAATGATTGATTTCACTTATGTGTGCAAATAATTATTTCCCAAGACTGGCACACCGTTACCTGAAAAGATCAACGCATTCTGTATGAGGATATCCGAACACTTCCTGAAATTACTTTCTGAATTACTGGTCAGTACAAACCCATGTCTAGATTCTTCCTATGGCTTTCACTTTTTATTTCTTTGCTAGCTCTAGTTTCGCCATGCGGACACTGGCAACATGATGGTAACCTTCACCTTCATATTTCTGTTTTTTTTTTTTTTTTTTTTTTTTTTTTTGGACATGGTTTCTCTGTGTAGCCCTGGCTGTTCTGGACCTAGTTCTTTAGACCAGGCTGGCCTCGAACTCACAGAGATCCACCTGCCTCTGCCTCCCAAGTGCAGGGATTAAAGGCGTGTGCTAGCAACACCTGGCTTAATATTTCTAATCCATGTAAGTTTGAATGAGAAATGCCCCCTTAGGCTCATATGCTTGAATACTTGGTACCTGGTAGGTGGAACTGTTTGGGAAGGACTAGGGGGCAACGCCTTGTTGGAGGAGGTTGTGTCTTGGGTGTCTCACAATTGTACTGTCATCCACAGTGCACCCTGCTTCCTCCTTACGGTTAGAGATATGAGCTCTCAGCTACCACGGACTCTAACCCTCCAGAACCACAAACCCAATTCAATGCTCTCCTTTATAAATTGCTTGGTCATGGTGTCTTAGCACAGCAATAGAAAAGACGCTAACACATAATCTCAGTATCTTTTCAACCGAAAAGACCCAGATCCGGAGCCTGGGACAGTTGGGAAACCCTCGACTGCCTCCAGTTATGACGGCTCACAACTGTAATCCCCGCGCTCAGGAGGCTGAAGACGAGAAGATCCCGAGTTCAAGGCCAGACTGAATTACAGAGGAAGAACGCGTCTTAACAAACAAACAACAAACAAACAACACCCCCTCTAAAGCCAAGCGACACACAAACCCCCAAGAAGAAAGCTGTCTCTGAGCTGCCCTCCCAGTCCTATATATCAGAACTCCACAGCTCTGCTGTGTCCTACAGAAACTCAGAAGATACGGAGTGATACTCAGAATATTACAATGTGAGAATTTTTGAAGAGTTCAGTAGTTTTATTACTCTCGAAAAAGTCTCTAAGTGACTGCAACAGAAATGACTATTGAAATAGCATAAAGGAAAAAGAAAAGAAAGCTTGGTTAGCAATCGTGTTTTCCACAAAGTGTTCAGAGGAAAGCGCTATCCTGGTGAACTTCCCAGCATCGTTATAGGAATTCCAGTGTCTCCCATAAAGACACACAGAACAGCAAATAGGAAACAACCCAGCCAGTTTCGGATGGATGTGCCAGGCAGGTGACTATATTTTCTAGAGTCAATAGGACTTTCTGTAAGAGGAAAAAGTTCTATTTTTGCACTGCCCAATAAGGTGGCCACTGAGTACTTAAAATGTGGCTATCAAGACCGAGGAGCTGAATTTTGGGATTTATTTAATTCATTCACAATTAAATAGCCACACGTGACCGTACTGGCCTTCACAGCTCCCAGGTTCTTTCCCTCCCACAGTTTCCCTTGCCCTTTCACCTAGTCTGGAGGCTCTCGGCCAGAGGCAATTCTGCATATGAGGTGGCATGCACAGGGCACTATCTAGAGATTCTTGGGGCTCTTAGGACTAGGGAAGTGGGGGTATGATGACTCCTGAGGCCAGGCGTTCTGCTAAATACCCCATAATGCACAGCACCGTCATAATAAGCATTTAATCCAAAACATCAAGAGTATCGAGGGTAAGAAAACCCAAGGGCTGGAGAGGTGGCTCAGCCCCTAAGAGACCTTGCTGCTCGTGCACGGTACTCAGGCTGGGTTTCTAGCACCCACATGGCAGCTCGCAACTAACTGCCTAACTCCTGTTCCAGGGGATCCAACAACTTCTTCTGGCCTCTGAGGCCGTCAGGTATTCACACGTTATACAAACATACATGTAGGCACTCACATATACATACACACTAAAATAAAACTTAAGAAAACTTAGCACACTATAAGGAACTTTGAAACTTTGAGCTGGGTGTGGTAGGTAGCTCATGCCTGTGATCTCAGCACTTGGGAGGCTGAGGCAGGAGGACTGCTGTGAGTGTGAGGCCAGCTTGGGGTACACAGTAAGAGCTTGTCTCAAAAGCTTTGACAATCATTTTGAATGGCTATGTAGTACAGTGACACTTTGTGGTCTGCTTCTTAGTTAACTTGATCCCTAACCAACAGTGCCACCCCAACTGCTGTATTTTCCTTGTCCATGGGACGTGAGTGACCATGCCATCTTCCCTGACTTTCAGTCACAGTGGTCTTTGCAAATATAACAGCATGAGTGGTAAATATATTTTACCAATTCTAAAAAAGGAGACAAAAAACTTCACAGCCAGTTAATATGGTAGATGAGACGCCTTTTTTTGTTTGTACACAGTTTTTAGGTGTACAACTTTGTCTCCAAAGATATGTCCATTAAATAAACATAAATAAAGATGATCAATAATGCTGGTTAGCTTTAACCATCAACTTGGCCCAACTTAAAATCACTTGGGAAGAGTCTTAATGAGGCATGATCTACATCAGGTTGGCCTGTAGACATGTCTATGGGGGGAAACAGTCATGATTGTTAATTGATGTAAGAAGACCCAGTCCACCGTGGGTGGCACCATTCCCTAGGTCCTGAGCTGTATAAGAGAGGAGAAAGCTAGAGGAAAAGAAGTGAGGACCAACCCCCACCCCCAGCTGTGGATAGGATGCTTTAAGTTCCTGCCTTCACATCCCTGCAGGAATGGGCTGTCAGCTGTGAGTCAAAGTAAACTCTTCCTCTCCTAAGTTGCTTTTTTGTTGGAGATATTTGTCACAGCAGCAGAAATGAAACTAGAACAAAGAGTTAAAGGAAGAAGAGGGAAGTTTTATGACTACTGCCAGATGATGCGATCATGGTAAAACAAAAAACAAAAATGCGTTACTCATGTAAGAAGGACACAGAGAGCTCTCCACAACTCAATTCTGTATGAGAAAAGAATACTTATCAAACTTCTGGGTTTATATAAAGAAATCACAAAGTAAAAAAAAAAATCAAGTTGTTTAAGAGCTGGGGCTGTAGTTCAGTTAGAATGTTTGACTAGTGTGCACCAGGTCCTAGGTTTGATCCACAGTACTGCCCAAATAAGCAAGAACAAATAAAAACAAATGGAAATGTTCTTAAAGGGCGGGGAGAAGGCTCAGGGGGTAAAGTGTCTGCTCTGCAAGCACGAGGACCTGGGCTCAGATCTCCAGCACCCATGGAAACATCTGGGCATGGCAGAGGCACCCCTGGCTCTTGTGCTTGGGCGCAGAGACAGGAGGATGGATCTCAGAGGTCTGCTGACCAGCCAGGCTAGCCAGCTGGTGAGCTCCAGGCTCAGAGAGAATCTCCCTGTCTCAAATAATAAAGGGGAGAGCAACAGAGGAAAACACCTGCTGTTAACCCTTGGCTCCACATACACACAGCCCTGCCCACACAGGTGCACACATACATATCCACCGCACACACATACACCACACTAAAAACTATGACCTATGTAACTAAAAATAACATCTGAAAGAGAAGTAAAATTGGATTAAAACGTATTTCTATCCAGTATGAAACAGTCCGAGTTTCCCTATCCAGTAAGGAGCTTAGGGAAGACAAAGAAGCCCCTAGAGGCAAGTGATCAGACATGCAGGTTGTTTGCATAGTAAGAATTAATAAGTAAATAATTAGGAAACAAAACACCAGTGTAAGTATGGCAGGCTGCATCTTTCTTTCTTCTTCTTCTTTTTTTATTTTATTGGTTTTTTGAGACAGGGTTTCTCTGTGTAGCCCTGGCTGTCCTGGAACTCAGAGATCCACCTGTATCTGCCTCCCGAGTGCTGGGATTAAAGGCCTGCGCCACCACCACCCAGATGCCAGGCTGTATCTTGTGCTTTGTACAAGAAGACAATAATTTTTTGGAAAAGAATTCGCCGTTTTGGACCAATGATAATGAAAAACATAAAAGTCTGATTCAGATATACTTGTCATGTGTTTATCTTAAGGAAATCCTCAAGATGTTATAAGAAGGATGTCTATTGCAGAACTGTACCTGCATTACAGCATCCCCTATAAAGTGTTATAGAATAAAACTTTTTTATGTATAACTCTGTTATGTAAACACAGGCTCAGAGGGGGAAAAATTAAACATAAAGTAGTCTAAAATTCCCTATGTAGGTATTTGGGGGGGGGGTATGTGCTTCCTTGTTTTGAAGTCAATTAGATAGAAAGAGGGAGGAAGGAAGGAAGGAAGCAGCTGAGCATACTTACACCGGTGTTTTATTTCCTAATTATTTACTACCATCACATGTTGCATATGGGCATTATATATATAATATAATGGGGGTGAGTCACTGTCCGTAAGTGACAGAGCTAATATTTAATTTTAGATAAGTTAGTCCGAGTTTTGATTTTGTGTACAGTGCTATAGAACATAAACTTAGAGAAGTTGGGGAAAGGGGTTATTTCCCTCAATTTGTGAGTCATGCTTTCAGAATGTGAGGTATGGGCAGTGTATAGGAATTTAGCATTATGTGGTATGCTCATATTACCATTCCTTAAGAACTGCTAACCTGGGGAGCTGGCTCAGTGATTAAGAGTACTTATGTGTCCTGTAGAGGAGGACCCAGGTTTGGTTTCAGCACCCACATGGAAGGGATATAACACTGTATTCTGACCTCCTAGGGACCCAGCAGAAACATGGTACACATACATACACCACATACACATAAATACTGCTAATTTGTTGTTCTTGTGACATTTAAGTAAGTTGACTTACTTAGGATAATCATTTTGAGATGAGGATACTCTACTTGATGCCAAGCCTAGGTCCCTAGTTCTATCCCTGGGACTCACATGGTAGAAGCAAAGAACTGATTCTTGCAGGTTGTCCTTGACACATATCCCCAAGAACACCCCAAAACAAATAAATAAGTCTTTTGTCCTTAAGTGGTGCCACGAGAGGCTCATGCTGAGAAAACCGTCAGGTCTTGTTTAGGACCAGCTGGCTGTTTCAGTTGGCTAGGAAGGACGTACATACATGAATGCTAAATAAATTAAATAAATAAATTCATGGTTTGGAACATGTGCCTAGGTCTGTGTGGGTATTAGGACTGCTTCCATGTGTAAAGATAAACTCAAGAGCAGAAGGAAGGACATGACTCGGGCTTCCACCGTGCTGGGTCTAAAGCTCAGGAAATACATTTCTTCACTCTCGATGAACGCACCTTTTAATAACCTTTTTGTTCTTCATCCCATTTTCCCGCTGCCCCTTCACCCCAGACCTTAAATTCCAGCGATTGCAATGCAAGTGTGCGTACTTTCTTCTGTAAGGGACCCTCCTCCGCGGCTTCTACTCTGGGGTTACCAACTCTTCAGACAAGGGTGGTGCTTTCTCTCTCCCTGCTCCCTGTGTAATCTACCTGGGCTCTGGTTTCCAACACTCCACCTACCAGAGATCTTTTTCCTTCTTCCTCTTTGGCTGTCTAGATTGGGTTTGTTCTTTAAGGCCTATTTTGAATGTAATCTCTCTAGCCTTCTTTGATGGCTCTCCAACCACATATAATCTCTTCCTTGTCTAACACCGGGTATTACACTGGGCATAACTCTCCCAAGACTTGACATTGTGACCTGTACAGTAGATATCTGTGAATGTGAATTGTCTGTTCCATGAAGATCTCCTACGTGGTACCGACCTTTGTGGTGGAGGCAGCACTAGGAACATATTCCTCTTCAATAATAAAAAAAAAAATCTTTGGTCAATGCAAACTCACCCAAACTGTTCCATAATTTCCCATTAGTGCAAATGGGAAAAGAGATCAAAACAACAAGTACAGCTTTTTAATGGGGCATTTAAGGCAAAACAGTTGAGGGGCTTTTGGTAGTCTTGTCTAGTCAACTATACTTCCTTAGCAAAAAGTATGCCTGGATTATGTGGAAACCCAATGATTCTCCTGGAAAAGGCTAAAAAATGACTAGAAGACATCCATGGTGTAACTATTTATTTTGGGTTTTTAGATGAACACAGTAAGTTCGGAGACTTCAAAGCTTGAGGCATTTTATAAAATGACAAATTTTGAATGCATTGCAAATTAGGTTACCTAGTTCACTTCCAAATGAAATAAAACCAAATTAGAAAATTTAGCTCCTTCGCAGTTAAAAAAAAAAAAAAACCTAAGTAATGTTATTTTCTCCCTTCAAATTATAAGCTAATCAGCGAGGCCTGTTACCTCGTATAAACATTTCATTAAGGTACTCAGATGACATTACTCCTACATGAATAATGAATCCTCGTCCCCAGGCTCAACCTAAATTACTGAAGTTTATTTGGTGACTTTCTTTTAGTGCGGACAGGGCTAAGGTGGAAGACGGGCAAAGAACCGGTTTAACGTGTATTCCAATACCTCTGCGGATTAAACATCACAACTCAACTCCCTTCCATCCCCCTTTCCAACCCGCAGCTCCGGCTGGTGTCACAATAAAGTGAAAAGATGATGTGAACAAAGGGGACAGGCACCTGCACCTTCTCCATCGCAAATATTTCCTCCCAAACAGGACCGGAGTCAGGGTATGGCCGACCTTTCAAGGCCAGGCTCCTTCCTGGGTTAGCTGTCTACCTCGGGCCCTCTGAGCAGGGCTCCGCACTCAGGGCTCTACCACCGATCTCTCCACCTACTACACGTGACCGCGGGGCGCACGGCCGCCGGGGGGACAGACACCGCAACGCGGTAGACCTGGTGACAAAGACTCGGGCGCATCCGGAGCCCCGCCGGCCTCCCGCGCTCAGCGTCGGCGGAGCCTGCGCAGGGCGGTGCCGCGCAGCGCGGACCACGGGAGCGGGAGCCGCAGCCGGGAGCGCGCCGCGGAGCCGAGCAGAGCCCGCCGCGCGCACCGCCGGGCAGCGGAGGAGCCGAGAAGCCGCCGAGGAGGAGCCGAGCGGCGCTCGCCGCGCAGCCGAGGAGCCGAGGAGCGGAGAAGCCGAGCAGGGCGCCCGCCGCGCGCCGGGGAGCCGCTCCACGGAGCAGTGCCCGTCGCTCGCCCGCGCCCTGCTCCCAGCCCGGCGCCGCCGCCCCGGAGCCCCGCAGCGACTCGGACACGGGTGAGCAGGCCGCGCGGCCCCTTCGTGCTCGGCCCCGCCGCCGCCGGGCCCCGAGCGCCTTCCCCCTCCCCGTCACTTACACCACGGCTCGGGAGATCATCCAGGACACCATCTTTCCGGCCGCTGGGCCGCTGACCGCAGGCCGCGCGCTCCCCCAGCTCGCGCTCCCCGGGGCCGCGCTGGCGCCCTCGGGAGCCGGCCCGGTGTGTGTATGTGTGTATGTGTGTATGTGTGTATGTGTGTGTGTGTGTGTGTGTGTGTGTGTGTACGCGCGGCGCCCGGAGCCGCCCGGAGCCCGGTCCCCCGCCCGCCCCCGCCCGCGGCCCCGCGGCCCAGCCGGCCCCGCCCCTGCGCTCCGCTGATAGGCGGCGGCTCCGGGACCCCGACGGGCGCTGCGCTCCACCGACCTGCGCGGCTAGCTCGCTTCCCTGCGTCGGGGGACGCCGGTCGGGCGGTGAGAACGCGTGGGAGCGGAGGCCGGGCGCGGGGGAACCGGGGTGGCGAAGTGCCTGGCTAGGTGCGGCTCCGGGGCTCACGGAAGCCCGGCAGCTAGGGCCTAGCCTAGCTAGCCCAGGCCGGGGTTGGTACCGCGAGGCTCGTGGTGCAATGCGGGGGGGGGGGGGGGGGGCAAGGGAGAGCGTTTGGGGTCATGTTTGGAGTGATGGGCATGCGGTGGTGGCCAGGCCGCGCTGGGGCCCCTGGGGCACCTTTTCCGTCGGCACCAGCCGGCTCCTGTGTTGCCTGCCACATAGCCCGAGTAAAACGTGGCCCCAGGATTTCCGACCCGTGGTGCTGTTTACAAGTGTCCTCATTTTTTTTTCCTTTCCGGTGTGTGTGTGTGTGTGTGTGTGTGTGTGTGTGTGTGTGTGTGTGTGTGTTTGGGGGGGAGGGGTAGGTTACTGTTGACACGGTCTGAAATTTTAAACTCCTGAGTTTTGGGTGACGAGTACCAGACTGAGAAAATAACCTTTAAGTTACCGTAGTAGGTGTTTTTCTCTTCGTCCCCCGGTTGAGGCTGTAGTAAAAGTTCTACTAAGCTGGGAAGTCTGTAATGTGGGCTTGGTGCCTTTAATTAAAGCACTAGAAAATATGATGGCTCATTTTGTGACATACTGTAATTTAATCTTTTTGTTCCCCGGTTTCCCCATAATAAAAAAGAGGCTAATAATACTCTAGCTTACCTCCTGCTTTTCAAGGGTGATGTAAGGTATTGCTAATTAATGTGTTTAGGAAGGGCTCGGATTTGCTTGGAATGGTATCAGGGGACAGGGATAGGTTATCCTGAGTTCCTTTTAGTTCATGAGGCCTATAAATTAAGAAGAATTTTGGTTATTAAAGAAAGGAGCAGGCGAGGCATGGTGGTGAAGGCCTGTTGTGATCCCAGCACCCTGGAGGAGCCTGAGGCCTGCCGGATTCTATCCCCAGAACCAGGAAGAAAAGAACTCAGGCTGCTCTCTGCTCTTCGGCTCCTTTTGCTTGTTTACATTGGGACTTGGTTTGTGGTTTTCTTTCAGGGGCTGCGATGATAATTTGTGTTTGTTCTGAATTATTTAGTTTGGCCGTTATTCAGCGTTATCGGGGAGTCGTGTTTGCCATCTAAGCCCAGGTTTTCTGGCACACTCTGTGTCCTTCGTACCCTTCCATGGGCAAGGTCCTGTAATGTCTTTACAGCCTTCCTCCGTGACCCTTACTTGATCTGCCTTTCCCTGCCTCTTTTCTCTGAACCAAGCTGTGTTTTCGTGCCTTTGACTGATTTTTTTTTTCTTGAATGCTTTATTCCTCATTCTCTACCTTTCTGACCTTGATTTTCCTGACAATTATCTGCATTCCCCCCCCCCCCCTGTAACTTATCCCTTAAATTTTAGACTTCTTTCACTCTTATTTAGTTTCTTCTGACTTTTCTGCACTGATGCTTTTTGTTATTGTTTGCAGGACATAGCCCCCCTGTTCCTATTTCAAAAAGCCACGGGTTGTAAACCACCCACCCTGTGCTGCTACAGTGTTGTTGAGTCATCCTGACACTCCAGACAGCCCTGGAGTGTTGATTCTCTTTGATACCATGGAAACGGAGGTTTAGAGAACTTAACTCATTAGCCAGTGATCACATAGTTCATAGGTAATAGAGCTGAACTCCAATACTGTGATTCATACCTAAATGGGGTGGGAGCTGGTTGGTCCAGGGAGTTTGCTCTCTAGGGGGAAATTAGCATGCTTTTTTTTCCCCCCCTTAGTGGTTTGTAATTGGGATTAACCACTAACATGTGGTGGATGGGGGCTGGGATGCTGTACTTTTTGCTACGTGCGGGACTCACTGAACAAAGAATGTTCCTATGTCCTTCATGGCTTAGGAATATCATGCTTGACATTCCTGTAACATTTGTAATTATCTGAGCCTGAAATTTTCACTCTATAGTCATAGTTTTAACCAAGACTGGATTTTCTTGTATCTGTTTCTGTACATTCCTGTTGTATAAATTAAAGGAAGGTTTGTTCTGTTCACGACTTGATTAGAAGTTGTTTATGGTTTTGGAACATTGCATCATAAGCAGGTTTGCAATGCAGTCATGTCTAGTTGCTAATTATTTTGCCCCAGCCTTCATAGGTTGACATGGTTTTTTTTTTTAAATAACTTATTTTCATTTCCCCTTTCCATTTATTATTTTATTTAGGATAGGTGGATTTGTTTGAAATTGTCTGTAGGAAGATTATTCATTGCATTTCAGAGTGGTACAGTCGAAATTGGAAAGTGTTTTACAGAAGGGCCACAGAGAAGCTGATATGGTTGAGAACTATTGACCTAAATAAGAGTCAGTCTGTCTAAGGAGGAGCCTCTTGTGGAAATTGCTCAGCTTTTAGAGGTGGCTGTTTCTCTTATTGAACCTCAGATACTTAAGATCTGTTAATAGATGGCTGTTAGATACATGCCTCACTGTGTAAGATGAGGCTTTGGTACTATGTGAGAAAAGCAAATATGGTATCTTCTGCCTAGCTCTGTGTGTGTGTGTGTGTGTGTGTGTGTGTGTGTGTGTGGTGTGCATGCGGCCCTGCGCCCCTGCTTGCAGGGTGTCAGGCATCTTCTGTTCTTTGTCTTATCCTTTGAGGCAGGGTCATTCTGAACTTGGAGAGTTTATGTTTTCGGTCAACAGACCCCACTGATCCTCCAGTCTTTGCCCCTGACCACACGGGGGGCGTTATAAGAACGTGGGTAACCAAGCCTGGCTTATGGGCTGGAGGGCAGCTGTGGGGGTAGAGTGGGGTGCTGGGATTGGAAGTATGGACTTCATGAAGGCTGAGGATCAAGCACTTTTAACCACTTAGCCGTCTCTCTAGCTCTGAGCGGCCTATGATGTGGTCTTGCTTGGCATGCTTGCCATCATTCCACAGAGAAGGTAGGAAAAAAAAAATTTAAAGCCATTGTTTTGTTTTCGTACATCTCATCACCGTTTGTGTGTTGTGGGTGAAGCACTTCCTTCCTTGTGTTCTGCAAGGACACTTTCCTTCCAGGGATATTGAGTTCAGTTTTGATGGGAGGCCGTGTATGTAGGACAGAGGACATTTTCTCCAGAGACCTGTTTCTTTTTACTAGTAATGAGGTGCATGGTGAGTCACAGAGTGCTTTATTTTGAATGAATATGTTAATGATGGTGATCAAACGTAAAGACTCCTTTAAAAGGCTCGCATTCACTACCAACATCTTCACTTAGTGGTCCTCGGAGAGAGTTGAATGTACACTTTTGCGTGTTATTAGCAAATCAACAGAGTAGGGAAGTACCTCAGGCAGAGAGATCCCAGTGTATAGAGCAGAATTACAAGGCACAGAGATAGTATCTACTCATGTAATTATTAATGAATATGCTAATGAGGCTGAATTCTAGGTCACCTTCCCATTTCTAATAGGAGAGTGTTTTTAAATAATTGAAAATACTTTCATTTGTAAAGAGTCTCAAATTACCGAATTACCTTAATAGTAACTTAGAGAACAGTAATAGGGAGAGAGGGACTTGGAGAAAGAAACTTGGTCTTGTTCTATGTGCTGCAGATGAACACCTTGGTCTTGTTCTATGTGCTGCAGATGAACACCTGCCTGCCACTTTCTTAGCCAGTCTCCTTTGGGTGTTCTGATTGCAGCAGAGTCTAGAGTTTGGCATCCTGCATGGAAATTGAGTCATAAAGGGGTGGTGCTGAGAGTGGGTAGGATCTCATTAGAATAGACACATTAGATTTGGAGTTTGGTCGTCAGTACAGGTATCGATAAAGAGGTGCTCACCAGCTCTCAATGGGGAAAGCAAAATAAAATGTCTTGGATGGCTAGCTCTCGGAAACTGGCCCTGTTTCAAGTCTTTACATATAGCCTCACCTGAAACCTGGATTGAGACCAAAGAGCTTTCTCCCTCTTCCTGGTTAAACACACACACACACACACACACACACACACACACACACACACACACTCTACTATGTTAAGTGGCAGAGACACATATTTCAGGCACTTTCAGCATTCATTTAAAACACAGTAGATTGATTGAATCCTAGTTCCTTATTTTAAAATAGAGCTTTGTGATTTCAGATAACCATGGGGTTTGCAATCTAATTTTCAGAAAGCTCAAATACTTGGTAATTCCATTCCCTGACTGTTTAGAGTTCAAACAGAAAATTTGAAAGTATTTATTTATATTCTTGTGTTGTAATTTGAAACATACTGAGTGATACTGAAAAGTGAAATGTGGACAATCTAGTCCTTTCGTTCCACTGTCTCAGTCATCATCCAGTTCCCTTCAGAAACTCTAATTTTTATGTAAGTTCTACCAAATACTCAAGGAACAAATTAAGTGCCATCTCTTCCAGAAGATACAGAGAGGCTTTTGTTATGTCTGTCATTAAGAAAGCCAGCAAAACATAACTGATGTCTTAGGCTTCCCCCACCCTCTTCTTGCTGGAGGACCATTCTTATGTATAAAGTGATTTAATGGACTGCTACCTGCCAGATAAACGTAAGGAAAACAAGAGACCACCATTTCATGAACTGAGATGCGAAAATCTTTAACAAGATACTAGCAAATCGAGCCCAATCATGTATGAAAAATTATACGCCGTAAGGAAGTGGGCCATCCCAGGTGTGAAAGGCCGAGTTGTCAATAGAAAATCACTTAAAATAATTCTATCACATCAACAGGCTAGGAAGGAAAAGCAATATGGTCATATCAATACACACAAGAAAAGCACTTGACAAGTCCAAGACCAACTCATTGTGAAAAGTGTTCGCCAAACAGGATAAAGAGGTTGGTTGGGGAAGGATGTCAACAAAACTGTAGATGATCACAGTTGATGGTGAAGACCTGAATGCTTTCTTGCTAGGGGCAGGAGCAAGATAGAGATGCCCCCATCAACACTGCTTTTCAGCAATGATTACAAAATAGGCCAAAGATCTTAAGAGACATCTTGCCTAGGAGGAAATACCTATGACCAATAAGTATGTAAAAGGGCCCAACCCGCCGCTGTCTGCTGTCACAGGTTGACCAGGATGCATTCCACACCTGTGAGGGTGACTCAGTCCAGAGCACTGGGGCAGCAGTGCTGGCTGAGATGCGGTGCCCTAGGGAGGCAGTGCAGTGACGTGCACAAATGGCATGGCCGGATTGAAAGACAGTTTCTCCCGAAACAGACCTGTTCAGCCCAGTGACCTCATACCCTCCAGTGCTGACTTCGGTCACAGGGAAACCTGCGTGTCTATAGCAGCTTTAGTGACGTGCACCGTGCACATGTGATCAAGATGTCCTTTAGTAGGGGGCTAGATAAATTCTAATAAATTTAGACCACGCAGAAAGAAAGGAAGTAGTCAAGTCCAGGAAACCTCACCCCGTATTCTTATGAAAGAAACACTTCCTGAAGAGTCTTTGTACTATGACTTCAAGCACATGACCCGAAAAGGCAGAACCATGCACAGCACAGAGATGAGTGGTTCTCACAGTTGTGGGGTGGCGGAGGGCTGGACAGGCAGAGAGCAGATCTGTAACTCAATAAAGCTTTCCTGTTCTTGTCTTGCAGTGATTCACAGGAGTTACAGTATATGTGTTAGAATCGGTAGGATGTGCAAGGTTATTTGTAAGCTGTGGGGTGTCAGGAAAGCCGACGTCTCTGTGGGTCCGTTGATAGCACAGATGCACCACTGTTAGCCATATTAATATTTCTTTTTATTCCTCGTTTTCCTTGCTGCCCTGGAGTTTCTCACAGGTCAGATTTCAAGCTTGCTTTCGAAATCCCAGCCTTTTTTTTTTTTTTTTTTTTAAAAAAGTTGCTTCTCATTTATGTTTCTCACTTTCCCCCTATATGGTGTTGACCAAATTAGCAAATCCTTGCTAAGAAGGCAAGTTGATTGGGCTGGTGAGATGACTCAGCAGGTAGAGATGCTTGCCCCCAGGACTGGCAACCTGAGTTTTGATCCCCAGGACACACATGGGAAGAGAGAACTGACTCCTACAGGTGGTTCTCTGATCCTCAGAAGCATGCTGCGGCATGAACCTCTTCACGCAGCGTGGATGCCCACGCAAATGATAGTGGTAAAAGACAGGAAGTTGAGTGAAGGCTGGAACACTGACTGCATGTGCTCACATTTTAATAAACCTCATCGGCTCATACGACAGTATTTCTAATCTGTCTTTTTTTTTTTTTTAAGGACAGGGTCTCTCGATGTATCTCTAGCTGGCCTAGAACTCACTATGTAGACCACATGGGCCTTTAACTCAGAGAGCTCTGCCTGCCTCTGTCTCCTGAGCGCTGGGATTAAAGACTGGACCATTGTGCCCTGCCCCAGTGTCTTGATTTTTAAGGAAAACAGATAAAAAGTTTCTCAGACTCGGGCGGTGGTGGGCACCTCTTTAATCCCAGCACTTAGGAGGCAGAGCCAGGCAGATCTCTGTGAGTTTGAGGCCAGCCTGGTCTACAGAGTGAGTTCCAGGAAAGATGCAAAGCTACACAGAGAAACCCTGTCTCGAAAAACCAAAAAAAAAAAAAAAAGTTTCTCAGCTGCCACTTTACCCACCAAATGACTGTATGAACGCACTTTTGCTCACAAGTTGTCTGTAGAAGATGAATTTAAATATCTCAGAGGACAGCTTGCCCACGTTTTTACGTTTCCCTGGACACTAGGCCTTTAATTGTGTGCATCCTCTTGAGACGTGATCTGGGCCTGTTGTTTCAGACTGTGTATCTTGTAGCTCTTGCCCCTTCCTTTGCATTTTAAAAGCTGACTGTACTTGTTGTATTTCAAACTGGCCTGTGAAAGGCTTCTGTTTAAATCACCAGTGATGCTGCCCGAACCCATTCTGTTCTTGCTCCAGGTCAACCATCTCAGTCTCGAGTTGGGGTTAGGAAACTTTTAAAGCCAGCTCATGATAATTAGAGTGTAATTAGTTCTATCAAAGGACCATCGCAGTTACTATAGACTTTTAAGTTTGTGAACTTCTTCTTTAAGAAGCTCTCAGTTGCATGGCTGAGACCTTGAAAAGGTTAGGACGTAGTCCCCTTGTTCCTTGACTTCGTTCTTCCTACCCTGAGATTTGTATTCTCTGCCCCACTTTCCCATTCTGAGACTCACTGGGGAGGCCCTTGATCTTTCTTGCACCTTTCTAGACACTCTGCATGCCATCTTGTTTTCCTTACTTAGTACTAGGTTTTTGAGACTTAGTTGTTTTTACTTACAAGCCTGGTTCCTTGATTTCCTCTGCTATGTAGTGTTGCCAGTGTTGGAGTGTCTGTCAGTATATTTTTGATTCCACTCATTAATGTTTTGGATGTTTGGAGCATTTGTTTGCTTTTTTGTTTTGTTTTGCCTCAGCTACATATGTGAGTGTTTATGGTATGTGACCTGTAGTACATGTTTAAAAACCTCTAGGGGGATAGTCTAGTAGTAGACTCCACACTGAGCATGTCTAAGACCCCATCCTAACTCCCAGAACCCAAAACATAAAAGAATAAAAATAGACTGTCAGTAGACACCTTGAATGGTTGCCATCTGGGATCCGCCAGCTGTCACTGTGACAAAGTACATGAAAAGTCACCTCGAAGGGAGGTTCAGAGGTCTCATCCGGGGTCACTTGGCTAGGTGTTTTTCTGTGCCTGCCTGAGGCAGAGCTTCATGGCTGGACGCGTGCTCCCTAGAGCTAGCTGTTCACTTCTCCACTTCTTGGGAGGAGGGGAAGAGGTAAGCCAGGGTCACAGTGTTCTTCAAAGCCACGCCCCCCTTGCTTGCCAAGTTTTTGCCTCCTCCCACTAGTACCAACAGCTGGAAGACCAAGCTCCGACACATGAGCCTTGCAAGAACATTCCAGATCCAAACATAACACCATGCATTCTAGCAGATGTTGGCCTTCCTGACAGCAGGATGTGCTGTACACACCCCAGCTTGCTTGTTTAGCTGTGCTGTGTTCACAGTAGATCTAGGTGTCAGTCACTTCACTTCCTCATTCTGTAGATGAAAGTAAAAACCGCTGTCACTTGTGTAATACTGGTATTTACAAGAAGCTCATCCCAGAGGTCTAGAGGAATACTAAAACCAGAAAGTCCAGGAGAAATGGAGAAAGTCGGTTACTCTTGAGAAGATTAAGGAGAGATGTATTCTCTTATAGATTCGAGCTGCTGTGATGCATTTAGGTTGATGCCCAGCTAGATGAGTGATGTGCTGAAAGGCTTCCTGAGTAAGGAAGGCTCTGGGTTGGCGTCACCCGCTTCCTGGGTTAGCCTGGAAAGCTGGGTTTGTGATTCCAGCTCCAGCACAGGTCTGATGTATCCTCAGCATAGGGGATTATTTGTAAAGAAGAGAATTTAACACGGAAACGTATAAAGTCCCTTTGTATACTGTAGTGGAGACGTGAGATGTTTTTAGATTAGTAACGATCCAGCGCACATATTCCAGACAGCTTTTGCGAAGGAGAGACCATGGGATTTGGGAGACGCATGCTTCCTCCATAGAGGAAAGAACGTATGTGCAGCCAGTGACTACTGCCAGGATAATGTGCCACGTGTACTGATTAGAAGACATTAAAACGGAAGGGAGAAATTGCTCTTTTTGAAGGAGCAAACCTCAGCTGCTTCGAAAAGGTGACGGGTCCTCAGGGTCTCTCACAGGAGATAAAGAGCACTAAAATGAGTAGCCAGGAGGGAACGCACAAAGGCTCAGTCAGCTCCGCAGCAAACACACACCGGAGGTCAGTCCACATCATCAGATTGCACAGGTCACAGGCCCAGTGTTAAGATCTCTCTTCACACTTTCAGGTGCCAGTTGTAAGCCCAGATTCAGCTAATCATGTCCCTCTCCCCTCCTTTATTTTAATCCTCTCTCTCTTCCGCCCCACCCCCATACCCCCTCCCCTCCACCTATGCTGTGTTAGGGACTGAGCCAGGGCCTGTGCCTGCCATTATGGCTTGTGCAGCACTGAGCTGTGCCCCAGGCTCTGTCAGGTTTTCCCACTGCTCAGTAATTGGCCATTCTTCTCTTTATCAATTGACTGTAAGGATGTTACAGAGAAGAAGGAGAGAGGCATAAGGTCTGGGAAAGGGTACCAGCTTCTAGGCCCTTCTCGGGTATTGCCAGCTGAGGATCCTTACTGTGTCTGGTAAGGACTCTCCAGTGCTGTCCCTTTTGGAGACTTCTTTGTATGGTCCTGTTAGAAGTGTGGACAGACATGTCAGGATGGGCTCACACAGAGCCGGTTCCCTGGCAGTAGACTGCATGAGGACCTGCGGCCTTGCCTTTTCCACAGACTGTCTGCCTTACCCTTCTTGGCTGGCTGTGCAGTCTTATCTTCTCGGAGGGGATGGGCGAGGCCTCTGCAGAGAGGAAGGTATCACAGCCCACAGTGGGCAGGGGGAGGTGGGAGCATTTTATGAGCTGCCAAAGGCAGAAAGGAGGGGGAAAGATTAGAGTTTCTGTGGTCTGCCTTGGGGCCAGAAACCATGGATGGAAAAAACAAAATTATGTATCACGATGTGACATCATTGCTCTTGTTCTCTGTCATTAAGTTTTACCTTTCTGAATCAGTGCAGCTTCTCAGCCACCACCTCCCTGCTGCCTGGCACAGCGAACAGCGTGGGATTTCTGGTGCGTAAGTGAGAAGACATTGCTGTCTCCCCCTTACCCCTGCAGTGAGTGGCTTCCCTGTGCTTTGTGCTGATTCCATCTTGGCCCACAGAGCCCTGTGTGCATTGGTCTTTTTCTGTTTCCAAAATTGACGTGTGACTCTCTGTCCTCTTCTTGTCGCCATACATGTGGCATCCTCTTATTTCCTTCCCGGGGGCCTTTGCTGTGCCCTGTTTCAGAGTGAGCACCTGGCAGCTTCAGCTGGAGCCTCAGTGACTAAACTGCTCCTCAGACTGCCTTCTTAGTGTGGTCCGGATTCCAAGGCACGCCTGTCATGCGTTGCCTAATCTCACCTAGCCTCACGTGGCTTATCTTACTCCGTAGTACATACCATTGACCTCTGTCCTTAGTCTCCTCCAATTGTTAGTGCAGGAATGTTGTCCGGCCTGTTTCACTGTCTTGGTCTCAGTACCTATATACACCCAGCCTTAGGATTTTGAATGGCTGTTTATACCTACTTGAGAAGGCACAGAAGCGGGTTGTATGATTCCATAGCTTTTGCTCTAAGGCTGCAATTTATTGAGTCAACCAAAAAGTGCTGAAGAGGCCTGTAATCAGCCATCTTAGGATGACCAGTCTAATGTTGTCCTGGCGGAGTGTGGCTTGTAGCCGTTCAAACTGAACTTAGCAAGGAGGCAGGCGAGGGAATCAGGACTTAGCCCGTGGACACCCTCTTAATCAATTTCAGAGAAGGCTCTGCTGGAGAGTAAGTACTTCCGGGAGATGTTGAGAAGGCTGAAGGAGGAAGAGGTTCAGCTGCCTGCTTGACAGAGGGCAAGTTAGTCACCAGATAGCCAGATAATTAGACTAAAGATGGGAGGAGCCGAACAGTGGGAGAAAGAACCTCGCAGGGTTCGCACCTATAACCACGGTCACCTTGCTCTGCTTCTGTTCAGCTCATTTGAGTTAAGTTGCTTAGGCCCTCTGTGACAATGAAGAGCAGCTGTGGCATTGGAGCGTGGGACGTGGTGGGCAGCAGAGGGACTGAACGGGATTGAAAGGTGGGTGAAGACCTTTCTCCTGGAGCAGTGTTGGCTGTACTGTGCTGCGCATCCATTGCGCATCCCTGAGGTCATTTGCTCCATTGTCTTCCAGACTGCACAGAAAAGGTCTCCTAATTGTCTCCCCCTCTCAGCTCTGCATTACAAACATGCCTTTTTGTCAGAGACCTTTAATTATTAATGCTTTCCCTTTTTTAAACCAAAGATTGCAATTAGAGTACAGTTTGCTGTCTATACTGAAATCACCCAAGTTGAACTAAAAGCCCCAAGCCTGAGCAGGACCCCGTTCTAGTCATGGCCTTCAGACAGCTCAATGGTTAGCGCGTGTCGCTTTCTGAAGGATTAGAGGTGGGTGTGGGCTTTCAGAGCTTGGCTGGTGAAGGCCCACGTTCATTTCTGGGTCTCTGTCTTCAGACCGCTGTCATGTAGGAGCTGGGTTTGTTCACTTAGCTTTTCAGAGCCAGACCCATTTCCAAAATGCCTGTAATGGCACTACTGCACTGAGTGACTTTGAGTTCTCTTTAGATAGTAATGCCTTTTAGCTCTTGGCATATTGCCTGACACGTAATCTGTGTGTAGTAATTATTGCCTTGTTCTCTGAGTTATCTTACAGAATTTGGACTTGAACCTTGATTTAAAGTTTTATTATATTTATTGCAGTGCATAGGATCAAACTCAGGGCCTTGCATATGCTAGATAAGAGCTCAGCTGAGGTACGATAGAAGACAGGGGAAATTAAGAGATGGGAAGGGGAGCAGAAGGAGCCCCTTCCTCAGGACTATGATTGCTCTCCCGGCCTGAGAATTCCAGCGCACTGACCAGCAAGTGCTGTGGAGGTTGTCTGTATAGAGACCTTTCAAATAAGAGTGTTAAGATAGCCAGGAGCTATGCTTAAGGCCCAAGCGCTTTTGACCTTTTCTCCTTTCTCGGCTGTGAACCTACAGTCTTCTAGGAATGAAAAGCTCCATTTACAGTAGGGGCACCGTGTGCAGCACTGGTGACCCCGACTTTGCCATATCAGGCTATACTCCTAGGCACAGTACCTCCGGCACCACCCAGTGATCTCACTGACCAAAAAGAGTGAAACATTTCTTACTAACACCTTAGAGATGTAACGTGAGAGCCACCAGATCCTCTGGATGGCTACTGTTAAGACGCTTAGATGTGACTCTTCCTTGATCCTTTGAGAAGCTCATATCCACCCTTGGTTGTGATATATCTTCTTTCCATTACACTCACGTTAGTATTAAATTCTCTCCCTGAAAAACATCTGCTTCTCTCAGTTTCATCCTGAAATTCTTTTCTGTGGTGAAGTCAAGAATCCCATCTTCACCCGAGGAGAAGTTTGTGGAAACAGCTCCTCAGGCCATTGTCTTTGAGTTGGTAGAAGCCTGCGGTAGCCAGTGGTAGCCTGTGGTATCATGGAGCTTCTTCACCAGCCACTGAGCTGCACATCCAGCCCAGACTTTGATGTGTTCATTCCCAAAATTTGATTCCCTTTCCTTGAACTCCAGAACAAAGCATAGCAAAGAGTGTTTTAAATTGGGCAGTTGGGGGTGGAGGGAGCGCTGACGGGCTGGCAGGCTGTGAACACTTACATCCTATGTCAAAAGCAGCCGCTCTACTTTCAATGTGCATCGGGTGGTGGGAACAGACTTCACCTTCGGTAGTCAGTGGGAAACTGGTGTGCAGTCATGAGCTGCTGGTGTTGTTTTGGGGGCACTTACATGGGTGTCCAGAGGTGGAAGGGATGAACTTTGCACCGTGGTAAATTTATAGCAGTGGTTCTGACCTTAAGTGTCTTTATGCAGTCCACATTTTTACAACACATTTCACAATTCATCAAAGTGAGTGTACATAAATGAATAAAATGTTTCCGTGGTAGCCATTTGCAGGTTATTTCAGCACAGGGAGTAAAACATTTCCCTTGGAAGGTATCGGTCAGCACTGTTTGCTGTCTTTATTTTATTTCTTTTCATTTACCTTGTGTGCGTGCACACCACTGTGCCCTGGTGTATGTCAGAGGACAGCTCAGAAACCCCTTCTCTCTTTCTACCATTTGGGTCCCAGTATCAGACTGGGGTCTTCGGGTTTGGTGCAAAATGCCTTTACCCGCTAAGCCACCTCATTGGCTTCCTGTTTAACTTTAGAAAGAACGTGAACTTGTCCTAGTGAGAAAGCTCCATGGGTAAGTGTTTGCTGTGCAGGTGACCTGAGATTGAGTCTGGGAACCCATGGTGAAAAGAGGGTAAACTCCTGAGTGTTGTCCCCTGTCCTCCACATGCGTGCCGCCATGCTCACACATAACAGTAAGAGTTGAGTGCCAGCGTGCTTTTCTGTCTTCTGTTCCTCCCTCCTGCTCTGTAGGACCACCTGTGTTACAGGGGATTTTGTTAGCGAGTGGAAATTTGATGAACATGTGGTATTACTTGTAGAACAATGACTTAAGCTTGTACAAGTCCTTCGTTTTAGTGCCGTTTAGAAGGAAATAAGATGGGCTGGAGAGCTGGCTCAATGCTTGAGGCACTTGCTGGTTTTACAGAGGACCCAGGTTCGTATCCTAGCACGTACATGGTAGCCCACAACACCTGTAACTCCAGTTTCAGGAGATGTAACACTTTCTCCTTGCTTCTGTGGGTAGCCCCCCTTTCCAATAAAAAACAATTTTTAAAAGAAAAGAAAAAGAGAAGGAAATATGGGAGCAAAGGCTTGGAAAATGTGGCACGGGTTTTGGGCCTTATGGTGCACACTTGCCTATAATTGTGGTGCCCTCAGAAGCTGAGGCTAGAGGATTAACTGTGAGTTGGAAGGATAGCCTGGGGTCTGTTCAGAGTTCCAGGCCAATCTGGCTTGCAGAGTGAGACCTGGTCTCATCCATCCCCAAGGAGACACGTGTATCAGTAGAGTTCATTTAGTAAAGTTGTGAGTAGTTGTGCCCGTTAAGTGGGAATGGCAGAATCCAGTCTGCATACATGTAATAGTCCAGGTGTGTTTCAATTCTAACATACTATTCAGAGGGAATGTTGTTTGAGATGCATTCTCATAACTAGGCTTCTGGTTTTTTTAATTAAATTATCTCTCACAAATACAGTTTTCTTTGTTGTGGTAGTTCCCAATAACATGTAAATTAGATGCTTGGCCTTATTTACATTTTCTGTTAGTGAAACCTTAAAATAGGAGTAAAAGCCAATCTACTGAATACAGATGTGTAAAAATATCTTGGTTCAGGGTTCAGGGTTGGAGAAATGACTCCGGTTTGGAGCCCTGGCTGCCCTTCCAAAGGACCCAGGTTTGATTCCCAGCGCCCACATGGTGGCTCACAGCCATCTTTAACTCTAGTTCCAGGGGACCCAGTGCCCTCTTCTGACTTCCACGAGCACCAGGCATGCAGGTGATGTACATGAGTCTGTGCAGGCAAAACACTCGTGCAATAAGTACATTATGAATATTAAAAACCATAATATCAGTTTAAAAAGTCTAGGTACAAAGTAGACTAGAAAATAGGAGTATTTGAGTTCTTTGGAATAGTAGCATGTGTATCCTTTTAAAGTACATAGCCTCCCCTAAACAAGTGGTATAGTTCAACAGTAGTCTGTCTTTGAAAGTATTTTAACATCCCCCTTCCATTTTAAATATAGTTCTAAAATTGCTTTTTAAATATTTTCATAAAATGGTAGCCCAGAAGTTCAAATGCATCAATGTCTGGTGAACAAGGATGGGATACTGAGATTCTACTCTGGTTTTGATTTTTTTTTCCTTTTCAGTTTTCCCCCCAGTATTTGGCAACATGGTATGCCAAAATATGTGTTTTTTTTTAATACTATTTTTCCATTACACTTTTGCTATTGAGGCTATTAAATGTGTTTTCATTGGATATGAAGGCTGTGATTTTCATCAGTAAATACCTTGGTGGTCTTGGTCTTTAGTAAGTCTGTCTTACACATTTGACTTAAGTTTAGGGCTGGGACTGGAGCTGATTGCCAGGGTCCAGGGACAGAGGAAATTCAGTATCAGCTAGTCAAGACGATTAATGCCCAAGATTTGTACATCAGGTGCTGGCAGTAGGGCTAGCATGATATTGCGTGCTTAAACATTTGTTGAGTAGGAGGTTGGCTTATTTCATGAAGTTTGCTGGAGCTTGGTGCTCACAGTGGCTCAGAGCCAGAAATGGAAAGACCTTCTTCACCTTGATGCTCAGCCTAAGTAGCGAGCTGCTTCCCCTGGACCAGACGGTCTTCCTGGGCCCTGGGCAAAAGCGAAAGTGTGTCTGTGGACACAGACACAGTGGCTTTCCAACCAGGCAGAAAGAACGCAGCCGTTATTAACAGTGGAGAATGGCAGGCAAAATTGAGCTATCTGTGAAGAGGAGCTATTTCTGGCTTGAGAGGAGGTGGTTGTCTCGAGGGGAGATCAGAGTGAAGCTAGAGGATTACCATGCCAGTGGCCCTGCAGTTGCTGTGTCTGTCCCGGGTGGGATCCCTCTGAGAACGCTAGGGTAGGGGTGGCAGTGACAGTCAGTTAGGGCTGAGATCTTCTCCTCCTCCTCCCTGTCTGTCACCACTGTCCTGCAGTCCACTAGACTGTGCAGCTGTTGTTCTGAATAACTGATGTATGATGGGACTTCCGTGATACAGTTTTTCTTAACGTTTTGGTGTTGGGGATATCTTCCAAACTTGTCACCAGTGATCTGTAAGGAATGTGCAGTACGAATGTATGGGAATGACTTCATTCTACCGTCCTGCTTTGGTCTGAGCCAAAGGAACACTAGTGAGTCTTGTGGATTCCTGTGTGCTTTGGAAGTTTCAAGTCTGAGATGAAACACAGTAACTTGGAAGACTATAAATAGAATTTTGAGTAGATTGGTTAGAATATAGAATAGATTTTCTGGCTATCAGAAATTACAAATGAAAGGAAATGATATTTTAATTTTTAATAGCAAGTAAATTGTAGAGGAACTGATTAAAGTTATTTTTTTCCTAAAGAAGGTAGATCTCATTTTCAGGGTTCTTATACAATAAAAAAGAAAAATTTGTAGCTTAAGTGTTCGAGGGAATGTGAATAACCTCTCTATTTTAAAAATGTAAGTTTTTATTAGCATACTCCACAGACCAGCAGGGTTTGTGTAGTTCCACACAGGCATACAGGGTGTGGACCAGGTCAGCTGCCCCACAGCCATTTCCCTCTTCCCCATGCTTCCCAGCGTCTACTGACCACAATTCTGTAGTGAAGTCTGCCTTTGAAAGCTTCCTTCAACGAGAGAACATGCTGTGTCCTTCTATTTGTGTCTAGCTTATTTCATTTAAATCGACACACGTCAGCTCTGTCTGTTTTGCTGTCAATGAGAAGATCCCATCCTTTATGGCTGTATGCTTGGATATAGGTTTGTAACGTTTTTTCATTCATTCGTATGGGCATGTACAACTTAGCTATTGTGACTATTGCAGCAGTAATAATGAGCACGCAGATATTTTATTAGTCTTTTTTAGGAACCTTCTTGTTGTATACACACAGCATATTATACTAACGTATAATAAGAATAGAAATCTCTTGATTATCGAGTTGATACCTAAACAGTTCACAGGCTGAGTCTGTGATAGTCTGATAAATTGTGTGTTACGACCATTTCCACCTTGACCATTAGGAGTGTTGTTTGGTGGGCTCAATCTAACCGTGGGTTCATGGTTATTTTTTTACCTTAGAAAAATGCTTACTTTGTTATAAGTCCTCATTAATTAAATGTAGAACAGAGGCTTGTGTGTGTTAATTTAGACTTTTTAGACAAAGAGGGTGTGGCAATTGTTAGAAGCAGACAGAGCACCTCAGTGGGTGTATCAGTTTATCTGTGGGGCCAGACAACCCCCACTCCACCTCAGTAACTTTCCAAGGTGTTGTAATGCACTTTAAGGCGATGGTTTGGTGAATTACAGAAATGCACAGAAATATAGTTTATATTCTTTAGAAAGGATAAAATGTTGACATCCTTTATTTCACTGACTAATATGAAATCCTGCTTAATACTAATCAGGGGATTCCCCCGAGCATTTGAGGCCTGTGTGAGGCTCTTGACTAAGGATGAGGGACAGAGGTTGAAGAATGGTCATGGTTGCTCTTTGACACAGGCCTTGACACTTCACCTGCCTCAGACCTAGTTAGTGCCTGTAGCTTCCTTCTGAGCTTCCGTCAGATTAAAGCCTCGCGGTGTGTCAGATCGTTTCATTGACATGTTTGAGGAACAGCTCTTAATGTTTCACTGTGTTGTGTACGTGTGGCATTTCCATTATGGAGACTTCATGCCTGTCTCCTTACAGTGTGCTTTCAAATTCCTCTATCAACAGTGTACTTGACAGCCGGGCCTGTCAGGCACAGACCTTTAATCCCAGCAGGGACAGGTTGACATCTGAGTTCGAGGGCAGCCTAGTTTTCAGAGTGAGCACCAAGACAGCAAGGGCTACATAGAGAAACCCTGCCTCAAAACCACCACCGCCACCACATGTGTATTTTGCAAAGTGGCTAAAGCAGTGTCGCTTAATGAGTATGAGGATTTTGGAGTGAGACGTGAGTTGTGCCGGGCCACTTTCTGATGCTGCTGATGGGCACATGCTTTGCAATCGAGGGCTAGTTAGCTCCTTCTTGAATTATTGTTTTAGTGTGTTTAGGATAGGGCCTGGCACAAAATGTGTATGCTTTCTGTTTTTGCCCAACTCAGTTACGACTTCAGATTAGATTGTCTGGTTTCCTCATTTACTTTGTAAATGTGTTACCTTTCTTGCTAGCCTGGCTCTTGTGCATGCAAAGTTATCTTTATTGAATTGGGACATTTATTTCAACTGCTTGAGGTCTCGAAGAAGATACATGAGCTGGTAGTTGGTATATCTTTTGTTTACGCCGAAATTAGAATTTCTGTCATGGGAGGCCTGTTGTGCAGGCATGAGTCACTCTATTGGTGTCTTTAGAGTACATCGACACAGCTTTCTTTTAGTTCAGTCCAGTCTCTTCTCTTCTCCTTTTCTCTCCCTTTTGATTTCTCTTGTCTCGGGTTTCCTGTGTCTGGAGCTGGCCTCAAACTCTTCCTCCTGTCTCCACCCTGAGTCCCATGCTTACAGGTGTGCACCATCATAACTAGTGTATGTGGTGGTAGGGATTGAACTCGAGATCCACCTGCCCGTTGCCAGCCTCCCATCCCACCCCCCTGGAATTAAAGCAGTTGAAATAAATGTCCCAATTCAATAAAGATAACTTTGCATGCACAAGAGCCAGGCTAGCAAGAAGGGTAACACATTTACAAAGTAAATGCCTACCTTACCCCATTGTTCTTTATTTAAGAGGCACAGTGTCTGTTAGATGGTTTCTTACATCCAAACAGTGACTTTTTCTTTATTAAAATTATTTTTCTTTGGACTGGAGAGATGGCTCAGTGGTTAAGAGCACTGGCTGCTCTTCTAGAGGATCCAGTTTCAATTCCCAGCACCCACAAGGCACCTCCCAACTGTCTTACGTAACTCCAATTCCAGGGTACCCAACACCGACATGCAGGTAGAACACCAATGCACATAATTTTTTTTTTTTTTTCAAGACAGGGTTTCTCTGTGTAGTTTTGGAGCCTGTCCTGGATCTTACTCTGTAGACCAGGCTGGCCTTGAACTCACAGAGATCCATCTGGCTCTGCCTCCCGAGTACTGGGATTAAAGGCATGCACCACCACTGCTCGGCTGCACATAAATTTAAAATAAATAAAAGAAGATTTCTTCTTATTTATTTGTTTGTTTATTTATAGACAGGGTTTCTCTGTGTAACAGCCCTAGCTTTTCTAGAACTCACTTTGTAGACCAGATTGGTCTCAAACTCACAGAGATACACCTGCCTCTGCCTCCTGAGCACTGGGATTAAAGGCGAGCGCCACCACTGCCAGATAAAGTTTTTTTAGGTAGTGAAGTTTTCTCTTTTTCTACCCTGAGGCAGATCCCTCTCCCCCACTTAGGAGTGAAGGGTTTCTTTCGGCTTCTAGTTTAAGTAGAATGAGTCCATTCTAAGAGCGGGGCAACAGGCAAGGAAGGCATGATGGCAGGAAGAGGATGCAGAATCCTAACAGGAAGGCCCGCCCCCAGTGACTGACTTCCTCCAGCAAGACTCCACAACACCTTCCCACATACCACCACCAGCTGTAGGGTGGGGGACATTTCCTAATCAAACCACAACATTCTGTCCTGATCCTGTAGGCCTGTGACCCTCTCCTGATGTGAAATGTGTTTATCCAACTTCAGAAGGCCTTGTGATCTTGCAGAGAAGTCTTCTGAGGCTCAAGACTTCCTCTTCACTGTGACCCAAGTTCCCGCTGGGGTTCTGACCATCATCATGGGGAAGACATGGCAGCAGACAGGAAGGGCATGGTTGGTTGTAGGAACACAAGGCCATTTTCTTTGTTTTTTGAGACAATCTCATGGAGCCCAGGCTGGTCTTAGAAACTCTGTAGCAGAGGAGAGTGTTGGATTCCTCATCCTCGTGTCTCCATCTCTGTAGTGCTGAGATTCCAGGCGTGTGTCACCTTGCCCAGCTGAAGAATACTTTATATAGGAAGGGAGAACAGGTGCTCTGACCCCACCTTCCCACAGGGTTTCTCTCTGTGGCCCTGGCTGTCCTGGAACTCTATCTGTAGACCAGGCTGGCCTCAGAGATCCACCTGCCTCTGTCTCCCGAGTACTAGGGTTAAAGGCGTGTTCTATCATTGCCTGGCTTATTTACTTATTTTTAAAATGAACCTACTTTTACTTTGTGTCTCTAAATTTAGTTTTTGTTTGCTTGTTTGTTTTTCGAGACAGGGTTTCTTTGTGTAGCCCTGTCTGTCCTGGAATTAGCTCTGTAGACCAGGCTGGCCTCGAACTCAGAGATCTGCCTGCCTCTTCTTACTGAGTACTGGGATTTAGCACCTTTTAAAAGTGATCTGTGTGTTATTTTTAGCTAATTGATGCATTTAAAATATTGACTTTCAGTCCATTACTTTTTTGATGTTCATATTGACCAGTCCAGTCTCTATATATGGTTCCTGTTTGCTGTGGCCTGCTAGTCTTTGAGAGTGTGCTTGAGTTTGGTATGAGAAGACACTCTTGTAAGTGTCTTGACGCAGACCTGAAATCAGTTAACCATTTTCTTAAAAGTCATTGTTCCCTTGAGTGGATGTGTTATTCATGCAGCACATTTGGGTCACCAGGAGCAGCCCTTGATCCTTGCTTGAGGTTTTTTTTTTTGTTTTTGTTTTGTTTTGTTTTTTGTTTTTCGAGACAGGGTTTCTCTGTGTAGGTTTGCGCCTCTCCTGGAACTCACTTGGTAGCCCAGGCTGGCCTCGAACTCACAGAGATCGTCCTGGTTCTGCCTCCCTAGTGCTGGGATTAAAGGTGTGCGCCACCACCGCCCGGCCCTTGAGTTTTTTAAATGAATGGCCTCAAGAAGTCCGTGCATGCATGGGTGTGTGTGCATGTGCAGTCTGGTTTGGAAGAAAAATACTCTCTGTCTTCGTTTCTAAATTACATTTTAAGGAACAAGCGTCAGGGCTCATGGGCCATAGCGTGTGTGTGGAGGTCAAAGGACAACCTGCCAGAGTTGGTCCTCTGCCTCTGCCATGTGGGATCCAGGTTGTCAGGCAGTAAGTGCCTCGTGTGTGTGTGTTGAGTCATCTGACTGTCCCAGAAAATACCCTTAGAGTTATCTGGGGGACATTTCTAGTCCTACCATCCCTTTTCCTGTCTTGGTGTGAGTTTATCACTAACATTTATAGTGACCCCTTACCAGGGCTATAAAAATGGCCGAGTCAGAAATTAATTTGTATATGCAAGTAGAACACTTTTCTCTCTTTTAGGTGCTGTAGAGTATTTTGATAGTATGTACCTTTTTTTTTCTACTTAAAAATAGCCTCTAATTTGACTGAGATTTTAATAGTATCACGTAAATTTTTCTGCTGTAAATACATCATTGAAAGGCTGGTGTTGGGGCTCGTGGGTATAATTCTCAGGAGAACTGCCATGACTTCGGTGCCAGTCTGCACTGCACTGTGCTACGAGCCAGCTTAGATACCGTGTCACCAGCAAAACAAAATAACAGCAAATGAGTGTCTTGCTTCATGCCACGTCTCCAGCCCACAGAGAAGATGACAGAGGAAGAGGGAAGTTAGAAGAGAGACATTGAGAGCATCAACTTCCTTTTTTCTCCCTAAATAGAAAGCTAGCACTTTTATGCACACCTGAAAATGCCATTAGCCTGACAGGGTCTTGTGACTGTTGTGTGGTTAAGCCAACTGTGCTGGGCTATCTGAGTCGCTGTGCTTACTTTCTTCCACATATTGAATGTACCACCTGGAACTCGTGTTTTTCCTTTCTCTTACATTAAAAAAGACGATTATTGTAAGTGCATGGGTGTTTCGCCTAAATGTGTATCTTGTGCACCAGAGTGGTACAGTGCCCACAGAGGCCAGACGAGGGTATCAGGTCCTTTGGAGCTGGAGTTAAAAATGGTGGTGAGCTGTCATGTGGATGCTAGGAATCCAACCTAGATCCTCCGGAAGAGCAGCCAGTGCTCTTAACCATTGAACCATCTCTCCGCTTCCTTTTTGTTACATTTATTTTTCATTTTTTATTTTCCTTTTGTTACATTTTAAAGGATTATTTCCTATTTATCTCATTACATTCATATCTTCATTGTAGGTTAATGGTTTCTTTTTTGACCGTGGTTGATCATAATTGGTTTGTATCAGAAGGAATCTCTGTTTGGACTCAGCTTGGACTCTCAAAGAAAATGTGATAATTATTTTATATGTGGCTTAAAAGAATCTCTATAAGGACAAGGAATTTCTGCTGGTTTGGGTTCCCCTCACCCCCATTTAGAATGGATTCTCTCTTGGACAAATAGCTCTTTCTGAACTTGGCGATGAAACTTCCTCTTGGGACTCTTACAGAAGGGCTCTGGCAACTGATTCATGCCTTGAACTTTCTTGGAGTCGCCTTATTTGTCTGCACAGTCTGGAGCCCCAACTTCCTGGTCCCCCGAGGCTGATTGTAACTGGAGTTGATCTGGGAACAAATCTGAAAGGTTCCCTGATGACTGAAATAGAGCAGTGTCTACTTAGACTTCTTGACTTTGTACTATAACCATATCTTTATCTGCAGTAATGGCACTCTTTCTGGTGAAGACAGGTCTAAGTGCTGAGCCTGGTGGCGCATGCCTGTAATCCCAGTACTTGGAAGGCTGAGGCAGGAGGATAGTGAAATTGAGAGCAGCCTGGACTCATTAAAATAACTCGGTGTTTTTGATTTATTTCCTTTAAAGGCTCGCCCAGCACTATGCTGCTCCTCTTCTGTAGGCGACAGAGAAAAGAGGAGAGAGGGGCCTGGATGCTTTTCCTTTCTTCCTTTTCTGTTTCTTCTAAACACTCTCAAGTGAATAGCCTAAGTGACTGTCCAAGAACAAAGAGAAGTTCAAGACTCCGTGCAGACTCCTGCTTATCGAAGCATTGCAGGTCTTTGTTCAGTGTCTTAGTACTCTTCACCCTACCTTAAAGCATCAAGTAGAATATTCAGATCCTGTGCCCTGAAGACTGTGAGTCAGATCAAGTGGAAAGGAGGAGATAGTTAAAATAACTGTGAGGAGGGCAACAGGGCGAGTGGTGATGGAGAAGGAAGCTGTGTGGCTGGAGGCTGATGGTGATGAGCTCTGGTCTGGTAGGTGCCACTGTGCTGTGTGGAAGCAGGGCTATTTCATCCAAGCAGATGTTCCTGTATCTTGTCCTGGGCGGTGGCTGTAGAGTGCTGGAACCATATAGCCAGTTGCATTCCTATCTCATTTCTTATAAAACTCATGGTCATTTGTGTGTCAGTTTATAAAAGCATGGATTCGGACTGAGATCATTCTGGAGTGAATCCCAGCTCTGCAGGCTGCCATTGTGTGACCTCCCACTTTGTTTTACCTCTGTCTCAGTTTCTTCATGTTCTACATGCTGGAATAGTAAACCTTCCTTATAAATGTCAAGCGTGGAATAAATGAGACGATAAATGTGAAATAGTCTAGATCCTGCTTCTCTCTCACCGTGTCAAGGTTGGAAGCCGGCAGAGCACTGCCCCGGGGCAACAGTAAGAGGCTGCCAAGGTCTCTGTCTCCTGCTTCTGCCCTAATTCAGCTCAGCTGCTTGTCCTTTTGGATCTGTTTCCTCTCTGAAGCAGTGCTTCCTCCCTCGATAGCCTTCACGGCGGTGTTCCTTGGCATGTAAGACAGAAAGCCTGGCCTGGCCTAGGAAGACTTTGGAGGTTGGCCCGTCACTGTCCTCCTAGGGAGCCAGTTACTTCATTTTCCAGCCCGTACACTCAGCAGCAATGTCCTCTTACTGGTGAAATGTCAGCCCTTTGACAGCATCAACACGGGGTCCACTTTGTCCTTGCTGATATCTTGGGTCCCCTACATTGTAGGTTTTTGCGTTTTCTACCTTCGTGGTCTGTTACCATGAGTCTGATAAGCATCCTTGGATCCCTCCTCCCTCTTGACATGCTTGGGAATCTGACCTCAGTCACACCAGTTTCTCTTTAGTGCTGCGGCATCCGGGAGGAGACTGTCCTTGACACTGTGTGTTCACCAGCATCCTGTCCACTATCTTACCAGTCCCTCTAGGCATCCCTTTTCCTGAACACTTGATACCAAAATTGTCCACGTAGTACCTAGTATTGTACATCAGGACAAAATTCTCTCCCTCATCCCGTATTCAGAACCGTTAGTCTGTATACATATTTGTCCTTTTCATCTGCTCCGAGGAAAGTTCACAGCTGGGTCACAGACATTATGGACACACCTATTTCTTCCTGTTTTAATAGGTCCCTAACTTTGCCTGGCAGTCCTGTAATATTTTATTGATTAATACTTCTATTTTTCATGAGGTTACTTCAGACTTTTATTCTCCTCAAAATGTCCCTCTCATTTTATTATATATTTGTAGTAGATGACCTTGGCATCAGAGATAAAATAGAGGCTGTTATGTCTGTCCTCACTAAAGCTTTGTGATACCAGCCATGAATTTGAATCCTTGGTTATCATTTAAGACATTTTGTGGCCTTTAGCAAGTTAGCCTGTAGCCTCATTTTCTTTGTCTTTATCGTGACTATGGTAACAGAGAAGATGTCATGTGTTTAGTTGGTGATGGGCACAGTGAATGTCAGAACTGACAAGAGGGCGGCTTTGTGTAAGGAGGATCAGCCACATGTTAGGGGGATGCTGAATTTGGAACCTGAGGAAAATCAGGGGTGAATCACAGAAGTTATCTGGGGGAAACGCTTTCAGGTAATGTGATTATAATATAAACTAAGAGAGGGAACTGTATGGGATCACAGAGTGAAGGAGAGAGAGTAAAGAGCTTGATGTTTCTAAGTGGAGAGATATGGACTCTGTTTTGTTTTGTTATATTGGTTTTGTGAGACAAGGTTTCTCTGTGTAGCTTTGTGCCTTTCCTGGAACTCATTCTGTAGCCCACCCAGGCTGGCCTCGAACTCACAGAGACCTGCCTGCCTCTGGAGTGCTGGGATTAAAGGTGTGTGCCACCACTGCCCGGCAGATGTGGACTCCTTTTGAGACACGCTCTCACTGTGTAGCTCTGGCTAGCCTGGGATTTGCTTTGTAGACCAGGTTGGCCTCAGACTCATAAAGATCCACCAGCTCTGCCTCTTGCCTTCTGAGTGTTGGGATTAAAGGTGTGCACCACCACGCACAGAGGAGATGCACACATTTTTAATTGCCTGTGTAAGTGCCATCAGAAGATAGTATTAAACTTTTCAGTGAGAGATTGTTAATTTCGACAACCTCTTCATTATTCCTCTTACCCATTTTCATGGGGCAGGCAGGTAGACTGTTCTACATGCGAATCTCATTCCTTTACCTAGTTGGCTTAAAGTCACGTCCCAGCTGCGCCTGCCCTTAGTCTGAGATTCAGACCCTGTAAGGTTTGTTTTCCTCTGTCATGATGCGTCAGCAGTCAGCACCCTCTGCTGTGCCCACCTTCCCTTTTACCACCTCTCTCTGTCCTCCTGCGTCCTCAGGTCCCCTCTTGTCCCACTAACCGTCTTAGCGTCAGTCATCCCTCAGTTTCACTTCTTCAACATGGCACTTCCTGGGAGTTGGAGAGCTTGCTTCCTGTGTAATCATGAGGACTACACTTAGGATCCCAGTACCCACATCACCTGAGTTAACCAGCTGGACATCATGCACATGCTTGTAACTCCAGCTTCCAGGGATCCAGTGGCTCCTCTGGCTTCTGCCCATGCACAGATGTGCAACCCCCCCCCCCCCAACTTGGTAGGCATATACTCTGACAGACACAAGCACTGCTTATGAAACGTTGTGCTTGTTCCATCTACCTCATTTGCAGGCTTTAGCAGGACCTCAACTTCCCAACTCACCCTGCCAACCCTGTGGGTTAGTGGCCCCTCCTGTGTATTGCAGTCTACCCGTTTAATACCTTCATTTCGGTTTCTGAATGCCAAGTTCCAGATTTCAGTTTGTGTCAGAGAGAGAGAGAGAGGAGAGAGGGAGGGAGGGAGAGAGGGAGAGAGAGGGAGAGAGAGAGAGAGAGAGAGAGAGAGAGAGAGAACACGAACGCGCGCGCGCGCGCACACACACACACACACAAGAGAGCGCTTGTCCTTGGAGGCCAGAAGAGAAAGTGAAATCCCTTACAGCTGGAGTTACAGGCAATTGTGATCTGCCTGGTAGAGTGCTAGGAACCAGACTCAGGTCCTTTGGAAGAGAAGCAAGTGCTCTTAATTATTGAGCTGTCTCTCCAGTTTTCCTAAACATCCTTTACCACTGATAGCTGTTTCTAGAAAAATCTAAAAGGTAGGATGGTTTTGTTAGCAGATAATTCTGGAGAGGAAATGTTCTTCACCTGTGACAGTACCAGTTATTTTACTGTTTTGCCCCTAAAATTCTATATATAGCAGTTTCATTGATCCCTCCCTTCTATGGATATACTTATATCCATCTATATCCCAAAGATATCCAAGAGATTTGGAACATCTGGTTTTAGGGGAGAGAAGAGAGTTTTTGTGTGTGATGGGGTCTGGCTCCTGACTTCTCCAGCTTAGTTTGGATTTCTTAGTGCTACTTTCATTGTTCTCTGTTCAAAATGATAGGTTTCTGAGAGCCTGATTTTTGTTGAAATGATTGTTTGTATGTTGTATGAACTTCTTTTGATGAGACAGATCATATGTCTACTTACTCCATATAGGACTTAACGACAGCTAAGAAACGATTCCACCCGAGTAGAGCGTGGAGCATGGGCTTTTGGGCATGGGTGCTATGAAAAAAAACCCCAAAAACCTCTCCTATAACAGTTAATTATGGCTACTAATCCTGGGGGATCTTGTTTGCCTCCCAACAACTGTTAACCATCTATAAGACTGTGAGGAGGCACTGGTGGGGGTGGGTGGGGGTGGGAGGGGGCTTCTAAGCTCCTCCCCCAGCATCCTTAATGGTCTTTAACTCCTTAGGGAGGGGAGGGGCTCATGAGGCCCCTCCTCTCAGTTCTTAACCATCTATAAATCCTTGGATGGGGCGGGGCCTGATGAGCCCCTCGCCCAGGTGGTGTTTGTTAACTGCATGAAAATCCTGGGGAGCCTTGTGAGCCTCTCCCTACCAGCAGTTGCTAACTGTCTGCAAATCCCTGGTTATGGGCAAGGCCTTGGGAGGGGCAGAGCCTTATGAGCCCTACCTAACCAATTGTTAACTCTTAGTAAATCCTTGGGGAGGAGAGGCATCACAGGAGCCTCTCTAATGCTTAGTGGGAAGTTAATGGTGGACTTAGGCAGGTCCCTGGTAGTCATCTCATGAGAGTTCTAGAGGGCACCAGCCATGCTATGAGAGGATAGCATTCCACAGCATCACCTTTAAATTTCAGAAGTTCTTAGTATCCAGGAATATGTCCAAAAAATTCTGAATATATTATCACCATGTTTATTTCCATAGAAGTCAGCAAGATAACATGATTCAGTAGTACTGAGAAAGAAAAAGAAATTGAGGTTGCAAAATAGACATCAGCTATGGAAGATGGTAGACCACCAGATCATTATTCTGGCATAAATAACAAGAAAGAATAAAAACCCTATTCTACCTTTCCTCTAAGAACTCACTTCAAAGTAAGCAGGTAGCAAATTGGGCCTTTATTTCTGGTGTTTTCAATCACATTGCATTTATTTTCAGCACTTGACTTCTTATTTTAACACTTGTTTTACATAGTTTATCTCATTGTTCTTACTTGATTGTGCATATGATTCTGTGCCTGCTACGATTCATAATTATTTTAAATTCCTTGACTTATGGTGCCAATATTTGACTTGTCTCTGGGTCTGTGGACTGTGTTCTTCCCTGGTGACAGTTTGTCGTGACTGTTTGGAATTCAGCCACGTTTGTGGGCAGGGGCAATGAAGGCAGACGGCATTTATTCTGAGAAGTGGGTGTGGCTGTGACAGTTCCTCAGGTTGTCAGGCTAGGTTCAACTGGAGTGAGTCCGTGAGGGTTACGGGTTTGTTGTTTTGTGGCTCTGGTGCCTTCATTGTCTTATCAAGCTAGAAGGTTCTGATGCAGCCTCTTTAGTCTTTCTTGAACTTGCTTGCACATCTGTATTTCAGAAGGGGTCTCCCAGGCTTCGTTTCTTCCTCGTGGTAGAGTGCCACTGCGGCCGTCGGGAAGCATTTAGATTTGCGGTGGTGGGAATTGAACCTTCTCTATTGTTCTCGACCAGTGGTGGATTTGGGCAGGCTCAGTTTCTCTCTGTAGTCTGCTTCTCCTTTGTTTGTAGGAGACCTCTGTTCTTCCCTTCCAGGATAGCAGTTTCCCACAGCAGTTAGATACTGTTAATAATTTTGAAGGAATTTAATGAGAAATGTTTTTATATCCAGTATTAAAACTAATGGGTTCAGGATCTTTGACAACTACATGAACTTTTTGAAGTAGACTTCACTGCTTCTATGAACTTCCTGACATTTTTATTATTAACTACTGACATAGTTTTCAGTAAAGAAGATGAAGAAGAATGGTTGTTTTTTCACTACTCTGAAGGAAGTTTGTCTTTAGGTGGGGGGTGATGGTAATAAACTAAAAATCAACTCTCCACGTAAAGCAGAGGTGTGTGTGATTGGAGAGTGTCCTTGTCTGCATGATAGAAGGCCTAGTGTTAGAATTGTAGTGAAACCAGACCTTCGAGGTGGAGATCGTGAAGACTCCCAAGTTGTAAGTGATACCGATGTGGTTTTATTACAGTAGCAAGTATAGCAAAGGAAAGAAAAATGTTTAAAACTATGGACACATTACAAATATTCACAGTTATTTTTGCTTATTTCACACAAGTATAACCAGTACTTGCATAGGACATTTCCAGCATCCTCACACCATACCCCAGCATCCTCACGCCATACCCCAGCATCCTCACACCATACCCCAGCATTCTCACACCATACCCCAGCATCCTCACACCACCATACCCAGCATCCTCACACCATAGCCCAGCATCCTCACACCATACCCCAGCATCCTCACACCATACCCCAGCACTATCCCAAGTTCATAGCATTTGCTATCATTAGTTCATTTAATTCTTCAGGTTTCTTATACCTTCCTTCTTCCTGTCTCTTTAGATCAGTTGAGGACAAGCTGGCTTCATTGTATTTCTGACCCCATCATCACCAGTCTTTTTGCGTTTTGCTGTAATTAAAAAATTGTTTTCAGGGTGGGCGTGATGGTGCACACCTTCAATCCCAGCAACGGGGAGGCAGAGGCAGGTGGATCTCTGAAGCCTTGTCTGCAGAGCAAGTTTCAGGACAATAAAAAGGCTATGTAGGAGACCCTGTCACAAACCAAAAAACTTTTCAGCTGGGTCTGCTATGATACACCTGTAATTCCAGCGTAGGGGAGGCAAGGGCGAGAGAATTCCAGACCAGCCCAAGCTACACAGCTACTCAGTCTCCTTCCCTCCCTCGTCCCCCTCCCTCCCTTCTGCTCTCTCTCCCTCCCTCTCTTTCTCTGTCCTTCTCTTTCAAAGAGTTGTTTTCATTTTTCTCCCTCTTTTCTGATACATGTTCTTCAGGATTCAAATGACTGAGTCCTTTCTGAAAAGCTTCCTTCTTCACCCCGCTTCCTTCCCAAGCACCCTCTCATTCCACCTCTCCTTAGCCTGAGCAGAGCCTTCAGGAGTTACTGCTCAAAGCATACAGCACGCTTTTCTGCTCTTTGTATCCTTTGCGTTTTTGCTAAGGATGATTTCCAAGCAGTGAGTTAGAGTCAAAGGATATGGTTGTGGGTTTGGGCTCTCTTCAGGAGGTCCGTCATGTTGCTTCCCTGCAGTCTGTCACCACGTTTGTGTGTCACACAGTGCCTGCTCCATGGTATGCTTGCCAGTCTCGGGGTATTCCTCACTATCGTCCCCCAGTCTTTGTTAACCTTATGGAAGAGACTAGATTGCTTTTGTGTTTCTTTCTTAAGAAGAGATTCATTAACAAATTCCAAATTTTAAATGTAAAATTTGAAAGTATAATGTAACTAGAAGAAAGAATATGCCTACAGTATTTTTAGGTATGACTCAAGGCTGCAATAGAGAGATACTTGACTGTATAATGCTTTAAATATGGACATAACAAAAAAATTGAACTGTGTATATTTACATATACAAACAAATGAAACTGTCCATTTTAATACACATTTTTTGCAGTAAGAATAGTTGCAGCAAAAGATTTTTAAGCTACTATATGCAAAAAAGAAATAAAGTCATGCTAAATTAGAGGTTCCAAATGTAATTTTGTACTTGTGAGAGACCATTCATTTTAAGGTAGTTCTGATTTTGTTTGCTTGATTTTTGTTTTTGTTTTTGTTTGGTTTTTGGAGACAGGGTTTCTCTGTGTAGCCCTGGCTATCTTGGAACTCTCTCTGTAGACCAGGCTAGCCTTAAACTCACAGATCTGCTGCCTGCCTCTGCCTCCCGAGTGCTGAAATTAAAGGTGTGCGCACCAGCGCCCAGCCTTGTTTGCTTGTTTTAATGGAATAGTTTTCCCACCAAACTTGGAGAGCAAAGCAGCTCTTCAGTGCTCTTTATAGAATCCATTGTTTAAATGGGATTACATCAGACTGCCAAGCTTCTGCCCAGCAAAGAAAACTGTCATCCAAAGTGAAGGGACAGTCTTCAGTGTTTGCCAGATTCCTCTGACAGAGTTGATACCTAGAAAATAGAAGGACTCAAAATAGCAGGTAATTCAATGACAACATGGGAAGGTGGTCTGAAGAGATGCCGCAGACAATACATATGCAGTAAAAATAGTGCATTCAGCGTTAGGGAAATGCAAATCACAGTTGTGACGTCATAGTACCTCATCTCAGTTAGAATGACTGCTTATCAGAAGAACACAAATACAGCAAATGCTGAAAAGAACCTTTGTACACTGCAGGCCGAAATGTAGAGTAGAGTACAGCCACCCAAGAAGCAGTGTGGAGGTTCTTCAGAAAGTTAGATAGAGCCACTGTGCAGTACTCTCCCCTGACTGGGTCTGTATCCAGACAAAATGAAGTAGGCACACAGATGAGAGAGATACTTGCACGTCCAGGCTTAATTCTCTCTCGTCTCAGCTGCCATGTGGAATCAGCCTAGGTTCCTGGAAACAGAAGAATGGACAGAGAAAATGAGACATACTTGCCAGCATTAGTGTTTGTCCATAAAGAATAACGAAGCCAGGTTATTTGCAGAGGGATGACTGGAACTGGAGAGCACTGTGTTCAGTGAACTAAGTCAAACTCAGAAAGACAGAAACTGAGTGTTTGCTCTCCTATGCGGAAACTTGAGGCAGAAAAAAAAGGTGACTTGAAAGTAGGGAGGGGGGTGTGTAGCAGAAGGGTAGAGGAACATGATTGACACACAGTGATATAAGAATGTTTGGGATTGCCACAGTGGCTCCCACTAAGTTGTACAGTTAATAGGTATTATTAATAAAAGACATACTTACGGGCTGGCACATGTCACTCCCAATAAATACATGCATTTTTAAAAAGGCTGTAGAAAGAGCCTGTTGAGTTACGAAGTGTGGGTCTGTGTTACTAGTGTGAGTGCAGTGAAGATTGTTCTGTATCTTCTGTGAGCCACGAGAAAAATGAACTAGAAAAATGCTACCCGGTTCACCGTGACTTTGAAAGATGAACAGGGTCACTTTGTCAGTTCAGGTTTGGATTTGGCATGAGACAGGAGTGTGCTTCGCTAATTGCTGGAGGGCCCAGAAGCCTGAGAAGTCAACTTTAGGGAACATTGCAGATTTTTTCAGCCTGTGTGTTTTAGAAATGATGACCTCGAAGAGCAAGTTGTCAATAGTTGGTGACAGCTGTGGTCCGGATCCCCTTGATTTCCACTCTTTCATTGTACCACGTTATGCGAATCTTATTTCTAGTTTGCTGTACTTGGGATATACACCTTAAGTATGTATGTATGTGTCTATTACTCTACTCTATTTTTGAGGCAGGCTCTCTCTACATAGCCCTGGCTGTCCTGTATGTAGACTAGGGTGGCCACAAGCTAACAGAGATCCACCTGCCTCTGCCTCCCAAGTGCTGGGATTAAAGGTCTGTGTCACCATACCTGGTGGCTACATCTTAAATATTTTTCTAAGTGACTTTGGAATGAAATGATCCATTTTCCTAATTGGAGACCTATTTTCTTAAAAATGGTACAGGTTATTTGGTATTAAATAACATCACAATGTACTCTCCAGTAGCTGAATGTTAGCAGATATGTTGATTGAACTTAAAATCTGTAGCACAAACAAAAATAGTATCTATTTTTGAGGTCCAATATCATTATGTGCCAAATCAGTCTAAATTGAAATCGAGGACTTCCAGGTCCTGGCTCCTGGAACTCCAGGCTTTGGAATTGATGTGCCTCCTTATCTCCTCCCTTTAATTGAGGAAATAAATTATCTGCGGTAGTGAAGCGCATGCGGAGCTAGTAGACAGAGCTTGTTTTCTGTGGAGTAATTGGTTTTTATTACATATTTGTGTTTTGCAGGAGGTTATAAATCTCATTATATATAATCATGTGGCTTTTTGAGAATGAACCAAAGGAAGGAATGACTGGAGACCGTATTTCACTGTTAGGTTTTGTTTCCTCAAACCAGGTGCTGTTAATTTGAGCCGAATACCTCTGCGCTGTGTGATCCAGATCACAAAGGGCCTTCGTCGGGTAAAATCCCATTTCATCCTGATGGAGTAGAGTTAATCTGTTGAGATGTTTGAGTATTGTAGATTTTTTTTAAAAGATTTATTTTATGAGGGGCTTAGAGAGATGGCTCAGAGGTTAAGAGTGCTGGCTGCTTTTCTAGAGGTCCTGAGTTCAATTCCCAGCAACCACACATGATGGCTTACAACTGCCTGTAATAAGATCTGGTACTCTCTTCTGGCCTGCAGTTCAGGCATACATTTGGAAGAACAACATATACATAATAAATAAATAAATAAATAAATAAATAAATAAATAAAATAAAATAAAAGATTTATGGGTATTTTGCCTGCATGTATGTGTGTTCACCAAGTGCATGACTGGTGTCCTTGGAGGCAAGAAGAGGGTGTTGACTACCTTGGAACTGGAGTTACAGATGATTGTGAGCCGAAGTGTGTGAGCTGGGAATTGAACACAGGTCTTTTTAACTGCTAAGCTGTGTCTTTAGCACCTCATTTATAGCTATAAGTTCTCAACTCAGTGAATTTCCGTGAGTGTGGACAGAGCTAGGCTCAGGACTGTTCCTGACACGATCCGGTCAGGTGGAGCTTGTGGGTTCAGTGGGAACTTGGCCCTGGAGGAACCTGACCTATTTGCAGAGTGAGAATTTGCATGTGGCTTGTTTTGGTGGCAGGTAATAGTTGGAACATTTCTGAGAGGGGCAATGGGCAGAGAACGTGCTGGAAGACACCCTGCAGAATTGCTTAAAGTGGGCTAGAAGGCCACTTTCCATTTCTTTGTTTCTTGCGGTTTCTCATTGAGCAGAATAGGAATTTTGCCTTTTTATTTATGTACTCTAAATTTCTAGTGCTTTATTACTAAAGGTCAGATTTAAACGAGGAGAAAGTTAAGAAGCTGTGGATTCCTGTAGCCAGACTATAAGTAGGAAGGAGTGACCATCAGTAGAGAACATATAGTTAGAAGTTCGGTAGAGATGGCTAGCTGCTTTTTCCTCCTTTTCTTTCTTCCTTAGTCCCTCTCCCCGTTCTCCTTTCCCTGGCATCCGGAAGACAGGATTCAGACTTGTGTGTTGGCTCCGTCAGAGATATGAGACTGTTGTCTTTGGAAGACTAACAGCAGGCGTTTTGTATAGACACTCGGAGGATTGCTTTGGAGTTTGTATCAAATTGGTAGTTTGGTAATGAAATGAATGCTTTGCGTGGGAATTGTGAATCTTTATACCCGTGCAATAGCATTCTCTTCCTCTTCTACTTAATCGTGTGCTTGAAGACATTCAACACTAAAATCTGTGGTGAAATAGGACACTACTGCATGGCATTTTGAAGGCACCAAATGAACGTGTAGGCAGAACAGGAACTCTGATTCACTCTTGATTTAGGAATTCCAAGTTCCCTTCTATTTGGTTGGAGTAAGAAAAGATAGCTGTGTGTGGTGGTGTAATACACGAAACCTCGTATTTAGGAGGCTGAAGCAGGGGCACCCCAGGTTGAGGCCAGACTGAGCTCTCTAGGAGGAGACCATGTCTCCAAAGAAGAAGAAAACAAAAGGAGAAGACACATTCTAGTGTATTCATCCATTAGTCCATTTCATAATATGATCTTCTCACAGCAAGGGTGTGTAGATGCTGGGAGCACAGATAAATGAGCATGATGAAGACAGACTGTCCCCCTGTTCTTGCCCTTGTGGAGTCTGTCCTTATCAGATGAGACACGTAGAAAAGGATCAGTCACACGAGTTCTCAGATACAGTTGTCTTAAATCTATAGTTGAGCAGTTTGTCTCAGTCTGGGAATAGGAGATGGATATTCCGAAGATAAAATATTTGAATTTATCATTATTGTAAGTATGATTAAATTTATTTTAAGTATATGCTTAGGAAGTTAATTAAATACAAACCATTTAAGATTTTGTGATAAGCATGATACTATCAGTTTATCTTGTGTTTTATTTTTGGTTTTCCACTTGCATAGTTTAGTTGAAATGGTTGGTTTTCTTTCATATTGGCTTCCATAAGAGTTCCTAGTTGTGTTTGAATGTGTAATCCTAAGGCTTTATGAGTGAGTCCACTGTTTATATTTGACAGCTAATAAAAAAAAACCCAAGTTATAACATGTGGAAGATGTGAAGAATACATTAAATGTATCTTGTATGACATTCTCTTGATACATCCTGTCTTTTACCTTTAAAATTATTTTATGTGTATTGTTGTTTTACTTGCGTGTATGTCTGTACATTGTATACATCCTTGGTGGCCATGGAAGCCAGAAGCTTGGATCCTGTTTTGTGGAATATTATTTTAAAATGTATTACATTTGTTTATGCTGTGGAACATTTGTTTAATGATGCAAAGATGTGTTGCATTCTTCTGTGTTGCATTTGTTTAACTCCGTGAAGTTGTGTTACTTTGCCTGTTTAAAACACCTGATACGGCCAATAGTGAGGCAGGAGAAAGGACATATTCTGGCAGGCAGAATATATAGAAGAAGAAATCTGGGAGGACGCAAGGGGCCAGCCACCCAGCTACACAACCAGCAATTGAGTAAGAAAGACAGGTACACAGAAATAGGAAAAGGTAAAAGCCCAGAGGCAAAAGGTAGATGAGATAATTTAAGGAAAGCTGGCATGAAACAAGCCACGCTAAGGCTGGGCATTTGTAATTAAGAATAAGCCTCCATGTTTGATTTATTTGAGAGCTGAGTGGTGGGTCCTCCAAAAGAGCCAAACTGACCAACAACATTTTGGCATTCCAACGTGGGACTAGAGTAAAAGAAAACTCAACTACAGGATCCCCTGGAGCTGAGGTTACACAGATGTGAGCAGCTGTGTGGGTGCTGACAGTTGAACCCTGAGTCCTCTAGAAGAGCACCCAGTGCTCTTAACGTCTGAGCCATCTCTGCCATCCTTGTTGGTAAGTCCTTAAGTCAACAAACCAAAGCATTTCTGTTGTCTGAGTTTTCAGGTAGGCTTTGACCTTTGCAGACAAAAGGGCCCTGTTTACAGAAGCTTTCAAGATGTGAGAGACATAGTAATTGCTAAATAAATGTTGAGCAAATCAAGTATGAATAGGCCATGTTAATAAAGAGTAATCAGCTTGGTAGCTGACCTGCACATTTCTTTTAAAGCGTGTTTGTTTTTTTTTTTTTTTTTTTTTTAATTAAGAGCAGAGTCTCTTTGAAATTACAAACCTAGTTTTAAAAATCAGTTCTTTAGCCTGGCAGTGGTGGCACATGCCTTTAACACCAGCACTAGGGAGGCAGAGGCAGATGGATCTCTGTGAGTTCAAGTCCAGACTGGTCTACAAAGTGAGTTCCAGGACTACATAGAGAGACCCTGTCTCAAAAAAACAAAAATTAGTTCCTTAATACGTAGTCTCAGGCAAGCTTATGATGCTTCGCTAAGCCTCATTTTCCTCATCCTTAAAATAAGATTACATGTGTAAAGTGCTTAGCCTCGTGCCCGATACCGCAGGTGTTCCATAAACCTAAACTAATACATTACAGGAGACACGCGCCAAACACGGTTTTCTTGGAGGTTAGGTAGACTTCAAGGTGCGTTTAATGGTAGAATACTTGCCTACCTAGCCCCCTTCCTCCCAAAATGTAACAGACCTTTATAGTGGTATAGAATACTAATGCATATGAAAGCAGATAATCTCTCCTCTCGCCGATAATACCAAATGAAAACGTTGTCGACCAGTGACTGATAACGGTAGATAATCATGACTTTGATCATTAGAGTCAGTTCCCTTCCTTCACTTCAGTTCTTAAGCAGACCAAGTAGGCTTTCGTTGTCTTGTTCTGGTGAGTCTGAGCTGGCCTCAGACTTGCTGTGTGTATAAAGACGACCTTGCGTCCCTGAACCTACTGTTCCACCTTCTGTTTTGGGACCACAAGCAAGCCATCATGGCTGGCACCAGCTGGTTTTCCTGAGTAGATTTTTGTGACTTTAAAACAAACAAACAAACAAACAAACAAACAAAAAACAGATATAATCTCCTAATGTGTCGTCCTTTTTATGTGGACTGGGTGTGAGAGGCTTGCTTGACTTGTGTATGTGCAGACATAGTTAAGGGACATTTCTCCATAAATGAAAGAAAATATAGAAGATCTGAATGATATTTCTCATTTTCAGCTTCTTTGAGTACATATTAAATACCTCTGCTACTCTTTTTACTGGCATAGTAAAAAATTCTGGCACCTTTACATGATTGATAGTGGTATTTTATGAACATCTTTTATTTTTATTTATTTTTTTAAATTTTTTTTTTAAAGATTTATTTATTTATTATGTATACAGCATGTATGCCTGCAGGCCAGAAGAGGGCACCAGATCTCATTATAGATGGTTGTGAGCCACCATGTGGTTGCTGGGAATTGAACTCAGGACCTCTGGAAGAGCAGTCAGTGCTCAACCTCTGAGCCATCTCTCCAGCCCCCTATTTTTATTTTTTTGAGATACGGTCTTTGTAACCCTGGCTGTCCAGGAACTTGTTCTGTAGATCAAGCTAGCCTTGAACTCAGATTAGCCAGCCTTTGCCTACTAGGTGCTGGGATTAAAGGTGTGGCCACTCTGCTTGGCCTGAGCATCTTTATGAAATAATACATGGAAACTCACAAATGAAACACACAGTATTCTAAGTGTAATTGTTGCTTTTCTGTTGCTGTGACAAAGCGACCAGATAGAAGCAGCGTAATGGAGAAAGGGCTTGGGATTGGGGGGGGGGGGTGTCACAGTTCACCTGTACACAGTCCATGATGTAGGGAAGGCGTGGCGGCAAAGAATGGCAGGACCATCAGGCCCCAGTCAGGTGCAGAGAGTGATAAATGGTAGTACTCATCTCACTTCCTCCCTTTGGTTAGAGTGAAGACCCCCAGCCCTGGGGTCCTGCTGCCCACAGTTAAGATGGATCTAATGACCTCAACTCCCAGCTTGTGGGATCCTGCTGCCCACAGTTAAGATGGATCTAATGACCTCAACTCCCAGCCTGTGGGATCCTGCTGCTCACAGTTAAGATGGATCTAATGACCTCAGTCTAATCTAGATAATCCCTCACAGGCATGCCTAGAAGCTTTTCTGCTAGTAGGCTTATGACCCTCCCATTCTGCTGAATTGACAGTCAATACTAACTTTTTATACTGAGTTTTCAAATCTGATATTAAAATTTCTTTCAATTCCATATTGTTTACAGTTAGGATTTGCTAGTAAAAATTAAACAATACAGATACTCCTTAACAAAACAAAATCAAATGCCAGAAAAATCCCTAAAAAACAAAAACAAACAAACCAAAAAACCAAGAAAAGAAACCCTAAAACTTCAAAGTCTTACTCTTCTTTTGAAGATCTTTTTCAAGTTTCTTCAAAGGCAAAATAGCCATAGCTTAGCATGAAACCTAGGTATTGACTATAGTCTTGGGGTTGTAGGAGACAATTTGGGATATAATTGTAGAAATCCATTAAAGTTGGATGTGGCAGCACACTTGTAACCCCAGCACTGGAGAAAAGCAAAAGGGCCTAGCAGTGGTGGTGCATGCCTTTAATCTCAGCACTTGGGAGGCAGAGACAGAGTTCGAGGTCCGCCTGGTCTCCAGAACGCATTTCAGGACAGCCTGATTTACACAGAGAAACTCAGTCTTGAAGGAAAAGCAAATGGATGAGTTCAGGGTTAGCCCCTATTCAGCAAGAAAAACAGCTGTTGGGATACATGACCTATGAAAGCTTTGTTTCTACCCGGAATGTGTTTTTATTATTTTATTATTATTGTATTTACATGCTTTTTATTGGACTGCTTTCCTTGTATTAGGACATCATTAAGAGTTAGGAATCAGTTTTCTTTAAAAAGAAAAAACAAAACTCTTCACCCACGCTGGGGCCTCACCCCAGGGCTTGCTTTGTACTAGCTAGGCCAAACCTTCTGTCCCCAGCCCCGATTCCTGTAATGAGTACCTTGCGCCCCAGGTTACAAAGCAGTTCACACTGAAGGTTTGGTATTTGAGTATGAGACTCCTTTTAACAGTCTACGTATGTTGCACTCCTTTCACTGGCTTACTTTATTAGGTTTATTAACCTAACGTGGGAAGAAATCCTGAGAAATCTGAGCCGCCAGCATGCAGTTTTGTGCATAGTTTTCTTTTATGCGTTACAATTTTGTTTTTTCTTAGACAAGAAAAATTAGACTGCTCAATTCAACCCAGCCTTGTAGTTCCCATTTCTTCTATAGCCAATGGCTGTTTGCCTGCTTTAACAGCTTTCTTGGAATGTTCTGTAGATAGTGAAGAGTCCTTTGTGTTTGTTATAAACACTCAGAGTGCTACTATAAGGCTTTTCAGAGAGCATTTTTTTTGGGGGGGGAAGTTTAGGAAGAGATTTTTATTGGATTAGATAAAATTTTGAAGTTGATAATCACTAAAAAATGGCAGTTTGGATTTAGATTAAAGATTTCATAAACCTGCTTTAAAATAAAGTCTGTAGCATGCGGTCATCAAACTGCTCACTGGTGTCTGAGAGGGAGCCTTGATTGTGAGAATTGAGGCGCGATCAGAAGAGGAATTCCTAGCTGTCTTTGTCTGGGTTATAAAGTCCTGTTGTGATTGGACGGGAAGTAAACATCATTTATTGTCTTCAAGTGTGATTGGCTAAGATTCTTTTCTTCCAAGGTCTTTTCCAGTAACTGACTCTGGAGCTTTCCGTTTTATTACCCGACTGTGTTCTAGTACGCTGAGTACTCGGCTTGGCGCTGAGACAGTTTGTGAAATTTAAGGACGTCGGTAACAGCCCGCGGTGCAGTGTCTGGCGTTCCTCTAAAAAGGCGGCGCGAGGTGTAAATCTCCGAACAGCTCCGATGCGGAGTTAGAATCGCCGCCGCCGCCGCCGCCGCCGCCGGGAGGAATGCTGCTTTAGAGCCGCGGGTCGCCGAGCGGGCACGGTGGGGTGGGCGGCGCGGCCCAGCGGGGGCCGCGCGGGATTCGGGCTCCTTGACGACGGCGCTATGTGTTCGCAAGAACGTCGCTCCTGACATGCGGGCCACCCGGAGTTGGCTTTGCGACCCCGCGTGGGAGCCGAGCCCTTCCCCGGCAGTCGCCCCTCCGAGAGGACGAGGAAGGAGCGGCGGAAGCAGCTTGGCCTCGGCCCGCTGTCCCTCGGCAGCTGCCGCTCGGTGCCGCAGCGCAGCCGGCGGGGCGGCACTACTTGGCGGCGCCCGCCGACCCCCGCCCCCCCGCCCGCGGAAGGACACGCGCCGCGGTGCGGGCGGAGGGGTACTGGCCACGGCGCGCCGCTTGCGCCGGCCGCGCGCACATTCCTGTCAGTTTGCCTGTGGGGCGCGCGGGAGGACGGGGGCGGCGCGGCTCCGGGTCGCCGAGCGTGCCGGGGCGCTCTCGCTCGCGGGCCGCCTCGCCTGCGGTCGGCTCCTCAGCATGGGTGGCCGGTAGGAGCGGGCCGTGCTCGTTCCCGGCGCAGAGGCGGCCATGGCGGTGGAGACGCGGCCCGAGCTGGTGGGGAAGCGGTTCCTGTGCGTGGCGGCCGGCGAGGACGCGCGTCCCGAGCGCGGGCAGAGCGGCTGCGGGAGCGGCTGGCGGGCGGGGGTCATCCGAGCCGTGTCCCACCGCGACAGCGGCCACCCGGACCTGGCGGTAAGAGCGAGCGGACCGGCGGGCGGGCGGGCGGCACGCCCCTCCGCGCAGGCCGGCGGGGAGCGCAGCCTCGGGGCGCGGGCCGGGCGGGCGGGCGGCAGGTGGGGCGGACCCACCAAGTGCCCGCGACGCGGGGCCCCAACTCTGTGCGCTTTGCCCGCTGCAAACCCATCCTGCCTGCGGTTGGCTTTGTAATCGGAAACGATGGGAGTATTTTTGGTATGAGGGGTAATTGAAACCTTTCCCATAATTTTGTACTTTTGGTTGTTCTTCGAAACGGACAGTGCTTTAGGGTTTCCTGTTCCTGAGTTTTATATGGCTCCACAAAGGCCAGAGATAGAGTAAATGAAGATTGGAAGGGCACTTAGCACTTCTAAGTAGCGCCCACCCCCCATTTTCCACTTTCATAGGACACTGTCAGTGTTATCTTTCGGGAGTATTAATGTGTACGTATGGTTTTGTGCCAGGAAACGCTCTGTTGGTTACAAGTGCATTCTCATTAGGGAATGATATTGAGGGAATGGGGAAGAGTAGAGACGGGGAATTGACTAAGCTTCCCTGCGTTGTTCAGTAAATACAGAATTTGTGACGTTCATAGCGACTCGGATGATTTTTTTTTCTCCTGCAAGTTTAAAAAAATTTTCCCTTTGTATTTAGATTTAGTTTCAGATCCACCGTAGCTTGCAGAGTATTTACCATTTTGATATAGTTGTTGGAAGCCTCGAGTGAGTTCTTGAAAACCATTCCTACCTACAGTTACTGCCGTCATTACACGTGGCATGTGTTTAACTTGAATCGTGTAAAATGGGGTTAATTTGCTAATAGTTACTTATAGAAGGAAGTAAGAATAGAGGCAATTTACAAAACTCTGCTTGGTTATTCTTTGTGTAAAAAGAGAGAAAGAACCCTTAAACTTTACTTACTCATCTTAATGATTACTTGTTATGGTTTTACTTAGTCATTACTTTGTGTTTGTGTAAAGATGCGCTGAATTAATTTCTCTTTCTTCTAATAGGAGAATTGAGGGTTTTACCTGGAAGATAATTTGGGTAATGGTTTAGACTCTAAAGCAAACATGGAGCAGAATTTTGTGCCGTCCTATGGTCTTAGCTACATGAAAATTAGAAAATGGTTTTAGTTTTAGATAGTATTGGAGACAGTCAAACTCTGAAACATTGAAAGGTCCATTGGAAATAATGATACAGAGGGAATAAGCGTATGCTTTTTTTTTTGCAAATAGCAAGATATTAAGCTGGTTATTTAAAAGTACAAATTGTGAGCTATTCACGGTTTGAATGCTTGTAATCCAAGCACTTCGGAGTGTGATGAAGGAGGTTCAAGGCTAGCTGGGGCTACAATCAAGATTCTCTACCATATATATAGTAAGATTTAAGTTTCCTGTGGATCAAGGCAGTTGATTGGAAAGAAAAGAAAGGAGTTTCAGGAGGTGACAGATTGTTTTTCTGTCTCCTGATTGTTGGTTACACACATTAAGCTTTATCTCTTAATTATTGATTCCTACAATTTATATGTCTATATTTCATTCTATATAAATTTTACTTATTGGATATAAAGTCACTCTGACCTAAAACAGTGTGACTCTTTGCCTTCCTTCAACAATTTGAGAAGTACTTTGTGACTGTATAATTTCCCTTTTTTCATTCTAGAACCTATAGTGTTTATATTTTTCCCACTGGTTCTTACATATTATTTGAAACTATAAAATTTAGAATATTTTAGCACTAGTGTTACATAATTTCACTTTCAACTGTATTAAAAAATGCGTACAGTTGGCCTCCATAATGGATGTACTCATTGTATGTTACTAAGGCAGCAGAACTGTCTTCTATAAACACTTGGACATATATATAGTATTTTTGGGGGGATGACAGAATTTAGATTTCTTCCTGTTTTTAAAGATGAAATTTTGTCTAATTGTCTATGCTGGTCTTGGATGTCTGGACTCAAATGCGCTTCAGCCTCCTAGACAGCTGGAATTATAGGCAGGCCTGTGCTCTGGCCCCTCTTGGATTTTTGAGGCGTCAGCTGTGATATTAGGTCTTGAAATGATGTAGTATACATTGCTTTATGCATTTGAGGTTTTAGTCACTTATTTAATTTTTTTGGTGAAAGTAGTGTATAGTTCAGATGACTTAAAATATGTAAAAAAAACTAGATCATAATGTTCCTTAACTTTGACTTGTTAATCTGAAATGAAGGAAAGAATGCATTTATGGTAGTATATGTCTGTTTTAGCAGGTACATTTGGAAAGGAATAGAAATGTGTTTTCTTGGATGTGTATTTCATTAAAAAGCATATTATTGACCTAGGGTGATAATAAAGTCTTTAAAATGCAGGCAAGACAGGCACACATGAAGACTTCAGTTTGATTCTCTCAGAATATACCTAAAAACACCCAAGTGTGTTAGGGCACATTTGAAATCCCAGCTCTGAGGAGGCAGAGACAGGCAGACTCTCTGGGGTTTATTGTCTGGCAGGCCGGCATGCAGCCTATCTGGCTCTACAGGTTCCAGGCCAGTGAGAGATTCTGTCTGAAGGGGGGGGGGGGGGGGAGAGAGAGAGAGAGAGAGAGAACAGGTGACCTTGAGATCTCTTGATGGGCAGTGGATGTAAATGCACTTGAAGTGCCTGCCAGTCTGACAGCCTGAGTTTGGTCTCTGGACCATGATAGGAGGAGAGGACCAACTGCTGTAAGCTGTCTTGTGATCTCCATATAAATTCTCCCGTGTATAAGCAAATGTTCTTAAAAAGTAAAGACTTTAAAAAACAAAAGGTGGTTTACACTCGAGGAACAGCGACTCGGATTGTCCCCTGACTTCCATTCACAGTGCACATATGCGCTCTCTGCACACACACATGTTGAGCTTTGGCAAGGTGATATAAGCGTATTAAGGAATTTTTTCGTTAGTGATTGCTAATTTGACAGATCAGTGTCAGGTATGTGATCTTGAATGTTGCTGTGAATTAGGTTAGTGTCTTTATCTTAAAGTGAAGCTTTTGTAAGATTAACATGGATTATGTATAAAAAATAGCCTTAGTACACTTATTCTTTAGATTCTCCATATGTGAGGAGTGTGTTTGCTGTTAATTGGTATATTCATTACTTCTAGGGTGTGTGTGTGTTGGGGGTGGGCACATCTCTTTATGTATTCCTGGCTACTCTGGAACTCTCTGTATAGACCAGGGTGTCCTGGGACTCGAAGAGATCCACTTGTCTCTGCCTCCTGAGTTAAACGTTTTTATGCTGCTAGATTGAATATCCTGTATAGATATTGTTGGATTTTGGCAGTCTCACTCAATCTTGGGCTTGCTGGAGCTCACTGTAAACCAGGCTGTTTTAGAACTCCATGTCTGAATCAAGTTCTCCTGTCTCTGATTCCTTAGTACTTGGATTACATGGATGAGTCACCATTGCAGATTTTAGGTTGCCTTGTTTCCTTAGTTTTGATTTATTGCGTGTGCATTTTTGTGTGTGTGTGAATTTTGGCTCTGATACTGTTCTTGGAACTAGCGTCTAAGCACACATGACTAAAATATTCGTGTTTGGCTTATATGAGAATCAAATCCTTGTAAGTTATAATAATAATTTTTGTCTCTAACTTAATACTTTAACAGTGGTGAATCTGATCTTTTTTTTAGGTTTATTATCTAATGTGTTATTAATGATTCAGTCACCAGATTCAGAATTATGTTAGAAATATTTTAGGGACTTGGTTTTAACTCAGTGGTAGAAATTGTGCTTCATATGAATGAGGCCCTGGGCTTACTCCCCAGCACAGATAAAATAGTTTGAAATATAGCATTGATCTTTTAGAGTAGAATGCACCTGTCAGGCCGTTCAGAGTATCATACAGTCAGCACATGGAGGAGATAGGGAAGCTTAAGAATTATGAGACCTCTTCATTTCCTGTGCTTTGAATTAATGTTGTGGTTTCTTATGGCTCAGTGTAAGTGGTAGAGTGGACTTAATGTTCCCATATGGGGAGAGAAACTACATCCTCAGAAGAAAACCCTGACTGTGCACTCTTAACCTCTCAGTAGAAAGTTTCTAAATGTGAACATTAGGTATTTGTAGTTCTATAAACCTGCTGTGAATAAAGCTTAGTGTTCAATTTGTAGTTCAGCTCTCATTTTTGAACTGGACAGAACATTTAGTTCTGGGATCTTGAAATGTTGGTTGAACGTCACAGGTAGTCATTTATTAGTCTACTAAATTCATATGGTTAAGTGATAATGCTGTGAAATGGTTGGTATTTTAAAGTCTGTGCGTGTGTGTGTGTGTGTGTGTGTGTGTGTGTGTGTGTGTGTGTGTTGAGACATGGTCACACTGTGTAATTCTGACTAGCCTGGAACACTGTGTAAACAAGGCTGGCCTGGAACTCACAGAGATGCACCCACCCTCTACCTACTGAGTGCTGGGATTAGAGATGTGTGCCGCCATGCCTGGCGTGATGTCTGTTTTTCTTCTTCTTTTTTTTAAGCCTCAAAAATAAAGGAACTTGAGAATTTTGAAATCACATAACCAGTATCAAGGCAGGAATATGAATGCAGGTTTCTGATTTCAGATCTACCATCTCTTGATATTCTGCCATTTTGCTTTTTCAAATAGCTTGTAGTTTGCAAACTTTCAAAATAAAAAAAAAACAGATCTGTAATTTTAGTGAGTGTGTGTGTGGTGGATTTGTTACATTGATTGAGATGAGGTCTTTTCTCTTTTAGACTTAGTTGCTATCTTATTTAATAAGTCTTTCCATTGCTTGTGTATGTGCACCATGTATGTGTCTGGTGCAGAATTCAGAGGGTGTTAGATTCCCTGGAACTGAATTTACATGTGAGCCACCACATGGGTGCTGAGAATTGAACCTGCGACCTGCAAGAGCAACAAATGCTCTTAATACCAAGCTGTTTCTCCAGCCCTGAGAAAGGATCTTTTTGTACTGTAGATTAGGCTGGCCTAGAACTCATTATGTACTTAGCACAGGATGGCCTTGAATTCATGGCTGTTATTTTTGCTTAAATATAGTTCACTTATCTTTTAATTTGATAAGTGAGGTTAGTCCTTTGCCTGCTTAGTTTTTCTTTACAAAATTGTTTTATTACTCTACCTTGCACTTCTTTATGTAGGCATAGATACGCCATGTAGGCATTGGTCATTCTTCAGTCTCAATGTATTACCTCTGCCCTGCATTTGGATCTAATACATGATGTATAAGTTTAATTTAGTATTGTTGCATGAAATCAGTTGCTTTTTGAGATTTCAATTGAAGTCATTTGCAAGTTCATCTTGACTGTTAGTTATTTGTTGCTGCACATCTCTTTCCCTAAATTGGGAGAGAGACCTTCAGTTTGTACTACTACCAGGTCCAAACCTTCTTTCTCCCCAGCATTCATTGTAGGCTTCACAAATCTGTCTGTAACTACTACTTTGTTTTTTGCTTTGATCTTTTGTTTGTTGTTTTGAGAAAGGGTCTCATTAAGTATTCCTGGCTGGCCTGAAACTTAACTGTATAGACCAGGATGGCTTTGAACTTGTAGAGATATGTCTGCTTCTACCACTCCAGTGCTTGGCTTAAAGACATGAACCACCATGTCCAGCATTGTAGGCACCATTTATGTTTGACTCCAGGGTTTATGTTGTATCTGAAATTAAAAATTGTCATGTTAAAATGGCATAATTTTCAGTAGGCAGACTATCAAGAGCAATATATTGGTAGTAGTCTATCTGTAAAAGCAGATATGTATAAGTTTTCATTCTCTCTCTTAAAAAATATTGAGGCTTCCTATCTATTGGAAGTGATACTAAACTGTTGATATCTTGTGAAAAACTTTTATGCACAGAGAAGAGAATGAATGAAAAATACAAATGTCTTAATATTTTTATTTAGTTTTTATCTCACCTCCTTAATGATTTTTTTCTTCCAAAAGCCCATTATCTGTTAAATGGAACTGTTTACATTAGTATCACATCAAGTATTGAATGTTTGAGTTTGACTTCTTTACCATCATCTCAAAGTTCTTTTATTTGCTATGTTGATGTATTGTTATAGAAATTATTTATATTGAATGCAGAAGACTGCTTATGACATGCCAGAGAATGTTAACATTGTAGTAGAAACAGCCAGCATCCCTAGAATTAGTTGTTAGGATTTCTCTAATCTAGGAAGAAGTCTACATGACTAATTCCGTCTTGTGAAAGATGCTACTTAGCCTGAAAGATCTGCTCCATCTGTTAAAACATCTTCAAGTTCAGAGGAACAGCAGAGAAAGAAGCACAGTGTCAGTATATGGATGTAGTTATGCGCTGCCATTTTATATAAGACAGCTTTGAAGATATTTAGCATAGGATTTCTTCTTCTTTTTAAATCCATAGATAGGTTCTCTTTTTAGTATTTGTGCTCAATTGTACCCTACAATAATTTGGTTTGTTAAAATTAATATTGGTAATACTTAACAGGCGTTAGAGACCATTTCTGTTGTATTCTAAAATGTGTTGTTGATTTAGATTTTAATATATCTAATCATTGTAATGCTAAATTGAATTTTTTAAAGATAAACCAATTTATTCTGCATTACCCATCTGAATAAAGACATAGTGGTGCACACCTTTAATCCAAGCACTTGGGAGCCAGAGGAGGTGGAGCTCTGAGTTTAAGGCCAGCCTGGTCTATGTAGTGAGTTCGAGGACAGTCAGAGCTACATAGTGAAACCCTGCCTCCAAAATAAAGAAACAAATTAATTAATGTATTTTATCTTCCCACTGATTCTTAAGTATATAGCCATATACTTATTTTTAGGACAGTTACTACTAAGCCCTTTGAAATACAAAGTTGTGGAAAGTTCAGCGGAACCTAGAAGAACCTAATATATGTGATTGAAGTCAATGATTAACAACTTTTGTTTCTTGTATTCATTGCTGTCTCTCAGTAGGTAGGGCTAAGCTACTTTATGTGTATGAAGACTATGACAGTAACATACTGAAAGTGGCCTCATGGCAGGGCCTGGAGAGATGGCTCTATGGTTAAGAGCACTTACTTTTCTTGCAGAGAACCCAGTCAGATTCCCAGTACCAATGTGGCTTGCAGCTGCTTGTTTTTCCAGTTTTAGGGGATCTTGATGTCCTCTTCTGGTTTCTGTAGGCACTGCATCTCAGCATACAAACTCACATTCAGACACACATATTTACACACAAACATTTAAAACACTAAATAAACTGTGCAGTGTTGGCACACGCCTTTAATACCTGCACTCAGGAGACAGAGGCAGGCGGATCTTTGTGAGTTTGAGGCCAGTTTGTTCTACAGGGTGAATTCCAGGACAGCAGAGCTGTTACACAGAGAAACCCTATCTCGAAAAACAACAATAAAAAAAAAAAACCCTAAATAAAGTACCCCCCCCCCCTTTTTCCCCTATGCCTCACACTCAGATTCTTTGATACTAGATTTGGGATGGAAGACCAAGAATTGCTTTAAGATTTGCTCTCTGTGTTCAGTAAGTACCAAAAACAATGTGAAAAGGTACATTTTTATCTTCATTTAGTACTCTTCATTGCAGTACTGGCAATTGAACTTGGGTTTTATATAAGCTAAGCAAGCTTTCTACCAATGAATTATATACCCATTCTTTCTGCTTCCTTCTCTCTCTCTCTCTCTCTCTCTCTCTCTCTCTCTCTCTTCCTTTCTCTCTCTCTTCCTTCCTTTTTTTTTTGGACAGGGTTTCTGTGTGTAGCCCTGACTATCCTAGAACTCACTCTGTAGCCCAGGCTGGCCTCGAACTCAGAGATCCACCTGCCTCTGCCTCCCAAGTGCTGGGATTAAAGGTGTGGGACACCACTGGCCAGCAACTCTTTGTCTTTTCTTTTAAGAAATCATCTTTATTAATTTTAAATGTACTTGTCTGGAGTTTCTTTGTGTAAATGAACAGTTGCACACAATCTTATTCTTTTCCTATATAATAGTGCTAATATAAAAAAGGAAAACTACATATTATGAATGGCAAGATACGGAATGAACCATGTGGAACATTCAGTTAGATATTTTTGCTTAAAATAACTGAACCATGTCCAATTTAGCAGGTCCGTGATTGAGCTCCTGATAGAAATTAACCTGCTCTGCGTCTTCCCCATCCAATGATGATGTCATCATTAGTCTTGTCCAGGTTCCCTATAGATAGATATCCTTTAATCTTTTTCCTATAGTTCATCCAGATCATTAACAAAAGTCTTTTTTTGGTTCAATTTTCAGAATTTAGCCAGAATCCCACCATATCATACCTCTTTTGTTACTATTTTAATTAAATCACCATTGTATTTTGCTTAGATCATTCATTATCTTTCTAACTGGTTCTAGTAGCCCATTAATTAGTTTCTAGTAGGTAGGTACTTAACTGCCTAACTAGTCTTCCTTACTCATAAAAATGTGTAGTGTCTATAACAATCAGTCATGCCTTCCTATGATTAAAGTCTCCAAAAAGACTTCTAAGCTACTTACTATAGAGGCTTCGTAGTAACCTGAGCAGCTCTTCAACCACAACTTCTCCATATCTCATTTTGATGTTGTATTCTGTTACTAGTCCATATGTAGTGGTCCTGTTTGCTATTCGAATATGCTTAATATGGTCTTGCTTTGTAACCCTAACACTTGGGTGTCTATGTTGAATGCTCTTTCCTAAGATTTCTGCATGTCTCCCTCACTTCCTCTAAGTTTGTTGAAATATCAACAGATTTGCCACTTGTGGCTGACTCTGGAAACCTTATCTAAAATTCACCATTTCCCTTCGCAATATTTTCTTTTATCTTACTCTGTTTATTTGTGCTTTTTTCACCCTTTGTTTTGTGCACTGGAATTGAATTGCCTTACGAAACAAGTTTGTCTGCTTTGTAGCTGCCACATTCCCAGTGCTGGATACACTACTTAGCAGGCAGTACGTTTGTTGACTTCATAACCAAAAAGAGCCTTAGAAGTTTGTAATATTTATCTTGAATTCTTTGAGATACATTAGTAACAAAAAACTAACAAACTCAGTGAATTTTGTAATATTCATGAACGAAATCAGAAAACTCAATTACTTTTATATATATAGGTGTTTGAATATATAAATATCAAGTGTTAATTAAATAGTAACATAATGAACTCATCCAAAGTTTAAGAAGTAAACTTATCAATAGTACTTAGAATGAAGAGAGATGATTAATGTATTCAGCTAATGTATACACAGTTGTGGCATAGGAAATATATATTTGTTGTTTGTAGTTTCTAATGCAGACTATTGAATACTTGGGATTTATTGAGATAAAATGGTTATAAGAGAGTCTTGTTCTGTGAGAAGATGAACCTTGGTAGGCTTCTAGATGGCTTCAGGATAAGGATTGATCACTGCAAAAACTGCACCTTGATTAGAAGTTGAACTCCCATCCTTGCTTCCTAATTCTTGAAGGATGGGAAAGGGGCTGTAGATAGTTCATCTTCAATAGCCATAGCCTTGACCTGTAAGATGAATTGCTAAACATTCTTATTAATAAAAAACCTGGAGCCAGATATTGGGGTAAAATCTGAGAGATCAGTAAAGCAGAAAGAAGCTAGCCATGTTCTTACCACTTGGAAATCCTCAGCCAAAGAGACCTACTTCCTGTATAACCACACCTGTATGCCTTTTTGTTCCGGATCTCACTTTCTCTCTCCGCCCAGCTTCATCACTTCCTGTCTGTACAGACTTCTATGGTTAATGCTGGGATTAAAGGCGGGAGTGTGTCACCATGCCTGGCTCTGTTCCCCAGTGTGGCCTTGAACTCAGAGATCCAGGGATCTCTGCCTCCCCAATGCTAGGATTAAAGATGTGTGCTACCATTGCTTGACTTCTGTGTTTAATATAGTGGCTGGCTTTTTCCTCTGATCCTCAGATAAGCTTTATTAGGGTGCACAGTACTTTGGAGGACACAATATATCATCACATTGACCTGTGAGAAAGCTGCTATTAAAAACCCCTAGATGACAGATGGGCTTGGGTAAGCTCCATGTTGAAAAACCAAGTGTATTGAAAGGATGGGCAAAATGGTGGAGGGCATGGAAATACTCCTGTTCTTTGTATTTCTTTCAGTTGACAGTTACTAGATTGCATTGTTTATAATAAACCACTAACAGTAATTTTCTGAGTTTTGTGAATTGTTCGGTAAATTACTAAACCAGAGAAGGGAGGTGGTTGTGGAAATTCTGATTTTTGTAGCTAATAATTGGTTGCAGAGAAGTTTGAGTAACCCTATACTTCCCTGTGGTGTCTAAAGTGAGGGCAGTTCTGTAGGAGTAAGCCCTACCCCTCTTTTGAATTGGAATATCAATTTTATAAAAGTTTCCTATACACAAAGATTCCATTCTACACCTTTACGCTATAACTGATAATTTTCACAAAACATTTGTACCATTTTAGTCTTTCTACACTAAACTGTCACTAAACTGTGTTAATAGGTATGTGATGAGGACTGAGCTTTTATACAGTGGAGTCTACCCCTAATTCTGGGTAGTTGTTGAAATTAAATTGTTAGAGAGTTAAAGAAGTTATGCCAGAAAAGGTAGGATATATTTTGTGGCAAGAGTGGGAACCACCCCAGAATTAAAGATTATTTCTCACATCATAATGTATAATTACACTACATGCTGTAGATATTAAAGAAAAGGGTAGTTAGAGAAGTATTGTACTACTTTTGCTGATAGGTTGGCTCAATGGCCAAGCACATAAAGGCAGGCAAGAGTTATATATATTAGAAAATTTAAGTTTACTTGTTCCTTTTCATTAAATCTAAAAGAATAGCATGATGTGGTATCACATGACTGTCATCAACTCTTGGGAAGATGAAGAGAATTGAGAGCCCAAAAGAACAAATACATGTACACATAAAGCTGTCTTTATATATTTTATGTATGTGATATAGTTGAAATCATGTTGTATGTTTCCTGTGTCAGAGCTTTACTAAGAGGAACTGACAACTGTTTTATGCTCAGTGTGAGGGTAAAATTAGGAGGAAATTATATAGCAAGCCCTCAAATTGATTATTTCTCCCTGGTGACTTAGGATACTTTACTTTTTTACTTGTTTGCTAGCAACCAGCTCTTAATGAGATAAGTCCCTTGGATCATTAGACAGTTGTTTTGCTCGCTTGTTTCTTTCTCATTTAACCACTCTAGAATTATTTCCTCCTGTGGAAGATCTCACCAGCTGCAATGACCAGTCAGTCATTTACTATCATACATATGCAGCATTCAGAGCACTGCTTAATAAATAGTAAGTGCTGTTAGACAGAAGTATTCTGGAATATATAAACTTTGTATACACTTATTCAATATTTAAAATTTAGACTGTAGCTATGGGTAATTGCCTGTCCCCGCTCACAATCAGGCAGCACTAACTGGAGTAAGTGAATTCCCCCTCAAAAAATGAAAAAGAAAAAACAAAAGGACAAGAAAGTAGGAAAGGAATGTGTTGGGAGTGATGAGGAGGGGGGAATGGGAGATGGGTATAATCAAAATACATTATGTATATGCATGAAATTGTCATATAATAAAATTTAGAAACACCAGCACTAAAAATATAAAAAGGAATGAGCAGAGTAGAATATTAAGATGATGGTAGCTATGGAAAAACTGAATAATTTGAAGTGATTGAATATGATGATGAAAACAAAGGAGTTGGGTGGGGCAATAAAAAGGGACCAGTCATCTGTCTTATTTATTACCAGGATATGTTGACATTAACTCTTTAATTTATCAGCTAGCTACTATGTGATTTTTGTGGATGATGATTAGAACAGGAAAATTGGATAAAAAAGGGGGGAGTAGCCGGGCGGTGGTGGCGCACGCCTTTAATCCCAGCACTCGGGAGGCAGAGCCAGGCGGATCTCTGTGAGTTCGAGGCCAGCCTGGGCTATCAAGTGAGTTCCAGGAGAGGCGCAAAGCTACACAGAGAAACCCTGTCTCAAAAAACCAAAAAAAAAAAAAAAAAAAAGGGGGGGGGAGCATTAAGTGGAAATAGAGAGTACAGATATAAGAGAATACAAAATGAAATGATTAGGAGTACTTAAAGATGTAAGGTGATAAGGAAGGGGGAGGAGGGTCTGTGAATATTATATATAAAACATAATGGTAGAGTGCATGCATCTAGGGATGAATCCTCAGTACTAGTACCAGAAGAGGAAAGAAGGTGACAGACATCTGTAAGATTGATTTCTACTTCTATTCCTAGCTTACTATGGATAGCTCCTATACTTTTCTGTTGTGATAAAACACCATGAACGAGGCACTTTACACAAGAAAGTATTTATTTGGGTGTGTAGTTCCAGAGGGGTAAGAGTCTACAATGGCAGAATAGAGGCACAGCAGTTGGAACTAGAAAGCTAACAGCTTATGTCCTGAACCACAAGCAGGAAGCAGAAGAAGGGAAGAAAGCTCTCCCCCAGTGACACACATCCTCCAACAAGCACCACCAACGGGGATCAAACATTCAAGAGCGTGAGACTATGGGTGACATCTCATTCAAACCACCATAGCTCCTGTTTGTATAACTGTCTCTCAGAAGGACTCGGTCTAGGATGATCTCATGTTTTAGAAAAAGCAGTTTATCTTGTAGTGACTCTTGAAGTCCTGACAGGCATGTGAACTGGTCATTGCATTTTGAGATTTTCTTTTGTGCCTCTTCTAGAGTCAGCACACACCTTCAGAGACTTTTACATTGTAGCTGCTAAGGGCAGTTCTAATTCAATAAATCACCAACCACCAAGGTACCCTCAAAAGCTTTGGCTGCCATCCTGCATCTTGACTGTGGTAGTTGAGTCAGGAGCAAGAGTGAATGACTTAGAGCTTCCCTGTACCCATTGCCACAGCCTGCTCAGAAAGATGAACCCCCTGGTTGGTGGTTGGTTTTTGGTTTTTTGACTCTGATTTTTTTGTTTTTGTTTCTAAAAGATGATGTCTTGGTATGTTGCCTAGGCTGGTCCTTAACTTCTGGATAGGAAGGATCAATCCTCTCTTAAACTTCCCAAGCATTAACAGCTTGAGACAGCAAGCATGGGTTTTGAGCTGTCTCATCTGTGTCCATTCTCCTTTGTGTTACACTGTCTCCCAATAACAGAATGTAAGGAATTCTTTGAGAGGTTGAGGAATGAGGTTGCTATCAGAATTCAGTCTAAACCATATGCAAAGGGGAATGGAGGTCCCTTGAATTTATAGATGTTAAGAGAACTTTGGTTCTTCAGGACGTGGCAGTGCCTTTTACTGCTTTCTGTGGTTTCCCCTCTTCCTGAGACTCCCCTGCCTTTTCTTCTGTTCTCTGCTTGGTTGATTGCTGCCGAGTTTTCCTCAGCCTCACATACTTTCCTACATACTTGGTTGAATTAGTGACTTGAAACAGATATTCATAGCTATTTCCTGTGTGTCTTTAAAATATTTAACCAGAGACTTTTTCCTGATTTATCAAATAGAGAATATTTTGCCTAAACGACTGTTAGAAGAATTCGAGGAAATGTGTTAAGCATTTACCACAGTGTCTTATATTTTCTTTATTAAATCTGGTTGTGGATACATGGGTGAGCGGGTGGTGGGGGCTTTAGTAGATGGTTCAGAAGTAATGATCAATAACTTAATGGCCCAGTCTTCAAAGAAAGTGTATGCAATTAAAAGAGCTCACAAGAATCTGGTGGTTGTTACAGCCTAGCTTCTGCTGGCTCCTACGATTCTAGATAGAGATGACTTTAGGGACTTGGTGATGATTAGCTGATGTATTCTAACTTTAATAAAAATGTTTTTGAGAGAAAGAGTATAAACAAGTCAGGCAGATTTCTGTTTGTGTTATATGTCTTGTCACAAGATAGTTTGAGAGAAGTTTTTTATTATTTTTATCATTAATATGAAAATGGGAAAATTACCATTGTGCTTTGTAAGTGGTATACTTCTGTCTTCTGTTTCAGTCAGACCATCACCACTGTTTTTCATACTCTGTATACTTGAAAAAGATAAATCCTTTCATTGAGAGCCATATAGGTAGAAAAGTAAGTTTTTATTGTGTTTATAACATTTAATAGGCTGATAATCTAACATATCCATATGTTAAAAGCATGCCACCTTTTAAAAATATTTAATTTTATGTGTATGGTTTGCTTTCATGTATGAGATTTATAAGTTGGGCCCTAACTAATCAGTTTTTCAGGATTACTGTAAGACAACTGGAATAAGCCAGTAATAAAATAATAAACTAGAATAAGCTAGAAAGCCATATTATTTTCTGATATAAGAAAAAGACATTTTTAATTTTTTAAAATGTTTCAATCACGTTTTCACGCTAATAATCTCTATTTTATATAAGGCTAATGATTCTAAATAAAAATGATGATTATGTTATTTTCCAAAAATATAATCATACTAAGATACTTAATCTTTGAAAGGTCTATACAAAATTATTATTATTTTTAATTGAATTATAGTAGCTCAAAACAGGCATAGTTCAAAGGCCCTTTAAAGGCTTTTTTTTTTTTTTTTTTTTTTTTTTGGTTTTTCGAGACAGGGTTTCTCTGTGTAGCTTTGCGCCTTTCCTGGGACTCACTTGGTAGTCCAGGCTGGCCTCGAACTCACAGAGATCCGCCTGGCTCTGCCTCCCGAGTGCTGAGATTAAAGGCGTGCGCCACCACTGCCCGGCCTTTAAAGGCTTTTTTTTTAAACAACAGAAAAATGAAGGTTCTCCCAACAACGCTAGCTGGCAACCACACTTTGAAAATTACTACAGTATAGTATTTCTGTATCATGTATCCTGACAAATGTCTAATCAATCTTGCACTGTTTCCAAGTTAATCTCAAATTAATAACATTGAGGAGACACTAAGCAGCTGTTAGTTATTCAGTGCCTCTCCATTCCTCCATCCCATCCAGATTTACTATGTATAAGTTTGAAGACATTACAAGAAATAAAATTAAGTCTCACTTGAGTCTCATTTTTCCTCAGTGGCTCAAGTATGTCCAAACTGTCAAAACTTTCCCTGGGGAGACACAACACAAATGTTTGCTCATCCCAGATAGGGAGCCTCAGACAGACCAAAGTACAGACAGCACCAAAGTCCATCTTCATTGGGGTTACTTACAGTAGTGTGGGTATGGAGTTACCATAGGAGCAGAACGGACTCCAAGACAGCTGCACCGCCAAAGCCCACCCCAGCATGGCAGGCAGTTCACAAGGCGGAGAACCTGCACTGCCTGTAGGCAGCTCAGCAGGTTGGAGAGTGTCCTTTCCGGAGACACCTCACTGCATAGCTCTGGCTGGACTGGAACTCAGAGATCCTCTACTTCCCAAGCGCTAAGGCTATTTTGGTAGACTTTTATCCACAAGGAAATGGCCACTGACATTTAAATTTACTCATTCTCAAGACCGTTCATATATTGACTAAATACATTCAGAACTTCTATTAGAAGATATTTGCCATTCTGGTCCTTTGTAATTTATTCTTGTAATATACTTACGAAACTTTGACAGCAGCATAATAATTTGAAAAGTATATGAACTTTAAATTTTATCTTAAATGTAACATCTTAAAAAAAAAAGAGCCAGAGGCCAGGCATGGTAGAGCATGCCTTTAATCTCAGCATTTAGGATGCAGAATGAGGTGGATCTCTGTGTTTGAGGTCAGTCTGATCTACTTAGAGGGTTCCAGGACAGTTAGAGCTACTGATACTTTGTCTACACAAACAAACAACAAACAGAAACACAGCCAGGTGTAGTGATGCTTGCCTTCATTCTCAGCACTCAGTAAGTCAGAGGAAGGTGGTTCTTTGGAGTTGGAGGCCAGCTTGGTGTACTAGTGCACTTCAGGCCAGCCAAGGCAGCATGGTGAAACCCTGTCTTAGGGGGATGGGGAGTTCAGTCTATTCTGGCCTATATAGTAAGACCATGTCTCAAAACATACAAATATCCACTCCCTGAACCTCCCATAGATTGAGCATACTTAGGATAATTTCCTTATACTTTAGTAATTTGTGTTCAATTATTGTTTAAATAGCTATTCAGATTTCCTGAGTTGTAGAGTATGGAATGTTTTTATGTGTTTTGAGCAAAAACAGTTTTTTAAAAAATTTGGTGACAGTCACATTAAAAATTACTATATATGTTGTTTGTGGGCTTATGTGTACCATGTGCTTGCAGGAGCTCATGGAGGCCAGAGTAGGGTATCAGATTCCCTGAAGCCTGAGTTATATAGGTGGTGTGAGCCACCTGATCATAGGTGTTAGGAAGCAAGCCCAGGTCCTCTGCAAGAGCAGTAAGCACTCTTAAGCACTGAGCTGTCTCACCAGTCCTGATGTCAGTCTCTTTGATCACAGAAAACAAATCTTAATGTTACTATAACAATACTGCTTTCGAGAAATACAACAAATGTGAATGAGCTGCAGAATGAGTTCCACTGAAGGAAGTAACCTATTAACACGTATACAGATAGTAAAAACAACTACATTTATTGTTAAAATTGTCTTAAAATTTCATTAGGACATATTGTACTTTTTGTAATATAAAAGTAAAAATCAGTTTTTACCAAATGGAAAGGTAGAGTTTTTATAATATTCATACTTTGTAAACACAGTAAACATAATTTAAGTTAAAATATAAATTGAAGTTCAGAAGTGTTCTTTGAACGTATGAATTCTCTGATAAGAAAGAATTAGACTTTGCTGTAATTTATTACAAAGCCAAGTGTGCTCTGTTACTTATGTAAAATAGTGGTCTTTGTTTAGCTTCTTAGAGTGCTGGGAGAATTGTGTAGTTCCATTGATTGGTTCCATGCAATGGAAATCTGACCTTTAGCAGATGTTTGAGAAATTGCCAGCACAGCATGATCAACCAGCTAGACAGTTTCTCCTTGTTTTTTGACAGGCCTTTTATGGTTTAGTAACATGCCAAAAAAATGTTCCAACTCTTTTTCATAATATCTAAAGCTTTGTAAAATATTAACAATATGCTGTAAGATATAGATAAAATGAAATAGCCTCACCTAATGGATTAAATCTACTAACTTAAGAAACCATTGTTCAGAATCTTTACAAAAATACTGTTGAGTGAATAATATTTTGAGATGTTGTGGACTGTGAAATTGTTAGGGTTACATGTATATGTTGCATTTACCTTGCACAATGTAGACATTATTTCATGTTTTTCATATTTTAGTGTTAGTTTTAGGCACCTTCATTAGTTGAGCCTTTTAAAAATAGTAACGTTTTGATGGGGATTGATTTTTTTTTTTTTCTATAGAGCAGATATTCTGTCTAGAACTTGAATGCACATTAAAACTTGTTCTCTGAAAGACAGCGTTTTTAAGGCCAAGTAATAGGTTCAGCTGTGTAGTTGTGTGAGCTCAGCAAGAACACTGTAAGCTCTGTGTGCTTTTACTCTATCCACTGAGTGCACAGGAAGGGAGAGGAGGAGTGCTTGAACATTTGAGAGCTAAGTGATGAATGGACAGGCCCAGCACTTGCCAAACTGCATCTTTTCCTGCAGGTGTTAGTTTTCCATAGGGCATTGCAATTGCTTTTCATTGTGTTAGATACGGCAACATTTGAGGAATATAGTCTTGTATGTTTTGTTGTATGGGTTTATAGCCATTTTTGTGTCTTTAGGCTTATATACTGAAGTAATTCTTCCAGAGATTTACAATTTGCAGTGTTGGTATACATATGCATATCACCTTTCAGCACTAAATACTTAAAGACATATTCAATATCAGGAATTATAAGAATATGCTAATTAAAATGGAAAATATTGAACATTATAATACAGTTTTGCTAAATAGGCATCAAATAAAAGCTGATAACATGTTGTTTACAAGTGAAAATGAGTATTATATGTTCTTAGATAAATTAAACATAATTACTGTGCTAGTAATTATCTAATTATTAATCTTTTATATTAGTGTTTATGAAAGTTTCATGTAACATTTATGAGGAAGGTTATGTGATTTAGGAAACATTTAAAAACATGAATAGGTTTAATTCCCAATACAACAGTACAAACAAAAAGTAGATAATGATACCAGAATTGATGTAAATTGTTGTTTTTAAGTAGAATATGTTTAATAGGAAGGCTAGTTTTTTCTCAAGGTTTTTGTTAGCTACCAGATGCTGTTGTTTTGGTTTTGCATTTTTGTTGACATTAAGTTATTCTCTGAAAAACATTCATTCTGAAGTAGTTTTTTGAATTGAGTGCTAAATTGTTTTACCTTTTGATTACAAGTATTTGTGATGTTGGAGTTATTCTTTTTGTTCATCTTGTTGCTTGACATTTTTACCGTCTTGTCATTGTAATTTGAAACAGCCATGATAGCAAGATAACGTATATAGGACAATTTATAGATTCATTTTTTTCCCCCCTTCAAGATGGAGTTTCTCTTTGTAGGCCTGGCTGTCCTGGAATCTGGAAAACTCTGTAGACCAGGATGGACTTAAATTCAGAGATCCACCTACCTTTGCCTCCCAAGTTTTAGAATTAAAAGCATGTACCACCAGGCTCAACAGAGATTCTCCTCCCCCTCCCCGCCCCCCCCCCCCCAACAGGGTTTCTCTGTGTAGTTTTGGTGCCTGTCCTGGATCTCGCTCTGTAGACCAGGCGCAGAGTTCCTCTTGCCTCTGCCTCCTGAATGTTGGGATTAAAGGTGTGTGCCACCGCCGCCCAGCCTCAACAGATTTTGAAAGTAAAAAGTAGAAAATGTAAGTATTCATTAAAGAATTTAAAGATAAAAATACGGAATTACAAACATTTTCATGTATCCTTGCAATGGATCACTACTAAGCTGTTAAAATGGTTAATTGTAGGGCTGGAGATGACTCAATGGTTTGTTAAGAGCACTGGCTCTCCCTGGAGAGGACCCAGATTTGGTTCCCAGCACCTACATGGCAGCTCACAGCTGTATATAACTCCAGTTCTAGGAGATCTGCTGCCCTCTTCTGGCCTCTTTGAGTACCAGGCACACATGTGATGCAATACATACAAGCAGATATAACACCATGGAGATAAAATGAAAAGAATCTTTTTAAATATAAAATAAAATGGTTAGTTGATACAACAGTCATAATGTTTGTAGCATCTAATAGATGCCCTATGAGAAGAAATAGAGCTATTAGAAATTTTCCAAGCCCTAACAATTAGGTGAAAGGCACACAACACAAACAACATTATTATGAACAGGCAGTATTTAAAGAGGTAATTTGTCATATCTTGTTAATACAACAGGATTTCAACAAATTGAGTTTACGGTGTGATTGACTTTTCTTGTTTGCTTGTTTGTTTTCCTCCCCCCCCTTTTTTTTGAGTTGGTTTACTGTGTTGCTAAAGCTGGCCTTGAGCTTCCTGCTCCAGCCCTAAGAAGGTAGAGAATCACAGATGTGTATCACCGTAACTGGCAGTGATCTTTATGATTGCTTTTCTGAACTTTTATGTCCTAGAATTTGACTTAGGATTTATGGGATATGGAATTCTAGATTGGGGATTAAAAATGAAATTTCCAAAACTATTACCTTCTAGAATTTGATGCTGCTTTTGAAATGTTAGATGGCAAAAATGCCCACATGCTTTCCTGCACCTCCCTAATACCCCTCTTCCTTTCTTTCCCTCCTCTTCCCTCCCCACTTTCTTCCTTCTCTGAGATATAGCTCAGTGTCAGAACACTTGGCCTAAAATTCAAGGCTCTGGGGTCAACCTTCAGACAAGCACGTTTGCAGTCTTTTCTTCTGTCCACAATTAAGTTTCTAGACCAACACTGATTTTTTTCATATATTGTACTTAACTCTCAAGAATTGCTTTTCAGTGTGCACATTTCTGACTTTTAGTTCTGGAAGGTATTTATTGAATTTGTTCTATGACAACACCCCCCCCCCCCCCACACACACACACATGCCCTTTTCTGAAACTTCTATTGGTTAGTGAACCATACTGAACCATTTTAACTAAATTTTTTTTTCCTCCTAGGTTTTTGTTGTTTGTTTTAGTTACACAGTTTTCAGATTCCCTTTCTAAAGCTGTTCCTTTTCCCGTGATTTCTATCATAGTTTAATTTAAAGTCTGTTTTAGTTCATTTTTGATAGTGACTCTTTTCTGTTGTTATATTTTTCTCTGATCTCACTGACAGTATTGGGTGTTTCTTTCTTTTAAAATCAGTTTGATCCAGTCACTCTTTTCTCTATGCTTTCTTCCATGAAATACCTGGTAGTTTTGACTAATTACATTTAGGAGCAAAAAGCACATCATGAGCTACAAGAATGTTGAAAATGATTAGATTATAGTCTAATCTAATTTATTTAGAAGTCAGGCCATTTTCTTGGGAGGTATAGCTGATATCTGTAGTGGTGGCGATTTTTTTTGTTTGTTTTTTAATCTTTAAAACACTTCAGATTTCTTAGAGAAATCTACTTTTGTCTTGACAAAAGACTTGGAAATAAGCTGGGCAATGGTGGCACACTCCTTTAATCCTGGCACAGGCAGAGGCAAGTGGATCTCTGTGAATTTAAGGCCAGCCTGGTCTACAAAGTGAATTCCAAGACAGCCAGGGCTACACAGAGAAACCCTGTCATAAACCCCCCTCCCCAACCTCTCACAAAGACTTGGAAATAGGATTTTGGACCAAAACAAAAGATTTATTTTAATTTTATGCATATGAGTGTTTGCATAACATATGAATTCAGTGCCTGGTCTACCTCCACCCCCCATTTTGAAAGTTGTAGCCATTTGTAAAAGACTGGACATGGGAACAGATGCTAATCCTGGGTAGATTCCATTTTTGAAACTTGTCTAACCCTCCTTTTCGACAGTTATTTTTCCCCAACTTCTTTACTGTCATCCCTATTCTAGAGACCCACTGATAAACTTCTCTAGGGAGTAAATCTCCGATAGCAGGATAAGAGTATTAGTCCAGGGTGGAGAGACACTGCTTAAACACTGTTGCTTACATAAACTGTAGTCAGTTTTTATATTAGCTATACTTGCCTTTAATCCCAGCACTCGGGAGGCAGAGGCAGGCAGATCTCTGTGAGTTCAAGGCCAGCCTAGTCTACAGAGTGAGTTCCAGGAAAAGACGCAAAGCTACACAGAGAAACCCTGTCTCGAAAAAACAAAAAACAAAAAACAAAACAAAACAAAACAAAAAAAAAGTATATTAGCTATACTTTACCGCAAAGAGTTTTATAACTTTGGGGGGCATCTCTGTTGTAGATTGTTTATTGGAATTCCCCAATTCTGGGCTTAGTTTAACTTCCTTTATTTCACTAAACTATTACTGCCATTGCTATGATTCTACTATGTAGTTATATATATTATATTTATTCATACATTGTATTATATATTTATTATTAATGACTATTAGTATATATCCTATATAATTCCAATATAATATGACTCTAATATCACTCCATTCTGTTCTTTTATCCAGTTTAGTTTTTTCACGGAATCTTTATGATCCATCATGTTATATTCACTTCACAGTTTGTTGTGTATCTAAGAATAAGGATAGGACTCTGGGATACATTGGAAGACATTGTGCTTTGCGTTAGTTTTGGTTAAGACTGTTACAGAGGCTTATCCAGCTGTGTGCTGTATTACTAATACGCTTACACCTAGACATTTTACTCCTAAATATATTTTACTCTTTCAATATTTTATAGATACTAGTTACCTTAATAATCTAAAACAAAGGATTTTAATTGATAATGAAACTATAACATTGATCCTAGTAAGATAAAATTAGCTCAATATAAACCCTTTCCAAAAGATTTATTTTTTGTGTGTGCACCTGCTTTTCTCTGTGTCTGCTAGATTCTAGATTCAGTGGCCCTCAACCTTCCTAATGCTCTGGCCTTTCAGTAAAGTTCCTCATGTTGTGGTGACCCCAACCATAAAATTACTTCATCACTAACTGTAATTTTGCTACTGTTAGGATTTGTAATGTAAATATCTGATACACAATCCCCAAATGGGCCACACTCACAGGTTGAAAACGGACTCTAGAAGATGGCATTGGATTCCCTGGAGCTGTGATCTGCCTGATGTGGGTACTCTGAACTGATCTAGGAACCTCTGCAAGAGCACTAGACACTAACCATTGAGCCATCTCCTAAGCACTAACATAATGCCTTAAAAAAAAATTTCAAGCTGCCTTGGAAATAGTTAAAAAGAAAAGATTTACTTTAATTTTTATGTGTATGATTTTTTTTTTTTTCTGCGTCTGTGTCTGTTCACCATGTACATTCAGTGCCAGAAAAGGGCATCAAATCCCGTGGAATTAGAGTTCCAGGCAGTTGCAAGCTACCATATGGGTGCTGAGAACCAAACCTGGGTCCTCTGTAAGAGCAATAAATGCTCTTAACTGCTGAGTCTTTTACAGTCCTGAGTTTTTGGATGTCTGATGTGGTTTGATGGTCATAGGTTGTTATAAGCCCTTCAAACTTGATAGTTCTCTCTCTCTCTCTCTCTCTCTCTCTCTCTCTCTCTCTCTCTCTCTCTCTCTCTCACACACACACACACACACACACACACACACACACACACACTTTCTAAAACCCATTTTGTCTTTGTTTCTAAAAACCAGGTCATATTAGAATTGTTTAATTCCTGTATCAATTGAAACATTAGAAGTACCTAATTCAGGCTTGTGATTATTTTGCCTCTGTAGACAAACACTAATTGAAAAAGTGGCTAGGTATTCTCTTACTGTCTTCTTTTCTCATTTTGAATTCATTTACTTTTTAACTATGTTTCTTCTACCTTTTCCAGTTTTCTACTCAATTCTCCTTGGTGGAGAAGATGGATGCAAAGCAGGCGGTGTGAGTAGTTATTTATTCTCTCTGCATCTGATAATACTACATCATCTTCCCTCATGGTGATAGTCTTGTTTCTCTTTAATTCATCTTCTTTGATTTATTCAGTGAACGGGTATATTTGGTTTCCTTTCTTTGATGAAATTGAATTGATTCAAATAAACTAGAATATTTATGTTAATTTGTAAGCATTGTTATTTATATTTTTCTCCTTCCATTTTTTTAAATATATGTAATTTTAAAATCTGATATCAGAGGGGGCTGGAGAGATGGCTCAGCGGTTAAGAGCACTGATTGCTCTTCTAGAGGACCTGGGTTCAATTCCCAGCACTCACATGGCAGTTCACAACTGTCTGTAATTCCAGTTCCAGGGGATCTGACACCCATGGCAAAACACCAATGCACATAAAATTAAAAAAATAAAATAAAAAGACTAGCTTAAAAAAATCTGATACCAGAAAACTGTACCTTCATTTATTGTAAAGTCTTAGGGATTGAACCCAGGGACTTGAGCATGTCAGGCAGATGTTCTACGAGTGTGCCATATTCCCACCCATGTGCCAACATGTTTTTATTCACCCACTCATCCCTTCATTTTTTCAGTTTACTGGCCATTATAAAAATTACTTACACAGATGAGGGCCTGTATAGTCCAGTGGTGATATGACTTTTACTGTAGAGTTCATACTTCCATAGGGAATTATTCTCCCACTTGTTATTAGGATTATTTACATCTGTATAATTGAAGCATAATTTTTGCATTTTGGTTTCTTAAACATTAATGTCTAATGTTTCCTTTTGAACTTAATCTGTGGCATTATAAAAGTTGATTTCAGCTTGAGTTTTGGCTCTACCATATATTAATTATGTAATACTACTGGACAAATTGCATAACCCTTCTGGTTCTTAGCCTCCAGTTCTGGCACTCAGGCAGAGGAGGTAGATCCCTGTTAGTTTGAGGCGCATCTGGTCTACATATCAAGTCCCAGGCAGCCAGGGCCACATAGTGATACCTTGTCTTACCTCTCCCAGTTTTGTTTTTATTTAAATGTGGCTTATGTGCCAAGTGGTATATTATAAAGGTATAATTGTAAATAAAGAATATTATGCTATGATGGTTAATACATTGTTAAGTTAAAATATGGTGCAGCAAGTAGGTAAGGTACACTCTATCTAAATAGATCAGTGTGTGCTTGTGCTATAAACTTTTTTTTTAAAGAGATTTATCATTTAATAACATACCCAAAGCTCATAGTTATCCTTCCCCTAAAAACAAAATATGGCGTGGAAACATGCTAGGGCAAAGCCTTTTAATCTCAGCACTTAGGTAAGAGGGAGGCAAAGCTCTGTGAGTTCCAGGGAGACATAGTGGTCTGCGTAAAAATTTTAGGTCAGCCAGGGGATATAAACTGAGACACTGTCTCAACAACGAGAACTCACTTGTTATTTCTGTATTCTAAGAAGTTGGGATATCAAGTCTATTTCAGAAACTCAGGAAAAGAAAAAATCAAGGATTCATCTTCTTTATACAGCTTTATGGAAGCGAAGCATTTGAAAAGGAGAATTTTCACTTAGACATAGTTCATATAGTAGATGATGAAGGAATGATACACTTAGAATATTGTCATTTTGTAGATTTGAGGGAAGTATTATATTGAGATAGTAATTATCATTGGCACAAATACGTCATATATATTCAGATAATACATGTCTTTTTTTAAGAGGTGTGTTGATAGAAGATCTTGCTGTATAGCCAGGGTGGTCTTGCCATCTACCTGTCTCACCCTTCCATGTGCTAAGACTTTAGGAACTACACGTGTGTGCCACCGTGACAAACTCGTGTATTAATATACGGTGCTTTTTATTTGGTTGTTTTCCTCTATTAGTCCTGAGTTTGAGTAAGACTACATTCAACAATTACAGGAATTACAAGGACAGAGACACACAATTAAACAAAGCAAATTGAATAGTCAGCAAAATGCAGATCAATGAAGACTATATGGAACTAATGACTTGATTTCTTTAATATAATCACAGCAGGAAAACGTTAGGTGGAAACCTTTCAACAAAGCTAATTTGAGGGGCATGTCAACTAGTTGGAATTTGTGGACCTTTGAACAAATGAAAAGAATGTACACAAAATATCCATCCTTGGAAAAGTAAATGCTGACTTATTGTAAGTAGATTTTAGAAGATTAATTGGTCATGAGTCTGAAGTTGTTAAAATAGCTGGGCATGGTGGCCCACACCTTTAATCCCAAGCAGAGGCATGCAAATTTCTGAATTTCAGGTCAAACCTGAGCTACAGAATGAGTTCCAGGACAGCCTGGGCTACACAGAGAAACCTTGCCCTGAAAAACCAGCCAACCAACCAATCAACCAACCAAACAAAACAAATATATAAATATAAAGAAATCACAGAGAAAACCTACTCTGAAAAACCCAGTAAGTAGTTAGACAAGTATAAAGAAATAAATCATAGAGAAACGCTGCCTTGAAAAACCAAATAAATAAATAGACCAATATAATTAAATGAAAGAAACTGTTGAAGCTGACAATGAGTATATTATGTTACTCTTTGTGTACTAAGAGGTTAAAATTTTTTAAAAAGTATTTTGTACATTGCTTTTTAATTTTTTCAACCTTTAATTTAGTATACTGAATGACTAAAGACAGCTTTTTATTTTTTTAAGTGAAGAACTAGTTTATAGTTTATTCTGGTGAAAAACCATAGATTAAATGAGATTAATAAATAATAGTGATTCTTGTTTACAGATTTAGTGGTTATTTTTTAAATTGAAGCATTGCAATTTGCCCTGAATGAAAGTTCAAAATTCCTGTTCGCAGGGCTTATTATTTTTAATAGGATGAAAAATGTAGTTCCTGAATTCTGTTTTTCTGTAAAATTCTTCATAACCTGAAAATATACATTTCTATGAAAGTTGACAGTAGTATGTACACCAGTTTGTTACTGACTCTCCCCACCCTCACCTTAAGTATAGTGTAAGATAGATAAGACTGTGTTGTGCCAGGGCCCCTGTATCTTTTGTGGAAAGGTGCCATTGTAACTGAGCGTGGCACCTCATGTCGGTAAGTCCAGCACTCAGGAACCTGAGTCAGGAGATTCTGGGAAATTCAAGTCCAGACTGAGCTACCTTGTTAAGTACAAGCATGCCAAGGTGAAGTAGCAAGAATTTGTCCCCAGGGTGGAGGTGGGGGTGTGGTGGGGGAAGTGTCATTAGTTTCTCTGAGGAGTTGGACTGTTTTCTAAGATTTCATTTTAAACAAAAAAACTTTGAACTTGAAAAAAATAGATTTGTATCTGAAACTCCTGGAACACTAGATTTATTGTCATTTAATTTTGGATCCCTTGCTGCTGTTACTTGTCTTTCCCCCTAACTCACAGTATTACCAGTCATAGTTCATCTCTGAGCACCTGCACATGTCCACTCCTTCTTGTGTAGGTTGTCACTGTGGCACTTCTCCAGTAGCTGAGCTCCTACAGGCTTGAGGGCCGTGGCTCTTCTTCACTAAAGCATCTGTTCAAATTTTTACCGGTGTTTCTGTGCTTCCTTTTCTTTTGAGAGATTTGAAAGTTTTTGTTTCAAGATACAAATATTTTGTCAACTAAACTATCTGTAATTTTTTTTCTAGTTTGTGGCTTTTTATTTTGTTAGCACTGACTTCACAGAGCAAAAATTAATTTTGATAACTTTTTCTTATTTCTTCTTCTTCTTCTTCTTCTTCTTCTTCTTCTTCTTCTTCTTCTTCTTCTTTCTTTCTTTCTTTCTTTCCAAGAATCATTTTGCTACCCAAAGGCCACAAGATTTTGGCTTTAATTTTTTTTTACTTTATATCCTTAAGTCTCACCAATTTGAGTCTATAGGATGTGAAGTATGGATTGGAATTAAATATTTTTTTGGGGGGCGGATATGGGTGTCCAGTTATCTCTGCACTGTTTGTTGAGGAGACTTATCCGTTCTCCTTTGAAATGACATGACACTTTTATCAAAGACCAATTCTCATTTCTTACAGATTTATTTTGTGGCATTCTTTTATTGGTTTTGTCTTCTATCTTTTTGGCAATACTCTTGGATACAACAGCTTTGTTTTCAGTCTCATTTATTATGAGAGAGAGAGAGAGAGAGAGAGAGAGAGAGAGAGAGAGAGAGAGAGAGTGTGTGTGTGTGTGTGTGTGTGCATGTGTACGCATTGGGCAGCATGTAATCCGATGTCAGAGGGCAATTTCTGCAGTTGATTCCCTCCTTTCACCTTTATGTGGGTTCCAGGTATTGAACTGAGGATGCCAGGCTTGCCTGGGAAGCACCTTTATCCATTGGCCATCTTGCAATCCAGTATTCAGCTTTAAGTCAGGTAGTTTTAGAAATTCAGTTTTTTTTTTTTTTGAAATAGTTTTGGCTCTTCTATTTCTTTGCACTATCCTGTGTATATTTTAGAATCTACATAAAGAAAATACTGTTGGGATTGTTATTGGAATTATACTGAATCTATGAATCAGTTTGGGGAGAATTGATTTTGGTAACAAAACTGAAACTTTGAATTCATGAATGTAGTAGATTTATTCAGCTGAGCCTTGAGGTTTTCCCATTATCATTTTGTAGTTTTCACCATACATGGTGTAAACATTTTTGTTAGCTGACTCCTTTGTTTTCTACTTACTTTTATGTACTTGTATTCCGTTTTTCATTGCTGCGATCAGATGCTTGACAAAAGCAGCTGTAAAGGAAGGACGGGTGTATTCTGCCTCACAGTACAGTCCACCATGGAGAGAGAAGGCAGAGCAGCAGGAGAGTGAGGTGGCAGGTCACACTGCATCCTCAGTCAGGAAGTAGAGAGACAGGAATGATGCTGTCTACATTTAGTGAGAGTCTTTCCACTTCAGTGATCCTAATCTGGAAACTCCTTAGCAGTTAGGTCAAGAGTTGTCTCCTAGCCTGTCAAGTTGGCAGTCAATATTAGTCTCACAAGACAGCTTAGTGTTTGAAGCAGGGCCTGGAATATACCCAGTTAAATATGCTATTCCAACACAGCCTTCAGAAATCAACACCTTTCTCAGAGGGTTAGCTTCTGCTGCAAATGATCACTTGTTCAAATATCGGTCTCTGTTAGTCTGGCCTACTGGCTCACCCAGCTGCAAAGCAGTCTTACATGTTAATGATTGACTTCTGTTAGGGTTTATAGGTATGTCTAATCAGTACTTACAAACCAATAGTTATAGATTGATTAATGTTTTAAATGAAGGCTATTTATGTATTTTCCTTCTACTTTAAATTAGTTCATACTTTTATACTTCATACTAGCCTAAAGATTCCTTGATCAACATAAAAATATTTTTTAATTGCATTATTTTATGGCTGTGGGTGTTTTGCCTGCCTGTATTTCTATGCTCCACTTGTGCACAGGAGTCTTGTGCTTGGTCCCCATGGAGTACAGAGGAAGGTGTCTGATCCCTGGAACTGGAGTTGCAGACAGTTGTGTGCTAACATGTGGATTTTGGGAATCAAACCTGGGTCCTCTGTAAGAGCAGCAAATGCTTTTTAACTGCTGAGCCATCTCTCCAGCCCACATGGTCAGTTAAAAACAGACTACCAGAATGGAACAACTTTCTTTTTGTTGTTGTTTTTTAATTTACTATCATCTTCCAAGCTATTAAGTGTATTCTATTAGTTGTGAATTTTGTGTAAGGCTTTCTCTACTCATCTAAGAGAAATGCATGTTAACTGAGAGTAAAAGAAATTCAGTCATCTTGTCTTTTGGAGCACTACATCATCTGAAGTTTTGAGTTATGGTACTAGCATACATATTACCTCAGAAAAGTAAATTCATAGCCGGGCAGTGGTGGCATATGCCTTTAATCCCAGTACTCAGGAGGCAGAGGCAGGCAGATCTCTGAGTTCGAGGCCAGCCTGGTCTACAGAGTGATTTCCAGAACAGGCTCCAAAGCTACACAGAGAAACCCTGTCTCGAACATCCTCCCCTCCCCCCAAATAATAAATTTGTACTAAATTGAGCACTGATTCTGAAGTGGATTTTAAAAGTATTTTCAGAAAAAAACCTGAAATTCGAAAAATCTTATTTATTAAAAGTTGAACTTCTTAACCTTGTTAAATATGTTAACTTAAAAAAAAAAATGTGTTGAGCCAGACATGGTGGTGCATGCCTTTAACCCCAACCAACACTCAGGAGAATAGCCTGGTCTATGTAGCAAGTGGCAGCTAAGTCAACACAGTAGGCCTTTATCTTTTTTTTCTTTCTTTCTTTCTTTTTTTTTTTTTTAACTTATTGTAAGGTTGCCATGCTATTTGTCATTTCTTCTCCTATGTTTCACTCAAGGTAAATAAAGGTGATTTTAAGGGGTTGGAGAGATGGCTCAGAGGTTACGAGCGCTTGGCTGCTCTTCCAGAGGTCCTGAGTTCAATTCCCAGAAACTGCATGGTGGCTCACAACCATCTATAATGAGATCTGGTGCCCTTTTCTGGTGTGCAGGGATACATGCAGGGAGAACACTGTGTACATAATAAATAAATGTGTTCTATAAGATTGATGGCTTGGATGTTCTTTTGGGGGCCCCGCTACCCAGCTCCTAAATAAGTCACACACAGAGTCTTATTCTTACTTATGAATGACTAGTCTTAGCTTGATTTATTTCTTGCCAGCTTTTCTTAACTTAAATTATCCCGTCTACCTTTGGCCTCTGGGCTTTTTCCTTTTCTTACTTCTGTAATCTTACTGTCACTCTTACTTCATGGCTGGCTAGGTGGCTGGTCCCTGGTGTCCTAGTCCTTCTCTCCTCTCATATTTCTCCTTCTATATATTCTCTCTGCCTGCCAGCCCCGCCTATCCTTTCTCCTGCCTTGCTATTGGCTGTTCAGCTTTTTATTAGACCAATCAGGTGGTTTAGACAGGCAGAGTACTATCACAGCTTCACAGAGTTAAACAAATGCAACATAAACAAAAGTGATACACCTTAAAATAATATTCCACAACACTTGGAGGTTACAGATATCATTTGGATTCATTTGAGCCTCAGTTCTTTTGATGTTTTACTTGAGTAAAAAACAAAAGTTCAAATGTTGAGATGCCAATTATCCTGTTCTGCATGCACCTGTCCTATCTTTTCCTTTTGCGGTGCTAGAGATCAGGTTCTTGTCCATGCTAAACAAATGTTCATGACTAAGCTACCTCCCCAGCTTGATTTGAATTTTGAGGATCCATTCATAGCAGACACTTTTAATTTCTTGTTACAAAACTATTTATGCAGACCAATACAGAGATGAATCTTGTAGCAAAACTATTTCATTGCCTTCTATATTATTTCTTTATAGAATATTTCTTCTTGGTATTCCAGTAGCAGATCAGAGAAAGCTTTATGGATAAACGCAATGGTGGTTGTGATGATGTAGTACAATGAAACTTCTCGTAAAGAGAGTAGATGAAAGTTAGATGTTTGTTACTTAACATTTCATGACTGACTTGGCTTCCTCTGGTGCCTATTTTATAAGTAAGAACATGGATATGATGATTATAAACATGCATATGTATATTGAGGAATGTTAGTTGATGTAATCTAGCATGTTTATGTATCACTGTTGTCTATTTACTTATTGAGATAAAGGTCTCATATATCCCTGACTGACTTGGAACTCTCTGTAGACCAGGTTGGCCCTTAACTCACAAAGATCTACTTGCCTCTTCCTCCCAGTACTAGGCTTAAGGCATGCTCCATGGTACTAGGCACCTTTATTTTTAGTATGAAGTAGTGTTTGTGGTTAAGCAACATTAGGATGCGGTTGCTGTTTGGTTTTGAATAAGCCACAAGACAGATTTCTCAAAGTTATGCAGTTCTTTTTCATTCAATGTAAATAAAACAATAGGAAGTCTCTATTATACCAAGTAGGTATAATTAGCTTGCAGTTATTTACACTAAGTTAGCAGTCACTAAATTTATCAGGGTGGGTTGCTCATGCCTGTAATCCCAGAATCTGGGAGGCTGAGGAGGGGGATTACTATGAGTTTCAAGGCCAGTGAGGATTAAATTATGAGACCTTGTCTCCAAAAATACCAAAAAGAGTGTTAAAGTAGAATGTAGTCATCTCAGTTACCAAGGGACCAATTCTTAGAATTCATTGTTCTAATATCTCAAGATGTATTTATAATGTTTATTATTTCAAATTATTTTATCTTTAATCTTGTAATCACATTAATAGTCATGGTTGTTCAAGCACCTCCCCCAAACCAAGTTTTTCTGAATTCCTAGCATCATAGTGACTAGTTTTCATTCAGTTGCAAATGTTGATAGAGAATGGAATCTTCTTTTTCATTTCTTAGATAATCATGAGCACAATGATGAATCAGCAGAAAGAGCAGCAATATTTAAGCATATACATACTTTTTTCTTCTAATTTAGTCATTTATGTTGTGATATTTTACACAGAAAGTTTAATGGTTGCTTTCATTTGCAGGTGAATAATCTAGGCATTAGAAATTAAAACAAAGAAACCAAAAAGAAAATACAGTTTTTTGCTCCAAAGGGTTTTGTAGTATAGGTAGGGAGACAAAAACAGCAATGTCAGTGAACAGAAAAAAAAAAAAAAAAAATCAAGCAAATGGAATGACCTAATAGCTCTCCAGCTTGAGCTGCCCTGTTTCAGAATATAGAATGTAGAGATCATTGTATGTGCCCCAACATTCTGCTGAGGCTTTGTTGTTGTTGCTTTCTCATGAAAGAGTATTGAATTTTTTCAGATGTGTTTTCTGTACCATTAAAAATATTACTTTTCCTTACTCTATTAATGTGGTTTATTATGACTTATTATTATGGTTGACTTGCGTATTAGCCATTTTCTACTAACTTTTGTGAGTAATGCTTTATGCCAAATTCAGTTTTTATGTTGTTTGTGGCTGGGTATCTCAGAGATAGGAGGAGTTATGACAAAGACCGTATGATTTGCAAAGCCTAATACATTTTCTGTTTACCCTTTCTTTCTTTCTTTTTTTTAATGATGAGGTTTCAGGCCTTTTGTATTTAATCATATAATACTCCGTACTACTGAACTGCACCTCTAGCTGCCTGTTTACTTTGGAAAATACTTCCCAACATTACAATGATCAGTTTACACATAGTTTTTTAGTGTGTATTTCAGATATGCTGGCTAATATGTGCTGATCAGCTGTTTTTGAATTACTTTTCTTACCATGTAGTCCTTTATGATTTATTTCCTTGTCGTAGAAATAAGAAGGGCACTTGTTTTAAGAGAACACTACAAAGCTCTAGCAGTTGGGAGGCAAAAACAGGAGGATCACAAATTTGAGACCACTCTGTGCTATATATTATACCAAGACTTCATGCCCCAAACCTAAAATGTAATGTTAATAATGTCTTTTCTTATTCCATTTCACGGGTTAATATCATTGCTGTATATTGCTCATAAAATTGTGGGCTTTCTTTTTTTCATAGGTGTACGTGGAATTTGATGACCTTGAATGGGATAAACGGGAGTGGGTTAAAGTTTATGAAGATTTTTCAACTTTCTTGGTGGAATACCACTTAATCTGGGCCAAAAGGAACGACCCTAGCAAGACTCAGGGATCAAAGAGCAGACAAATTCAGTGGCCTGCACTGGTAAGATTTGTTCATGTTTTATTAAGTGTTCTCAGTTGTTTTTTAAGATGAATAGGCATTGAGTGTAAGTTGATATGTGTCTTGCCAGTTATAGTTTAATATTCATGAAAAAGTGTGATCTAGCAGAAGTTTTAAAGCACTATTGTAATTACCAGTTTTCTATGTCAGTTTGGTTAACATTTTCAGCATATTTAGTTGCTCTATCCAATCAGTAAAAACTTGAATTTGGTTATAGACTGCTTGAGAAATAGTCATCCAGATGTTTTCCGTATGATATGAAACAGCTTTGTTGAAAGAAGCTTTAAAGTGAAAGGGAGACACTCAAATTTACAAAGCATCAGAATCACGTGAGTCATGTTAATTTATATCAGGAAACGGTTTAAGAAAATATTTTAATAAAGTTCTCACTAGTTTAAAGATGTCTTAGTTAGGGCTTCTATTCCTGTAAAGAGACACCATGACCATGGCAACTCTTAGGAAGGAAAACATTTAATTGAGGTGGCTCACTTACTGTTTCAGGGGTTTAGTCCATTATCATCATGGCGGGAAGTATGGCAGCATGCCGGGAGACATGGTGCTGGAGAAGGAGCAGAGAGCTCTACAACTTTTTTTTTTTTTTTTTAAGATTTATTTACTTATTATGTATACAGTGTTCTGTCTGCATGTAACCCTGCATGCCAGAAGAGGGAGCCAGATCTCATTACAGATGGTTGTGAGCCACCATGTGGGTGCTGGGAATTGAACTAAGGACCTCTGGAAGAGCAGCCAGTGCTCTTAACCTCTGAGCCATCTCTCCAGCCCCAAGCTCTACATCTTGATCCCCAGGCAGCAGAAGCAACTGTCCACACTAGGCATAGTTTGACCTCAGAGCCTACCCCCACAGTGGCATACTTCTTCCAACAAGGCCACTCCTACTCCAACCAGGCCCTGCCTCCTAAATATTGCCACTCTATAGACCAAGGATTAAAACACACAAGTCTGTAGGGGTCCTATCTGTTCAAACCACCACAGAAGAGTTTTAGAAAACAAACATATGAACTGAACAAGATTACTAAATTCTGGTAGGCAAGCCAGGATGGTTGTATGTTCATTTAATACCAGCAATTTAGGAGGTGAAGCAGGAGGGTTGGATCAGGAGTTTAAGATCAGCATCATCTACATAGTGAGTTCTAGGCTAGCCTGACATCCTTACTCTAAGAACAAAAGAAAATTTTATTAGGAAAATAACCACATTTAGCAGTTGTTACTGTTTACTGGCAAAATGCATAGCAAGTAATGATCAGGCAGTGTTTCCTTTAAAGCAATCTCATATTAGCCTGGTGGAAATCCTTTAAAAACCATTAAACAGGGTTGGGCAGATGGCTCAGTAGATAAAAGCCTGTGCTCTTCTAGAGGACCTGAGTTTGGTTCTCAACATCCGTTTTTGGTGGCTTTCAACTGCCTGTAACACCAGCTCCAGGGGGTCCAAAGATCTCACCTCTGTGGCCACTTGCACACAGACGGCATGTACACACAGAGATGCACACAAATACACATAAATAAAAATAAAGCAAATCTTAAAAAAAAATTCACCACTATTTCAGGTGTCTGGTAATAACTGATGAATAAGCCAGGTTAGGCACTTTGAACCCCCAAACCCTAATAATGATTACTGAACTTGGGGCCTCATGCACACTAGGAAACTCCTCTGCTAATGAGCCTGTCTCTATTTTTTGAAGTTTTTAAAAGTGTAATTTACTTACATAATTTTTAAAATATTCAGCTAGTTAACTCGTCAGTGCCTTTCTAAATGTCAAATAGAAATGTACTTCACCTATTTGACACTCCTTTTGAACAGTTGAAGACGTGTATGATTTTAAAAAAATAGAGACTAGGCATGTAACTCAGTAGTAAGAGTACTTGTGTAGCATCCATATGTTCATGGATTAAACATAAATAGAATAAATAAATAATACAAGATAAAAAGAGTGAATGAAGTAAATTGAATCAATAGCCTTTTAAAAGAAATTAAAATATGAAAAATGATTTCCATGAACTATAGTTTTAGACAAAAACTTCCAAGAAACAAGGATAATCATTTCATCCACAGGCTTAAACTAATTTATTGAATGAATATGTCCCAGCATTTAAAAAAAAAAAAAAGCCAGGTGTGTACGTTCGTACACCTTTGATTCTAACAGGTGAAGCTCAGTGAGTATTATGTAAGCCTGGTCTACATAGTGAATTCCTGGCCAGCCAGGGCTACGTATTGAGACCTTGACCAAATAAACTAAATTTCACAAACAGAGTTAAATGTGTCACCTGTCAGGTTTGATGACTTGGATCAACAACAACAAACAATTCAGCAGTTCTAACATGTTTGAATTCCTTGTTTGTTTTTAGATTTGCATTACTGATGTGACGCTAGTGATCATCTAGTTTGTCATTCTGGGAATATTTTAGTTGAAAAGAGAATATTAGTCATCTAATATACAATGTAGTATACTAAGAACTAAGCTTTTACGTTAGATTTCAAATCCTGAATTTACTATGAGTTTCTGGACTAAGATACATTATTATTCTCTGATGGCTCACTTTGTTTATTATAGTAGCTACTGCACAAGATTTTTAAAAATTAAACAAGAAAATATGTAGCTCAGAAATTCAGAATAGGATTAGAATGAGTTTTTGGCCATATGTAGTCTTTGAAGGATATCTTCACAAGATCATATTTACTTTGGATACCTGTTTTTTGTTAGAAGGCTTTCCAGAACCAACTCAGGTTTGATAATTTCCTGGAACTTATAGAACTTAATTTCCTGGAACTTATAGAACTTAGTGAAAATTAATAAAACACCTAAGCCTACATTTGCTACTTGGGAGTTTTCAGCTAGTATGTATTCCTAATTAGCCGGAGGATTATTTACTCAGGGAAAGTGAAGGGCCAGAGCAAGAAGGACAGAATGGCATCGAAGTCAACATGGGCATGCAGTTAGAAACCCATCCATCCACCTCATGCAAAAGCAGTTTATTTTCCTTTAGTATGTATGTGCATGTGTGAATATGTTCAGGTTGTTGTGGAGGCTGAGATCCTTGGATCCTCCTGGAGCTGGAATTGCAGGTGGTTGTGAGCCACTTGATGTTGATGCTGGAAACTGAATTCTGATCCCTTGAAAGAGAATTTTGTACTTTTAACTTTTGAGCCATCTCTCCTGCCCTCTTATAAGCAATTTCTAAACTGCTTTATTGTCTTTAAATTAAAAAAAAAAAGAATATATTGTTTCTGTGTGTAAATGGGTGCGTACATGTGTGGAAGTCAGAAGATAGCTGTCACAGTTCTTTCTACTCTATGGGTTCCTGGAGATCAAATTTAGGTTGTCAGACTTGGTAGCAAACAACTTTACCCACTCAGCTGTCTGTTGGTCCCTGATTGTGATTTTAAAAGCATTGTTATATTGGTAATATATGTGTATATGTATTTTATGTTTGCTTTTCTTTTAGTCTTTTAAAAACATTTTATTTATGTTTTTTAATAATACATTTGTTTTATTTATATATATCTGTGTGTGAATTTGTACATAGAAGTGCATGTACCAAAGGTGGACAGAAGAGGTGATCAGATCCCATGTAGCTGCAGTTATAGGAAGCTGTGAGCCACCAGACGTGGGTATTGGCAGTTGAATTCACGTCCTGTAGAAGAGCAACTAATGTGGGTGGGGAGTCTTCTCCCCTCAGTTTTTTTTAAGGTGTTAGTTACTGTGTAGTACTGGCTTGCCTGGAACTTCATAGGTAGTACAAATTGGCCTCAAATTTGTGGCGATCAGGTCTTTCTTGCCTTTAATCTCAGCACTGGAAAGGCAGAGGCAACTCACAGATCTCTGTGAGTTCAAGGTCAGCCTGATCTACATAGTGAGTGCTAGAACAACCAGGGCTATGTAGAGAGACCCTGTTTCAAAAAACAGAAATTTGTGGCAGTCCTTCTGCCTCTGCCTCCTAAGTGCTTGGATTATGGATGTGTGCCCTAGTGTCCATTTTTATTTCATGCTGGGGATTGAACTCAGAGCTTTGCGCATGTTATCCAAGCAACTCTACCATCTGAGTTATGTTCCTAGCTCAGCAGAAATGTACTTCTAGTAAAGGCTTACTACACTGCAGGTAGTTTTCTTTGTTGTTTATATCATTCCTTTGAGTTAAGTAGTGTTATCTCTGACCACTGTGTACAGCTGAGGCACAGTGTAGTTGGCTGGTTAAGTACCATGAAGAGAACTGGGGCAAGTGTGCTGAAAGGCTTATGTAACTGAATAGTATTAGCTTTACAAGTAAATCTTAGTGCATCTTCTTGTGTATTTCCTGGGGCATCCTTAGTTAACTGATTGCCATTTCAGACTTTGGAAACTGTTTTCTCCTTTCTTCCTCTTTTCCTTTGTAAACACATTGATATTTTTTTTATAAGCCTTGTTTTGTGTATGTTTCTGTACACATATGTACAGTGAGGTGTATCTCCAGTCTGTGAATTCCTTGTATAGAACTACTTTGTTAAATGTGATTTTTGATACTTTAAGGTTCTAAAGTTGAAGTATAAATTATGAACAACTAAGAATACCTTTCTAAACCCATGTAATAGTCTCTCAACTGGGGAAACCCAAAGATGAGTGTTCAGTCTTAAGACATCCTAGGCATTTCAGGTAAGAAAAAAATGCTATCCTGAGTATTTTTCCTATTTTCTCTGAGGGTCAGTGTGTAAATCATATCAAAGTAATTCACTTTTACAGTATAAAAAGGAAGGTCTAAGCCATTACAGATCAAGTGTTTTAAATTTCTCTCCCACTTTCTAGTGAACAGTGCCAGAAAGTACCTTGTATTGTAACATATGAGTATGAAAAATGTCTTGTATTTGGTAATTTATGAAGTGTGGTTAATAAGTATCTATGTGGTGCTGATGTATGGGAGCAGATTTTACCTCTTGTAGTCACCATCTATACTCTGGATAAGGCTTTTTATTTTCATGTAAAATAAATGGCTTCAAACTTAGTTTTTTTTTCTCATTATAATACAGCAAGTTTTGACATAAATAGCCCCATGGCACACAAACAAGCCCACCCACATACACACACACACAAACTGTGAAAATTAAAAATAAATTAATTTTACTTAATGAGAACTTCCTGTATTACTATGATTGGGGAAACTGAGTCATAAACCTTATTATCAACATGTAAAAAACCCCTTTGCTCTGTATTAAGGAGTGTCAGGTTCTTTTGTTGAATCATAGTGTTATCTTAACATCATTGCTACATGCATCTTAATATAACTTGCTTCTTGAAGTAAACATGTTGCCTATGAACTTCTAGGATTTACAGCCTATTAATTACTGTGTTGGATTTGACCAGTAGTTCTTAACATGTGGGTCGCAATACCATTGGAGCTGAATGACCCTTTCATAGGGGTTGCCTAAGACCACCTACATATCAGATGTTTACATTACAATTCATACTAGGAGCAAAATTATAGTTATGAAGTAGCAATGAAAATAATTTTATAGTTGGGAGTCACCACAACATGAGGAATTGTATTAAAGGGTCGCAACATTAGGAAGGTTGAGAACTACTGGAGTGTAGAGTATTCTAGTCCTAAGTCCTTATATTTAACATAATAAACTATTAGTAGAAACAAAACATGCCTGTGATTTGTGTACAGTTTCATGTTAATCATAGCTCAAGGCCAGTCTTTGAATGTGCATCTTCAGGGCCTCATGTTCTAAGGAAATACCATTTATCAGTTTCCAGTGAGTTCTATCAAGACATCTCAAAGATGAGTCTTTTTGTCAAATGTCAAAGCTTCGTGGCTTGTTGATAACACTTAAGTGCTTTCTTATCATTGGTAAGCATCTTTTGGCAAATGGGTAATAGATGGCTGGAGAAATGGCTCAACAGTTTAGAGCACTATTTGCTCTTGCAAAGGACCTGAGTTCAATTTCCAGCATCCATGCAGTGTGTCTTAATTATGCATAACCCCAGGGGATCTGATGACATTTTCTGGCCTCTGCTGACACCAGGTTTGCATATGGTGCACATATGTATGTTCAGGCAAAACATCCATGCATATTAAATAAAATTTCACAAAACAACACAAGGGTAGTATAGTTATGTTCCATATATGACTTATTTACTATGTGACTTCTCTCTGTGTAATGATCACCCACTGAGATTATAATGAAGCTGAAAAAGTGATGGCACCTTATAGATTTGTGACACCTTTTCTCTCTGTGTCTTTTTTTTTTTAATTAAGGCGATGGTTTTTTTTTTTAATAATTTATTTAACTTTATTTTATGTGCATTGGTGTGAAGGCGTCAGATCCCCTGGAACTCAGGTTATAGACAGTTGTGAGCTGCCTTGAGGGCGCTGGGAATTGAACTCAGGTCCTCTGGAAGAGCAGACAGTGCTCTCAACTGCCGAGCCATCTCTCCAGCCCCCTTTTCTGTGTTTTTATATACACAAATACTTAGCTTATGTTTTAATTGCCTGGGTATTCAACACAGTAATAATGCTTTATTGATTTGTCGACTAGAAGCAAGATTTGTGTACATATATATATTATATCATTTTTAAAAGAATTGTCTACTGTTGACATTTGTTAGAACATGTCCCCATAATTAGTTGATATACAGCTATACTTAGCACATTTTTAGCTTTTAACTTTTTAAATTTTAATATAAAATTACAATTGTTTGGGGTTGGAGTTATGGTTTAGCAGATAAAATTACTTAACTCTTCTTGCAGAGGACCCAGTTTTGGTTCCATGCAACCAAAGTAGTAACTTACAACCATATGTAACTTCAATTCCTGGGGAGTTGATTCTGCCTTCTGACCTCTATGAACACCAGGCTGTCAACAATGCACAGACAGACATTTAGACAAAAGACAAAACAGCCAGACAAAAAACATACAAATAAATGTATCTTTTTTTTAAAAGTGAAAATAGTTTTTAACATGAACTTTAGGGTACCTATCTTGGTTGATATTAATATAATTTCTTTATTGTTTTTTCATGATGAAATTTATCTATTAAGAGTTTCATGTATTTCAAGTTACCCTGAAATTCTCTGTAGGTGAGAGTGGCTTTGGTGTTCTGATCCTACCTCATCCTGGATTACAGATGTGTCACCATGTCAACAGTGACACTGGAGAGTAGATTGTGTGTATGGGAAGGCAAGCACCCTTACCAACTGTCTTAGTCACTGTTGTACTGCTGTGAAGAGACACCACAACCAAGTCAACATCAAAGAAAGCATGAAACTGGGGACATGCTTACAGTTTCAAGCATGAGTCTGTGACCATCATGGTGGGAAGCATGACAGTAGGAAGGCAGGCTTGGCACAGGAACAATAGCTGAGAGTTTACATCTGAATCAGAAGCATGAGGCAGAGAAGAAGAGACACATCTCCTGCAACAAGGCCAGACTTCCCAGCCCATTAGAAATAGTTCCCCAACTGGGAACCAAACATTCAAATATGGGAACCCATAGGGTTGTTGTCATTCAAACCACCACATTAGCCCCATGACTGAATTTATAAACAGAAGAAACAGTGTATAGCCCAGGCTTCAAAAGTACTTTCTTTTTTTTCTTTATGCCAGGAGGAACTAAAATTGATGGGATGTTCTCCATTTTCAGTTTTTTTCTCTGTTTAGTTATATGTATTAACAAGTCTATTTAATAGTTGCTGTGGTGAAAATGGAAGACCTTGATTTAAATTAGGTACTTCATCAGTTTGGATATTCCTCATAAGCAGTTGTAAGTAATGGAGTTGCTATACTATAAAGAGTCCTTTTGAGGTCTCACAGAGGTTAATGCTTTGCTAGTAAAACATTACTTAATATCCAAAAAGTTTTGTTTTTCATTTACAGTTCTATAAATCAATAACATCGTAGTACATCTCACTGCTGTCTGTTGAGACCTAAATCTGTGAGAGAGAGTTTATATGTGTACAATGTATTCTTGAGATTTTTTAATTTAACATTTTATTTCCTATTTTATGTTTCTTCTTGGTAATTCTAAAGAAATAATATAAGTAAATCTAATACTGTCTCATACATTTAAAAAGCAGAGTTGTGCATATTCAACACTTTTCCATTTTACAAAAGAAGTAAGATTAGTGTGAAAAATCAGATGGATAGTTATATTTCTTTATATACACTTAAAGGGTATTTGTCAATACATAAGGATACATAAAACACCAAAGATCATAGTTACCATTGTGTGTATTTTCAGGAGAGGGGAATCAGCCTGGTGTGATGGAAACAGAGAAGAGGGGAGAAAGGTGTGTGCGTGTGCGTGTGCATGCATGTGTGCGTGCGTGTTTCAAGCTGGTTTGGAATTGATGATCTTTCTCAGGCCTATTTCTTGATTACCTGTACACATTACCACACTCCCATTATACTTTTTTCCTCATGTTGTTTTATTTAGTTTGGATATTATTTAAATATACAGTCTACTAGTAAAAAATTAAAACATGTTTATTTATTGATCCTTTTTTAGATGTTACAATTTTTTTTTTTTTTTTAAATTTTTGAGACAGGGTCTTATTATATATTCCTGGTTGTCCTGGAACTATTTATGTAGATCAGGATTACCTTGAACTTAGAGATCTACCTGCTTTTGCCACCATGTCCAGCACCAACAAAATTCATTTCTTAGTTTCTAATCTAATGCTCTTGTATTTAAAAAATTCTCTCAGCACTCAGGAGGCAGAGGCATGAGGAGCTGTGTGAGTTCGAGGCCAGCCTGGTCTACAGAGCAAGTTCCAGGACAGACTCCAAAACTACACAGAGAAACCCTATCTTGGGGGGGGGGGGATGTATGAGATTGGATATTTATGTACCTGTATAAATTATTTTTGTTTCTTTTATTCTATACTAAATAATAATGGAAGTTTATTTATAATGTTACCTGTGGGGGTCAACTAGTGGAAAGCTGTTGTGTGACATTTAAGTCTTAAACTGTACTCTTTCCTAGTAGATTAATTTTAAAATGGCATTCTAAGTCATTGGAATGTGATGGTATGGGCCTCTGCTCTCAGTACTCTGGAGGTAGAAGCAGGAGGATCAGGGGAGATCATGGTACCCCTCAGATACATAGAGAGTTTGAGGCTAGGCTCTGTGTGATATCCTGTGGGAACAGTTGTGCAGATGGCTCAGGTTAAGGCACTGGCCATCAAGCCTGGTGACTCAGACTCTGTCACCCTAACCAAATTGTGGAAGGAGAGAAATGGCTTCCTCAGGTTGTCCACTTGACTTTGCCTGTGAATGATAGGGTTCACAGGAATACCACCCTCCCTCTGAAATATTAGTAAATGTAATTTAAATATTTAAATCCACATCAAAGGCATTTGAATTAAACTAAGTTATGTTAATAATGTGGAATGATACTTGAAGGACATTAAAACTAGCATCAGGGCTAGGGTGTAGCTCAGTGTTCATGCTGGCTTCTCATACTAGAGGCCCTGGGGTGGGGGGGCACTAGGTGCAAAGTAGAAGGAGAGACCAGAAGTTTGCTGTTTTCAGGTGTATCCAACGTAAAAAAAAGTCCATACGTCTTTTGGCACTGCAGCACAACATCATCACATGTAAATTAATGCTCTAGGACCATGCAGTTGTGTTACAAAAACCAAAAGAAGACAAAATAAACCCCCCATACAAAGCTTATATTTAATCAAGTTTACAGTTTTATGTTTGGTTATATTTGTAGCCATCCTACTTTGGTGGCATATCAGCTGTGGGCCACAGGTTATACACACAAATGTTACTTAATATGCACACTGACTCATAGGTGGTATTCATTTTGCACATTTGGAGAAAACATATAGTTACTGGTACTGGCTGTCCTCCCATCCTGTCCCTGGTCATGATTGGCACCCCCCCCCCCCATCAATTTCTGTTTCTATTTGTTTAGGATCTTGTAAGATGAATCTTAAATGGTCTTATAAATAAAAAACAAACAAACAAAAACGGCAGCCAGGTATTGGAGCGAAAGCTGGAAGATCAGAGGGACAGAGCAAGCCACAGCCAAACTCACCTCGCCAACTCCTCAGCTGATTCTGTTTCCACAAATCCTCAGACTGTAAACCTCTGAGTCCTCACCTGGAAGGGATCTCAGCTGAACTGCTTAAAAGCCTCTAGTTCCTAGTCCTCATGTCTTATATACCTTTCTGTTTCCTGCCATCATTTCCTGGGATTAAAGGCATGTGTCTTTCCCAAGCAAAGACCTGAAATCTCAAATGCTGGGATGAAAGGTGTGTGCCACCATACCTGGCTCTGTTCCCAGGGTGGCTTTGAAATCACAGAGATCTGGATGGATCTTTGCTTCTGGAATGCTAGAATTAAGGGTGTGTGCCACTACTGTCTGGCCTCTATGTCTAATCTAGTGGCTCTTCTGTTCTCTGACCCCAGATAAGTATTATTAGGGTACACAGTATATTGGGGGGGACACAATATATCACTACAGGATCTTAAGTTATACCCATAGATAAAGGTCAGTTTTTCTTCCCTGCAGCTTGCAAATCTTGTTTATCAATCCTTGTAATCTGATGGTTTTAGTTATTTATTACTTTTTTTTTTTGGTTTTTGGTTTTTGGTTTTTCGAGATAGGGTGTCTCTGTGGAACTTTGCGCCTTTCCTGGAACTCACTCTGTAGCCCAGGCTGGCCTCAAACTCACAGAGATCCGCCTGGCTCTGCCTCCCGAGTGCTGGGATTAAAGGCGTGCGCCACCATGTCTGGCTCTTATTTATTACTCTTAAGGTAAAATCTTATACAACATTTTAAACACATAAATACAATTTTTTGTGCAGTAAATTTTTTTCTTTGCCAGTGGTTTTCTAATTTTTTCAAATGTTCACAATGTTGATTAAAACACAGATAAGTGTTGGGTACAGTCATTGAAGTCATCATTGTATCATTGTTGATGGCAAAATGATAACTGCTTTGAAGGAATTTTCTAAATTAAAAACTACACAGAAGGGATTAGGGGTATCAACTTGGTGGTAGGATATATGCTTAGCATACATGAGGCTCTGGATTTAATATCTAGTACTAAAAAACAAATCACTATGACTGAATACTTTTTCAGTTTGTAGATTAGCACACACAGAAAATACAATAATCATATAGCATACCAAATTAAATGAAGGTGGCTTCTTAAGTAACTGGGGTTCCTTGTGTGGTAAGCCCTTCCCAGATACTTTAAAGGCTACATAAGTAAAATTCTGGGACACTACCTTGTTACCTTATTGTATTCATACAAGTTGGAATTAACTAGTTATTTACTTTTAAGAGTAATACTATTAGTTACAAATTTTTCATAATTTCTTAATTTATGAAAAGTTGCTGCTTTTATTGTTCATATATAATAGTGATTTGAAAAACAGTGGGGTCAGAGGTTTGTCTGTGAATATACTTTACCTCATTATTATCTTTGTAAGGGGAAAACAAAATAATTGACTCATTAGATGCAGATAATGAGTGCCTTTTAAAGACTACTGAGGCATCTGGCAAGTTTATTAGTGTGGACCATATACTGAGTTCCTCAGAGGGAATAGGCTAGTCTCTAGATTTCTAATTCTGAAAGCACTGTGCTCTACCTTTGGCTTTTGGAAGTAAGTTAAAGCAAAATAGTTCTTTGGCATGAAGTGCATTCCCTTAGTTGACGTAGACAGCACAAATGATGATCAAGCCCAGGACATATAAAAACCATCATGGATCCTTTCCACAAAATAAAAAGAAGACAGAGCTTAGAGAAGAATTTATTGATAATAGATCTTTATGTATTTGTTTTTTGAGTCAAAATATGGATTAATTACTCTTTAGATTTGTTGCAAGACTTTGTAAACTTGGAGTTGCAGTTGACTATTTTTATAAGTAAGGTTTTCTTATTTACAAAGTATATCATTTCTTTCCTATATCCCTTGTGTTTCCATCTCTAGCTGCGCTCTGTCATCCAGTGGAACTGACCCTGAGATGCTTCTTTTGAGAAATGATACTTGACTGGCACATTTTAAAAACTTTCTTGAAGTAGTATGCATGTGTATGGACTTAATACTTTGGAAGTAACTCTTCGATGATTTTAAATGGAATCATTGTGTTGGAATACTTCCTAACCTGCTAATCCAGAAACCTGATGACATTCTATTTCCTGGTTCTTTGACCACCCCTTCCTCCTCCTTGTGGTTGTACTTTTTTTCCTTTTTCAGTTTGTAGAATGTTCTCTTTATCCCTAAGTTTCTGAAATTTGATGGTAATGTTGCTTTGAATCCCAGTATTGAAGCTTAACTTTCTTCAGTCCTGGGAAATTTTCTTTAATCCTCTTCTCTCCTTTCTATTTTCTGTTTTCTTCTTTGGTGATAGGCTCCTTGTCTTTTCTCTTAGGAAGGAACTAGTCTCTTTGGTAAGGATGAGTCTGTCAGGGTTCTGGGTACAAAATGAGGGGGAAAGACTAAAGAAGTTGGTCTTTAGCTATTAGTTGCTAATTGGTTTAATTTTGATGAAGTGCAGAAGTGACTTTGGGTTATTCTCTAGAGACACTCTTTTTATTGTTTTTTTGAGACAAGTTATCTCTTCCGTTGTAGACTAGGCTGACTTTGAATTCAGAGATCTGCCTGGAGTGCTGGGATTAAAGGAGTACCAACGCTGCCCTGCCCAAGAGAGAGCCTCTAATAAAATACGTATAATTACCTTCTCTAGTGTTATTTAAGCTTTGATAAATGAGGTAGAATGATTGACCACAGTGCATCCTTATCCTAATGAATATGATAGTTGTGATGAATGATCATCATTATCAGTTTAATCTCCTGGGAGATATACTCTGAGCTGCTCAGTGAGGGAGTTTTCAGAAAGGTTTGACAGAGAAGGGAAGACCTACCCTGAGTATGGACAGCATTGTTACATGGCCAGTGTCCAGGAGTGAATAAAAGGGGAAAGGAAATAAATGGTTGAGCAGATTGTTCATCTGTTTTTCTGCTTTATGGCTGTCATAGCTGCCTCATAGTCCTGCCACTCCACCTTCCTATACAGTCACAGAGGACTATACCCTCAATCCAGGAGCCACAATACACCCTTCCTTAAGTGGTTTTATTATTTTGCTACAGTAAAAAGAAAAGCAATATGTCTAGAAATGAGGCCCTTATGCAATTACTTATATTTACTCCAATGTTTAGGTAATATATTACTTTAATAGTAGTGGGATGTTAATAGTTACTGTTATTTAACATTCTTACATTTGTCCTATAGATTGAAAGATGGAAACATTTAATAATAATTATTGTACTTGCATACATACATATTTTCAAAATATTTTGGAATTTTTAAAGATAAAAAAGCAGATTAAGTGTTAATGTATTAAAAAGAATGTAGCTTCCTCTCACACATAACCAGTCCAAAATTTAAAGATCAAACTGTAGAAGCTATAATGATCCAAAAATTAGTCTAAAATTAGTGTATCACATATACTCTGGTGTGGAGTTGGGGATTGAACCTAGGATCTTGCATATATTAGGTAATTGCTCCACCACCAAGTCGTAGTCCCAGCCTTCATGGAGGTATGTGTGAAGTACATTATTACCTGACTACTTACTGCTGAAACACCTAATGGTTTTTACATACCATCTGTACTGACGCTGTTCTCTGTTCTTTGTTGTCCTTACTCTTCCTGGAGATCAAACCAGTGCTTGTGCCTGCCTGGCAACATTTCAACTACTTTGCTGGAGTCCTAGCCTGTATATTATCTAGTTTAACATGGCCCATATGCAATATTCATTACCTGAAACTGTATCACTCTAAGTATGAAAGAGCTAGGACTATAATAATAGTCTTAGTTTATGTTAAAAAAATTCAAGACAAAAAGAAGCAAAGTTTTATTTAAGTCCTTTTCCCTTCTACAACATAATCCTCTACCTAAATATCCTATGTATTAGAGGCTAAGAATTGTTCACTGTGAATTTAATTAACAATATGGTGAACCATTCTGAGATGCTTCTCACAGATGACACTGTTCTGTAACAATAGTCTGTTCATTCATCATTCATGCCTTTGTCCATATGTATTATGTAGTTTCACTAATCTTTTTGTATATAATTTGGATACAGCTGCTTCTGAAATTACCATAGATTGCATGGTAAGAAAGTTTTACCTAACTCTAGATTAGATAGGCATTAAAAGTTTACAAATAAAATATTTAGTGGTAATAAGTCAGAAAGAAATTTTCATTGAAACAGTTCTTTGGCTTACTTACAATTTTAAAATTTTACTAAAGAAAAAAATTTTATTAAAGAGGAGTGTAAATGTACATACAGCTGGTCACGTGACATCCAGACTCCAGGGCGGACTGAAGAGCATGCATACATGCCTAGTGCTCAGCTCACTTCCCCTGCTCTTAGACAGCCCAGCACTCAAACTCAGTGAATGGTGTGACTTAGTTAAGCTTTCTATTGCTGTGAAGAGACACCATCCCCATGGCAACTCTTATAAAGGAAAATGTGGTGATATTATGTTCCTCAATATATTGTGCACCCTAATAAACTTATCTGGAGTCAGAGGACAGAACGACCACTAGATATAGAGGCCAGAAAATGGTGGCACACACACCTTTAATCCTAGCATTCCAGAGGCAGAGATCCATCTGGATCTCTGTGAGTTTAAAGCCACACTGGAAACAGCCAGGCATGGTGACTCATGCCTTTAATCCTAGGAAGTGATGGCAGAAAGCAGAAAGGTATATAAGACGTGAAAACCAGGAACTAGAGCTGGTTAAGCTTTTAGGCTTTTGAGCAGCAGTTTGGCTGAGATTCATTTGAATGAGGACTCAAAGGCTTCCAGTCTGAGGAAACAGGATCAGCTGAGGAATTGGCAGGGTGAGGTGGCTGTGGCTTGTTCTGCTTCTCTGATCTTCCAGCGTTGACTCCAGTACCTGGCTCCAGGTTTGTTTTTATTAATAAGACCTTCTAACAGTTTGTGATACAACTAATGATAAATGTTAATTTTTTACATTACCATTAAAATATTGGCTGAATATTTGATACTGATGGGCAGAGAGCATCCTCAACATTTTTCAGAATTGTGATTAATATTCTGATGATGTGATTGTAAAGACTGAGAATGATACTTTGGAATAAATACATAGTACCAAATGGAAGAAATAAGTTTAGAGCCTTTTCAAAAATTATTGGAATTTCTGACCAAAACCCCAAGCTAAAGTCATTATATAACATTGAAGTCAGAAACTTAAACAGCAATTTTTTTTGGGGGGGGGAAGGGGTTCGAGACAGGGTTTCTCCATATAGCCTTGGCTGTCCTGGAACCTGCTCTGTAGACCAGGCTTGCTCTGCCTCTGTGTATTCGTGTCCAGCCTGGTCTACAGAATGAGTTCCAGAGCTATGCAGAGAAACCCTGTCCTGAAAAACCAATCAATCAATAAATAAATAGAAAAAAAGAATGCAATATATGTACGTATATTATATGCCTAAAAAGTAAAACAATTATTAAAATGCACTTGTTTGATTAGCCAATATGAACTTATTTTCCAACATTGTCAGAAGCATGATTTTCAGAGGAAATGGTACTAAAAGTCTTAGGACTAGTTCTTGGAAGGATTATTTCTATTAAGTGGATCCTTTAAAGGAATCTTGATAAGCACCTTTATATGCTGTAGAAGATGCAGCTAAAGAAATAACACACATTTATATATTTTAAAGTTTGGCAGTAAAATATATTCTCAAATCTTGGAGGTGGTTTTTGGTTTTGCTGTTGTTGAGCAGATTAAAGTGACTAAGGAATTGCTATCTATGATTTCTGGCTCTATTCCACCATTCCAAGTTCTCAGTGGTCTTACTGTATAGGCTAATATCATAGTTGGTGTTCTTGTTGTAGCTAATGGTACCAATAATAAGTTCATTTTGCGTCTTAGTAGAACTTGACATTTAGTTTCCTGCCAACCTAGCAAAAAGTAGTTTACTAATACAAATGATTAATTAAAATATGCTATTTTTTTCTTCTTCTTGAGAACGTTCCTATTTGAAGTAAGGTAGCTGACTTATTTTTCTTCCTTAAAAAAAAAAATTTCTGGCTGTGAATCCTAAATTCTCATTCTCTCAGATGTAGCCAGCAGTCTAAGAATGTCTATGTCTGAAAAACAGAGACAGCCTTATGCCCAAACTTCTGTTACCAGTGCCTTTTGATATCCAGTATGAATTATTTTGATTGAATTTCTGACAGTGGCAAAGGCAATAACTAACTATTCACATTTTAAATAGCTTTCAAAAGCTGGAGATTTGTGTAAACTTTTTGCGGGGTACTCATTTTGGAGTCATAAGAAAACATCTTATTTGTCCTTTGCCTTTCTGTAGTTCTAGCATTGTGAATACTGAAGCAGGGGGATTGCAAGTTCAGCTTACTATGGTCTACATAGAAAGTTCCAGGCTAACTCATGGAACATAAAGCTATTACAGGATATTGTTTTTCCAAATATCGGATATCAAAGTCCTTGGGTTTGGTTTTCTTGAGTGATGTCTGACTTTCTATCCCAAGCTGGCCTGGAACTGTGATGATCCTCTTCCTAGGGTCTTGTTCCAAGTGCTGGGATTACAGTTGTCATCACCCTGCCCATCTTCAATGTAATTCTCCTTTTCAGTTGTTGTTTGTTGGTTGTCCCTTTTTTCTCCTGGTAATCTTACTTTCCTGTGTAGCTGAAGCTGTAGAAGTTCTTTTATTTTACCTATCAAGTCTATTAACTGAATACTTACTGTTTAGATTTACAGTTCTGTTCAACTTTTTTTCCCCCCTTTTTTGGGGTGGGGGACGTAGGATGTAACCATAGGCCAGTAGTCTAGCATTTTGAAGTTAAAAAAAGGTAACAATGATAGACTTTTGGGGGGAAATGTTTGTCTTTTGAGTTTCACTTAGTCATGAGTTACTATGCTGATTTTTTTTTTCATTAAGATGTCAACAAGCCAATGTAACTATTAAATAAAGTTTAATCAAGCAAGGTGGAGATGATGCTCACTTGGTAGATTACTACTTGCCTAGAATACACAAGACTCTGAGTTCAGTCCCCAGTACAACATACGTCAGTATGGTGGTGCATGCCTGTAATTTCAGCATTTAGGAGGTGGAAGTAGAGGGCATCAGAGGGTCTAGATTATCCTCAACTTCATAATGAATTACAGGCCACCTTGGGCTGTGTGAGACTCTTTCTCAAAATAAAATAAAGTTTTGATTGAGTATAGTAGTGCATGCTTTTAATCACAGCTTCAGAGGCAGAAGCAGGTGTATATCAGTTTTAGGCCAGCCAAGTCTGCATGCTTAGACTCTGTCTCAGTACCCCTCACATCCCAACAAAGAAAAAGAAAAGTGTCATTTAAGAGAAATATATAAAAATGTTATGTATTGGGGCTAGAGAGATGGCTCAGTGGTTAAGAACACTGGCTACTCTTCCAGAGGTCCTGAGTTCAATTCCCAGCAACCACCTGGTAACTCACAACCATCTATAGTGGGATCTAATGCTTTCTTCTGACATAAAGTCGATAGCGCACTCATATAAAATTTAAAAAATGGTATGTATTGAATGATTAGCAAGAAATTTGTTTCTCCAGATTAATAGGAATTTATCTTTTGTTTCCTCTTAGGGAAATAGCTTAATATTTAGTAATCCCATGTTTGGGGATGACTTTAAAGAACATAGCTATTGTGAATAGTCAGAATTGATTGTATCAAGTGTTTCTTCCATAAATATTCAAAAATTTCCCTGTTTAGAACTAAAATATGTTTGTAAGGAACTTAGTCATAAATGTTGTGAAAATCAAGTTTCTATATTTTGAGGTACTTCTTTATCAACTGACTTCCTGGTGAGTGTCATAAGAAAGATAGCAAGACTGAATAATAATGATAATGAAGCTAATTATACTTTCTTACTATGGTACCAGCCTTTTAAATGCTTCTGACAACTTTTTAATCTTTTCACAGTTATATGTTAGATATGTTTATGACGCACCATGTGATTTCTCAGTACTTCTGTATATTGTAGTGTTCAAATCAGAGTAGCTATATTTCATGTGATGAGAACTTTCAAAAATCCTTCTAGCTTTTAAAAAATAATACAGCTGGGTGCGGTGGCACACACATTTAGTCCAGGATTCAGAAGGGACAGGCAGGTGGATCTCTTGAGTTCTAAGCCAGTCTGGTCTACAGAGCAAGTTTCAGGACAGCCAGGGTTATACAGAGAAACCCTGTCTTTGGAGGGGGCTGGAAACCAAAACAAGAATAATTGGCATTATCATCATCTATAGTCACCTTAGTGTGCCATAGCTCAGTCATCTGAACTTTCGTAAATTTTTCCACAGTATACCTCCCAGACTCCTATAATCACCATTTTTATTCTTAGCATTTGTGAGATGAACTTTTTCTAGATTTCATATCAGATTGAGATTGTGTAGTACTTCTTTTCATGCTTCTTTTTTCTGTGCCTGACTTGTTTAACTTTCATAATCATAATTATCTCAGTTCATCCATGCTACAGCAAATGGCTAATCTTCAATCACCCTTTTTGTAGTAGAATTGCATTCTACTATATTTACACGTTACATTTCTTTCTCCATTCATCAACTGATAGATATAGAGCTTAATAGCCTTTTTTGGTTCTTGTGATTGTGTTGAATTAAACTTGGGAACGAAGATGCTGTCTTAACCTCCTAATTTCATTTTCTTTGGATAAAAGTTCAGTAATGAGATTTCTGGATCATATGATATATTCCATTTTTAATTCTTAAGGAAGTTTCATACTGTTTTTCTTAGGGTTGTACTTATTTACATTTGGGTCAATCGTGTTACTCTTTCCCCTCCAATAGCCTCAAGTCTTACTAGTTAATTTTATTTTAATATTTGTTAGTTTTGATGTTTTGAGACAGGTTCTTGTTATGTAATCCAGGCTGCACTTGAATTTGAGTCCTGCTTTAGTGCTAGAATTACAAATACAAACTAACTTGCCTCTGCTAGGGCAACACCCCCAGTTTTCCTTCTTCATTCTCTTCCTGAATCAGGTGATCATTTCTGTCTGTCTGTCTGTCTGATCTTTGTGAGTTCTAGCCCAGCTTGGTCTACATAGAGAATTCCTGGACAGTAAGAGCTACATAGTGAGACCCTGTCTCAAAACAACAACATTCATCTATATAGCCTAGAATTTCCCTGAAGGTCTAGTCTGCCCCCCACTGCTGGGATTATAGGGACAAGCCACCATACCCAACCATACTGTTTTGTATTTCTCTGAAGATTAGTAACATGGAACATGTTTTTCATGTAATTATTTGTTTTGTTTTGTTTTTGTTTTTGAATGTCTTACAGAAACACCTCTTCTGTTTCTGTTGCTCGGATGTATGTCACGTTATTTGGTACATTATTCTAGAGTTGTTTAAATTTAGTCCTTTCATTCTAATTTTTAATAGCATGTTATTCCCTAGGAGCTAGTAGAGTGTGCTTTTTCTTGAGAACATTTAGTGGTAGTCTGTCTGTCCTCTCTCCCTCCCTCCCTTCCTTCCTTCCTTCCAAGATTTATTTATTATGTATACAGTGTTCTGTCTGCATGTATGTCTACAGGCCAGAAGAGGGCGCCAGATCTCATTACAGATGGTTGTGAGCCACCATGTGGTTGCTGGGAATTGAACTCAGGACCTCTGGAAGAACAGCTAGTGCTCTTAACCACTGAACCATCTCTCAACCCCCCCCCCCCCCCAGCTACATAGTATTTCGTAGATGAATACTAAGAGATTCATGTCTTACATCCCAGATTTTTGTAGATATATACATATAAATACAGTTGTTTTATTGTGGTACATTAAAAGTCTAAAAGCTATAATGGCTACAGAGGCAGAAAATAATTTCTTGTAGTACTCTGAAAAGCTATAGAAAAGGCTGTTTTTCATAGATCTTGGAAAGAAAAAGTTGATTGAAATTTAATAGATGTAGGAAAACATCTTGAGCTACAGCAAAGGAGAATAAATGTGAAGGAATAGATATTACTTAGTGATTTAATATGTATAGTTATTATATGGAGCTAGACAAGGATAAAAGGCTGGATATAGTTGAAGTTTATGTGTAGCATGAAAGTGATCACCTCTTAAAGTATAGCACACATGCATGAAACCCTGGAGGAAGTGACTTAGATTTGTATTTTAGTGTCAACTGGATGGTTGGGAATAAATTCCAGAGGATAAATTAAAAAGGGGGTCTGGGCATATAGCTCAGGGAAGTTGAGTGCTCCCCTACTCCTTCCATGAAGTCTTGGATTTGATCCCTAGCACCACAAAAAACTGTCCGTAATGATGCTTGCCTGTGGTCCTATCACCTGGGAGGTGGTGTCAGGAAGACAAGAAGAAAGGAAAGAAGATCACAGAGAATATATTGGTACAGTGAGAAAGGTTAAAGGGAAAAGGGACCTACATGTGGCAGTTTTTTGAATGTAGCTAGTGTTTAGAGCCGTTATGCTTCAAAGTATAAAATTAGTTAAACATTGAGAAGTAAAGCCAGCTAGAAGTTTGAAGTGATACCAGTGAAATCAGAGGAAAAGGATTAGATCATGATAACTTTCATTGCTAAAAGAGGAAAAGAAGCTTTTAAAACCTGGGCTGTCAGCAACATGAAATGCTTCTGGGTTATCAAGGACGGGCTATTCCTGAGGTGAGATTGGGTAGAAATCTAGATTATGTTGGAATTTAAAAGTAGAAGGATCCAAAGTCTTCATTTTGAGTCCTATTTTAATGGCCAATGGGATTGCTCAGTGAATAAAGGTGCTTGTTAAGCATGCTGGGCAGACTGAGTTTGAGCTCTGGAACCCATGTTAAGGCAGAGGGAAAGAACCATCATCCTAAAATTGTCCATTGACTTCTATCGTGAGCCTTCTCACTGGTCCACCATTATAGTCTTCTTAAATTCTTTTAAAATTTTTATTGTGTGTGTACGTATGTATGTACATACATACATGTGCTCATGTTTCACAGTGCACTGTGGAAGTCAGATGCAGCTTGCAGAAATGGATTTTCTCTTTCCACCTTGTGGGTCCTGGGATTCAAACTTAGGTGGCTGGGGTGGCACCAAGTGCCTTCATACACTGAGCCATCTTGCTAGCTTCTTAATTATAGTATTGTTTTTGAAGCTTTATATATTTATCTTTAAATATTTTCGATGTTTCTGAAATTGTATACTATTCGAGGATTGTTTAAAGTGTAATAATGTGCCATTTAGACCCTTCTTTAGGGCTGTTTCCCCTGCACCGCCCTGGGCTTTGTTCCTGCTCCCCAGAGCATTCATACAATGTGCAGATTCTCAGAGAACTGTCCTGTTTGCCAACTGTTTATTTGAAATATGCTTTGCTCTAAGGTTTCAAGTTCTACATCTCATCCTTTTCTTCCTGTGAATTTCATACCCTTGTTATTATAACAGTTACATATTTTCTAATAGTAAATATGTAAGTGTAAGTAATGGAATAAATAACTTTGAATTTTTGCTCTGTAATAAGGTTTTTAATAATGACATTCAGGAAATGCCATGTTTAATTATCTGCGACATTTGATCTTTTTATTAATGTAAAATCCTATTATAGTATATACTTCTACAATAAAATCAGTCCTTAAAAATGGTTTTTAAAGATTCATTTACAATGCTTAAGTAACATGTACAGCTATACATTTTAATTTAGTACTAAGTTTTTGTGTGTTCTTTCGGAGTTTTATTTAAACCGAATTTGATTTGTAATACTTGAATAGGAACAGTCTATAGAGAGATCCATATGTCAAGTCATGCTAATGACCTCCTATGAAATGCCATGTTATTTTGTATACTCTAGAGCAGTGGTTCTAAACCTTCCTGATGATGTGACCCCTTAATACATATAGTTTGTCATGTTCTGGTGACCTCCAACCATAAAATTATTTTCATTGTTATTTCATAACTGTAATCTTGCTACTGTTAAGAATTATAATGTAAATATGTGATATGCAGGATGGTCTTAGGTGATCCCTGTGAAAGAGTTGTTTGACACCTCCCCCAAGGGGTCATGACCCACAGGTTGAGAACTGCTGCACCTAGAGGTCAGGCTATGAGCATATGTAAAAAAATTGGGTTTTTCTGTTCACCACATAGTCAGTTTTTCTTTTAGTTTATGGTTGCAGCTATGAATATACTCCTACTGGTTTGGTTTCATCATTTCAAATCTAATCATTTTTACTACATGCCTAGTAAAATGAAAAATTTACTAGTTTTAGAAGAAAGGTGATTTTTAGCTTTCTCTTTAAATTCTTGTTTGTTTTATTGTATTTATTTTACATGTATATGTGTGTGCAGGAGCTGCAGAAGTCAGAGAGAGGCATTGAATTTACAGATGGTTGTTGGGTGATCCTGTGGTACTGGAAACCAAATTCAAGTCTGGGCAAGAGTAGTAAGTGCTTTGAACCACTTCGCCCTCTCCAGCCCTTTTGAAAACAATTTTGAGACAGGGCTTCATGTAGGCCAGACTGACCTTGAACTTACTGTGTATCCAAGAATGAACTTGAGCCTCTGGTCCTTTTGCTTCTCTTCCATGTGCTGAAAGTGCAGCTATGGTTACCATACTCATTTTGTTGTTCTGGGATAGGACTTGAGGCTTCATGTATGCTAGGTAAGCACTCTACCAGTTGAACTACATCCTCAGCATGTTTTGTAAGATTATCACTATGAGCCCTGTGGTGGTGGCACACGCCTTGAATCCCAGTGCTCAGGAGGCAGATGCAAGTGGAGCTCTGTGAGTTCGAGACCAGCCTGGTCTATGGAGCGAGTTCCAGGACAGCCAAGGCTATATGGAGAAACTCTGTTTCAAAAACTTTAAAAAAAAAAAAAAAAAAAATTTAAGAGTATCACTGTGTAATCCTGGCTGGCCTGGAAGTTTGCTGTGTAGGCTAAGCTGACTTGGAACTAAAATTGTCCTGTCTCAGGCCCAAATGCTAGGGTTGGATGAATATCTCATGACACTTAATGTGTCTTTTCACTTTTAAATTTTCTTTGTTTTCAAGATAGGGTTTCTTGGTGTAGTCCTGGCCATCCTGGAATTCTCTTGTAGTCCAGAATTGCCTTGAACCCAGAGATCTGCTTGCCACAGTCTCTTAAATGCTGGAATTAAAGGCATGTGCCACCATTGCTGGGCCAGACACAGTATATCTTGCATAAAATTCTCCTAAGGAAAAAAGAACAAACCAAAAGCTGTTTTATACGACTATAAAAATGAGACTTGAGCGGGTAGAGGGATGGCTTAGTGGTTAAGAGCACTGGCTGCTCTTGCAGAGGACCTGGGTTTCATTCCTAGTACCCACATGATGGCTTACAGTCTTTTGAAACTCCAGTTCTAGGGGTTCAGTGTACTCTCCTGACCTCCTTGGGCACCAATAATGCACCAGGTGTATATGCATACACACAGATACAAAAGTCACACTCATAAGAATAAATAAATCTTAAACCAGGCAGTGGTGGCATATGCCTTTAATCTCAGAGACAGGCAAGTCTACAGAGTGAGTTCCAGGACAGGCTCCAAAGCTAGAGAAACCCCGTCTTGAAAAACAACAACGACAACAAATCTTAAAAACAAAAAAACAAAAACCACCAAACTGACAGAGAACTACAATGATTTAAACTTAATTTCTAAGATGGTGATAGTGCGTGTGTGTATGACGGTATGGACCCTTCTGTGTGCAAAAGGCCTCCATACTAAAAGTCCATATTAAAGTACTGGGATTCTATATCAATTTAAAACACATATGAAGAAACAAGACTATCAAGAGAATGGAAAGACAAGACATAGGCTTAGAGAAAATATTTGCAGAAGACATCTTATAAAAGACTTATTTTAAATATAAAAAGAACTTTAAAACTTCGCAGTAGTAAGAACACTGATTAAAACTGGTTAAAAGATGTGAATGGATACTCTACCAAAGAAGATATACATGTGATAAATGAGTATGTTAAAAGAAGATGTACAGTGTAAAGAATTGCAAATTAAATTGAAAATGGACAGCACTATACACCTACCAAGATGACCGCTTCAGCAAACAATGCAGTGATGTGGGACAGGGAAGGCTCATGTACTGTAAGTGCCCTTTATCATCCCACATTGCACCATGTCCTACAGGGTGCGTCCTAAAGTGCTCTCCTGACCTCCTTGGGATGGGGCAGATTGTGACTTGTACAAGGCAGGAGACGAATGACAACTCTGTAGCTTTGCTATGAAGTGGAAAACTATCCTAGACCTACTGACTACTGAAAGAAGAGATTGCGGAGCATGGGTGAGGCCCCGGGTTCCACCTACTTACCACTGAAAAGGAGGGGTAGCAAAGAAGAAAGGGTGGACTGAGGAGATGGTTCAGTGGGTAAAGCTCGGATACTCAGCATCTGTGTAAATAGTTGGCGTACCTGTATTCTCAGCCGTTTGAATCCCCAGAAAAAGCTGTTTAGTTAGACTTGATGAATTTTTGACTCTGTGTTTAAGTTTAGGTGCTTCTATATATAAGGTAGAGAGCAGTGAAGAGCCTCTGGCTTCCATTTGCACATGCACACACATGCAAACACGCCTGCCTACCTCACCTTTCCCAAAAGGAAAAAGTGGAGAGTGAGAAAGACACCTGACATCAACCTTGGACTGTCACATGTAAGCACATAGATATGTAACCCCTTGTTTTTCTTTATAACTGTGGATGCCTTTTAAGCAGTGGCTGTGCGTTAAGCAAGTGCTGCAGTGTGAGGGATTCTGTTCCATCAGCCATCGACTCTTTCAAAGCTGCTAAGGGAACTTACCTAAACCTCTATCCCTCTAAAGAACTCAAGATTCAAAGGTTGAGGTGGAATTCTGCTTGCTCAGAGAGGCCGAATAGCAAGTAGTTAACCTCCCTTTGCTTGCATCTTCCAGAAACCCAACTGTCCTTCTGCTTAGTCTCCATTTAAGAACCCTGGCTCCATGTAGTTCCTCCCTACCACTTCCTGTCAGCTACTTGCTGACTCACCCTTCTGCTCACAGGTTAATTTTATTTAATCAAACAAATGTAACACATCTTTGCATTGTTAACAAAAGCAGTAGGAAAAAAAAAAACCACAACTTTAAAATATTCCACAACAATCCCTCATACATATAAAGACACGTATACACCACACGTGTGCACAACACACACACACACACACACACACACACACACACACACACAGAAGGAGGAAGAGGAGGAGGAGGAAACACAAGGGTGATGACTGTGCTTGGTGTTTAGTTCAACCTTCCCTGCTGGTAGTGTAAGGACCAGAGTTAAATGTGTACATGAGAGCTCAGCAGAGGAAGGGGCCTCTGATCAGAACCTGGTTACTCTGGGGGGAGTTACAGTGCTGAACACTCTTACAGTGTTACAGTGCCAGTGCTTTGTGTACTTCAGACAAGAGGAGTATTATCAGGAAGTGGACATCTCAGGGATGACATAGTTATCAGCCTGCAAGTGACCTGATCGGGAACTTCATGAATACTCGAGGTTTACTTGGTAGTTCCATGTGTTCTCTTTCTTTTTCTGACCTGTAGCATGGGTTGACCATATCTTCAGAAGTTCTCTCCCTTCTTGATTTGTTTTCCTGTTCTGTAGAGTGGATTGAAGCATTACTAAAAAGTAAATGGAGGCTGGAGAGATGGGTCAGTGGTTGAAAACACTGGCTGCCTTTCCTGAGGACCGAGGTTTGATTTCCAGCATCCACATGGCAGCTCACAACTGTTTGTACCTCCAGTTCCAGATCTGACGTCTTGAACACTCAAGCACATAATATAGAGATAACATTAAAATACAAATATGTTCAGAACTCTTTTATTTACTGTACCATTGTCTCCTAGCAGAAAGGAAAATTTTCTGTTTAGCATTTATTGACAGACACATTAAAAACTTGTTTTCCATGTGAGTTAAAATTTCCAAACACATTGGCTTTTTTTTTTTGGTAATAACCAAATCTCTGATACTCCCCCCACTCCCCACTCCTCCCCTGTACCACCACACACTCACAGGACAGAGTTTCTCTGTGTTGCCCTGGCTGACCTGGAACTCTCTGTAGATCAGGTTAGCTTTGAACTCCAGATCTACCTTCATTTGCCTCCTAAGTGCTAGGACTGAAGGCATGCACCTCCATGCCTAGCTCAAGCCCTGATGTTTTCAATATATATATTTTAAACTTAAGATTTAAACATTTTAAAATGTTTTTTTGCAGTCAGTGTTTTACCTTCATGTATATCTATGTTCCGTGGGAGTGCCTGGTACCCTCTGTGGTCAGAAGAGAGCATCAGATCCCTTGGAACTGGAATTACAGTGGTTGTGAGCTGCCACCTGGGTCCTGAGTATTTTCTAGAAGAGCAGCCAGAGGTCTTAAGTGTGAGCCATTTTCCAACCCCACCCTGATACTGTTTTGGATGTATTCCTTTATCTACTCAACTCCCCTCTCTTTTGATACAGAATCTCATTTTGCCCAGGCTGGCCTCAACTTCTATTGTGGTAGAGGCAGGCCTTGAACTCTTCATCCCCCTCCCTTCACCTGCCAGGAGTTTGGATTATACTGGGCTCTTTCCTTTTACATCACAGTGTCTTATATAAGTAAATACCTTTGCATGGCTTTTCTTCTTGAAAAAGTTATTTAAGAGGCACATCTCATTAGTAGGTAGCAAAATTAACAAAAATCTTTTAGTAGCATTTGGTCAAATTTTGCTGTTTGTAACTTGCATGTATTGGCTATATATAGTTTATTTTCCAGGAACTATTGACTGTGTCTTTTTGATTAAAGAATTTGAAAACGTGATAGAAGCTACTTTTACTAACCTTCTAGAAAAGAAAATTCACGTACTAGAGAAATGCTTGCAGATAATTACAGTGGTTTTCTGTATTTAAAACATCCATTTAACAATTTTGTATGTGTTTATATGCATACATGTATTTGTGTCTCATGATGCACATGTCCAGTTGAGAGGACAACTCAACAATAGTTTGTTCTCTTGTATCATGTGGCTTCTGGGCATTGGATACTAGCTGTCAGGATTGGTGGGAAGCACCTTTATCTGCTGAACCTTCTAGCACAGTGGTTCTCAAACTGTGGATTGTGAACTCTTTGTTTTGGTGGTCGAATGACCCTTTCACAGGGGTCACCTAAGAGCATCTGCAATCAGATACTTATATTATGATTCATAATAATAGCAAAATTACACTTGAGAAGTAGCAATGAATTAAGTTTATGGTTGGGGTCTGCCTTTGTTAGGGCTTCTGTTGCTGCGATTGACACTTCATGACCAAAAAAGCAAGTTAGGGAGGAAAGAGTTTATTCAGCTTACACTTCTACTTGCTGTTCACTAAAGAAGTCAGGATAGGAACTCAAACAGGGCAGGGACCTGGAGGCAGGAGCTGATGCAGAGGCTATGGAGGGGTGCTGCTCACTGGCTTGCTTCTCATGGCTTGCTCAGCCTGCTTTCTTATAGAACCCAGGACTACCAGCCCAGGGATGGCTCCACCCACCATGGGCTGGGCCCTCCTCCCTTGATCACTAACTGAGAAAATGCCTTACAGCTGGATCTCATGGAGGCATTTCTTCAACTAAGGGTCCTTCCTCTCTGATGACTCTAGCTTGTATCAAGTTGTCAAGTTGACACATAAAACTAGCTAGTACAGGGGTCACCACAACACGAGGAACTAACTGTATTGCAGGGTTGCAGCATTAGGAAGATTGAGAACCACTGATGTAGCAGGTCTTCTATACTTTTGCGGGGTGGGGCATGAATGTTGTGTCCAAGAAGAGCAGAAGAGGGTGTCAGATCCCTTTACACTAGAGTTAGAGGCAGTTAAAAACCACTTGAACTGAGTGTTGGAAACTAAAGTTGGGACCTTCTATAAGAACAGTATGGGTTGAAACATCTCTCCAGCTCCTTAAGAGTTTGTTTTGTTTTTAAATCTGTGGTGTAGAATAAGATGGATAAAAAATTTCCAGTTTGTTAAAGCATAATGAAAGCCTTAGTTGAAACATTCCTAGTCCTTTTAACCATTCAAAGCAGGGTTTTATAGATGAATCTTTATTGTGCAGATCATTGTGTATATCCTAATATCCTGGGCTCAATTAATGAAGTTTTATTTTCATTTAAAATGTTCTCAATATGTTGTCATGTTATTTCACGTGATTGAAACATATTATCTTTAACATTCATACCAGCCTGAGATTATAGTTAGTGTTAAAGCTGTTGCCTAGCATATGTGAGTCCTAAAGTTCAATGCCTAGTATGGGGTGGAGGTGTGGCAGTTTATACCAAAGAAGGTTTGTCTTTTACAGACTTTCTGGTTAGCTTCATCTTTGAGTCAAATTTAATCTTTGAGCAAATGCTTAACAAGCTATGGATGTTTCAGTTAATATTTGTTGAGTGAATTGCTCCCTAATCCCTTTTTGCATCCAAAGCTGCCTGACAGGTTTGACCACCTCTTGTTCTAATGTGAGCCTGTGGGGGTGGGGTATTGCTCCATACTTAAGTAGTACTCTTTTGGAACCTAAACAGGACATTTGAGGGTTACTGATGTTAAATTTAATTATACAAGAGCAGTTTCAGATAGTGTCCAACTTAAGATGATTCGGTCTACTTCTTAACTTTATAATAATGTGAAAACAATAAGCATTCTGTGGAAATTGTACTTTGAATTTTGAGTTTTGATCTTTTCTTAGAGGCTAGGGATATATGTACTCTCTTGGGATCCTAGGCAGTAGAACCAAGTAGCAGATCTAAGTCAGCCAGGAAATCCAGTGGGTGAAGAGCCCAATACTCCACAGAGACTGCCAACCACTCATTAAATTAGTTGAGATAATCAAATGTTAGTATAAAACAGAGTTTGTATTAGATAATTTTGCCCAACTTGTACATATTTGTAATTGCATTTAAGAAACACCAAGCTTATGGGCATGGTGGTGCATGCCTTTAATCTCAGCATTTAAGGCAGGTAGAGAGAGCTCTGTGTGTCCAGGCCAGCCTGATCTCAGGGCAGCCAGAGCCATCCTGTGTGAGACCTTGTCTCAAAAAAGAATAAGTGGTGTTGGAGTTCTTCAGCACCACACATAAGTTGTGATTTAGGTAGATTCTATGCAAAACCAAATAGCAATAAATTTTATTTTCAGGCATATAACAGGAGTAAAATGTTTACTAACTACTATTGATCTAGTATTTGAAGACTGGCTTTGATACTAAGAGTATTATTAAAAATTATAATAATTAGTAAATTATAAAATACATTTAATTAACTATCAAATTATAATGTCAAGTATATTTTGCAGGCATCAAAATCAAGATACTTTAGTCTTAAAAGTGATAGCCATCTAAAATTTTGTTCAGATGACTGAAGAACCTGGAAAACTGTTGCTGTTGATTCATAATACACTGCTATCATTGGTATTTTCATATAAATAATGCATATACACACAGATAAATAGATGTGTTATATATATATATATATATATATATATATACATATAAATTCACTTAACAAATATTAACTGAAACATCCATAGCTTGTTAAGCATTTGCTCAAAGATCAAATTTGACTCAAAGATGAAGCTAACCAGAAAGTCTGTAAAAGACAAACCTTCTTTGGTATAAACTGCCACACCTCCACCCCATACTAGGCATTGAACTTTAGGACTCACATATGCTAGGCAACAGCTTTAACACTAACTATAATCTCAGGCTGGTATGAATGTTAAAGATAATATGTTTCAATCACGTGAAATAACATGACAACATATTGAGAACATTTTAAATGAAAATAAAACTTCATTAATTGAGCCCAGGATATTAGGATATACACAATGATCTGCACAATAAAGATTCATCTATAAAACCCTGCTTTGAATGGTTAAAAGGACTAGGAATGTTTCAACTAAGAGATAAATCGATGTGATATATGTGTGTGTGTGTGTGTGTGTGTGTGTGTGTGTGTGTGTATCTTAATTTATCATGTTGAGGTGGCAGTGTACACAAAATGAAGCCATTGATCTAAAAACATTAACCTGATATTTTTTTTATTTGTACAAGAGTAACATACTGTTAAATATGTAAGGTCTTATCTCTGTGGGGTTGATACAGAAACTAATAAAGTATTTCCCACATAATGAAAACAACAGCAACAAACTTTTAGTTACATAGCAATTCTAAGGGCAATTTGGGATGCATAAGGATTTGTCATACACCCCCACCCACCCCCACCCACCCCCGCCAAAAACTAGAGATTTTGCTTAGTGGTAGAATTGAATACTTAGTGGACTGGAACCCCATGGTTTAATCCTTAGCACAGCAAAAGTTATGATAAATGAAATAAACCTTACAGAGAAAGATAAATACTTTATTATTTGACTTATGTGGGATTTTAAAGTGTTGAACTCATATAAACAGAGCAAAAGGGCTTGGAGAGATGGTTCTGCAGTTATGAGCTCCTCCTGTCCTTGCTAAGGACCTGTGTTCAATTCTCAGCACCCACGTTGAGCAGCTCACAATCTCTAGTAACTCCAACTCAGGGGGATCTGATACCCTCTTCTGGCCTCTTTGGGCACCTGCACACATGTGTCATATACTCCCCCACCCCACACATAAATTCAACAACAGCAAAAGAAACAGTATAGAATGATGATTCCCAAGGAGTAGACAGATCTTAGTCAAAAAGTTTAGACTTTCAGTTAATTTGAGTAAGTTGTGAGGCTCTAGTGTATAGCCTGATGACCATAGTTAACAATACTATCATCTATCATGTACATTTGAAATTTCCTAAGAGAAGTATATTTATATTTTTCTCATCATACACAAAGAGTAACTAGATAAAGTGGTAGATGTTTAACCAGCCTGGTTATGGCAGTCACTTTACAGTATGTGAAGAAGTCATCACATTATACACCTTAAATTTATAAAATTAATATCAGTTATGTTTGAATAAAGATGAAAAAATAAACTAGAAAAATGTGCTGCAGTTGATAATACAAGATTAAACATTGTCGTTCTAGGGCTTCTCCTTTGTCCACAGTCTAGAGCCAGCTTATTCCGGGTTCATAGTTCATGTGACCTGAGAAATTTTTTTTGTAGCTTCACAGGCAGTTTAAATCAGCCTTGAAATCTTTTCTTGAATGATTAACTATACTTCTGGCTCTTCAAGTCTTTTCTTGAAAAACTTCCTTGTTTCAGTTCGGATGCATAGAAAATAGGGATCAGAGATGATTAAGTCCTCATCTGTTCAGAGCTTCAAGGGGAAAGTACCTTTGTGTGTGTTCATAGTGTTCACAGATTGGTTTTAGGTTTTCTCTTGCTATGTCATTTGGGGAAGAAGCATTGCCATGTCTCCAACCTACTGTTTCTGCTGTTTGGTATTTTAGGAAGGAGAGAGATTGCTCCTTGAGAGGACATCTTTCTACCTGGTATCAGAGTTTCTCCTTTTGTCTTAGGATTGTCACACTTGTTAAAGAACCTCTTCATGAGTCACAGCTCCACACTGAAAATGGCTTGCTTTCTGATGTATGCTATTATATTGGTAAGGTATTTAAAGAGTTTTGTGGTTACTAAGAAAGTAATTAACTGAGCAAAGTAGCATCTGCCAAGAGAATGTCTTAAATCCTGGACTCTGCTGATCTGTCCTGAGATGTACTCTAGGCCAAATGTTTTTAACTCCTAAAAGTTACAGAACTTTAGTTTAAAAAATGAGTGAGGTAATACCCTGTCTATTGAAGAGTGGGGGTAGTCAGAGCTGTTAGTGGTAGAGTAAGAATTTTGCACCGTTGAGCCTACTGAAGCAGTGCTTTCCAAACCTGACAGAGCCTCGGATACAGCCACAGAACTTTTTAAAACTAAGGATCCCTGGGTTCCACATACTCACTATAAGGTGGGGGAAAGGCTTAGAAATATATGTTATTTGAAGGTTTTCTATATAGTCTTGGAATTGCCTAAAATTGTGGCTCCAAATAATAACTTGTATATTTCTGGGAAAGCCATAGATAGCACTTATTAAATTCTAAAAGGGTTGGTGTTCTCAAATATGCTAACAATAGAATTGCCCAAGAACTTGTTAAAGCATAGGCATACATGCCTTGCTCTCAGCTTCTGTGTCTGTAAGTCTATCACATGCCCAAGAATTTGCATTTTTAAACTATTAATAGTTCATCGGTATGGTCGATGCTACTAGCAGGAGGACCATTTTGAAAAACAACTGTTCTAGGCCTTGGCTAACCGTGTGCTTTCAGCATCAAGTTCTGGCAGCAGAGTAACCTTTCAGGATGCTTATCCATTAATAACAGTAATAATAAATAGAAACACAAGCAACTCATTCTAATTTTCACTCCATGAAGGTAAAGAAAACTTACTTTTAGCAAAGGAAGTAGCAGAGCAAGAGCCCACACACAGTTTTTAAAGTTGACCTACTAACACAGTTCAGCTTCATGAAGAATTACTTCTACATACTGTTTGTAAGCTTGAGGCCAAGGGTTGGACCCCAACCTCAGAAAACAGAAAGAGAGACTGAGATGGAAGCAACGCTTACGCTTTTGAGACCCAATAGAAGCAATATAGCAAGTAATCCCTCAATGTGTGTGTGTGTGTGTGTGTGTGTGTGTGTGTGTGTGTGTGTGTGTGTGTAAAATGCTCAGTGGACACTCAGATGATGGTTTTAGTTTTTTGATTTCTACACTAAAATTGGTAAATTTAAAGTAATGGTCATGTTTCCATGACAATAAACTACTGTACAAAGTTAAAATTTGGCTTAATGAAAGAGATTTAGAATCTCTCTCTGAGATAAAGAAAATCTGAGAAAGCAGGTGGTCAGGGTGTTAATACTTGGAAGCCTTCAAATTCTTAACGAATGGCAATGGTTAAAAAGGTATAATGTAATCTAAATCCACACGAATTCTAAAGTTTTTGCCCAGTCTGTTTAACAGACCATATAAACGTTGAAGAAAACTAGGGCTATGGAATAAGTCTTTATTATAATCCCTGAAATATCTAATTGTGAAAATAGATGTCTTAATCCAAGCTTGTGGGATGCATAATGAAGTGATTGGGGAAACTTGGAAAATACACTTTAGTGATAATTTTAGACTGAAAAAGGGCAATTAGTCATATGTAAACATAATGACAAATATCCTCTTTTGAGGATGTATACTTGATAAGAATCAAGGCCATTTATTTCAGAATTAACTTCACTTTATTCTGATTTTGTAATTATTACCATTTAAAAAAATTATTTATTTGTACTTTATGTACATTGTTGTTTTGCACACATGTATATCTGTGTGAGGGTGTTGGATTCCTGGAACAGGAGCTAGAGACAGTTGTGAGCTGCCATGGGGCTGCTGGGAATTGAACCCAGGTCCTCTGGAAGAGCATCCAGTGTGCCTAACCACTGAGCCATCTCTTCAGCCCCCTAATTTAGCATTTTAACATGTGCTTTACATGTATGGTTGTGTCGACTTGTGTAGATTTCTTATCCCCATAAATTATAATTGGTTTTTTATTGCTAAGAGATAAAAGATCTGTGGATCACAGAGATCCATCCTGCATACTTTCCATGTGTTTTGGTGTCTGTTATTTGAGACAGCCTTTATTTAGCTTTTATTTGTTAATATGTTTTCAAATAGGATTATGCTACTTTGTGTTCTGCTACCAATATAATATATGAACATGAAGCAGTCTTTTCTGCTCATTTGTAGTATTGGTGATTTTGAAAAGTTTGATTTGATAGTGTTATCTGTACTCTTAAAGCACTAAGTAATTTGAAGAAGAAAATAGTAGAATCTTAAAGTAATTTATAAACAACTTTTCATCTGCACCAAAAGTGGGATTTTTATTCAGTGACAAAACTGATAAGTTTTTGTCTAAATCCTTTTTTTTTTTCTTTGACTTTTGAGATGGAATCTTTCAGTGTAGCCTTGGCTAGTCTAGAACTCATTCTGTAAACCAGGTTGGCCTCAAACTCAAGAGATCCACCCTCCTCTGCCTCCCAGTACTGGAATTAAAGGCGTGAACTACCACACCCCACTTTTGTATGATTATTAATGGTTTTAAAATTAGATTTGTTTCCTTGTGTCTTCTTCAGATACATGTATTGGCTTCCTGTTTTCAGACTCTTTAAATTTCTTCCATATTCGTTTCTGGAAATCTAAGATTCTCTTACCCTATACTTAGGTAGCTAGATTTGTGAAATACAAATGTAGGACATAAGTTTTTCTTTTCTTTTTATTTTTGAGATAGGTTCTCACTATGTAGTGTTGGCTGGCCTGGAACTTGATATGTAGACCAGACTGGCCGATAAGTCTTAAGTATCCTTTGCCTCCCATGTGCTGGGATTAAAGGTGTATGCCATCTTGTTCTCAAGCTTTCCTTTATTAAATTTAGGGGTTAATCCTTGTTCTGGTTGTTCTGGTTTAGTTTTTTGAGACAGCTTGCCACTATAGCCGAGTTTGGCCTAGAATCCAATATGTGTAAGCTCAGTGTTCATACGCCTTCCTGTCCCAGCCTCCCAGGTACTGGGATGTTCACAGGTATCTGCTCCCATGCCCAGCCCTTATTTGTTAGCTTGAAGATGGTTATAAGATGGATGAACGATGCACATCCCAGATTAACACTGCTGGTAGTCAGTACCTGTAGAACTATCATCGAGCCCATAGTGCATTGACTTGCCCTTTGCAGAATATGTTGATAAAAAATTGGTTGAAGTCAGGCTTCTAGTATCTTAGTATCATATTCCTCCATTTAAAGTTCAAAGGTTAGCATTTAATACAACAGATGGCAGAATACTTTGCTCTCTGCCACTCCATGCCAACAATCATGGAAACAATATAGTTATTTCATACTTACAGTATAAAAATTACTCTACTTCCAGAGTACTATGATTCTTACCGCCCCAGCCTGCAGAGTTATGTTGAAAGAAAATTAGTAAAGACTCACTATTAGGAGGCAGAAGGATTAATCAGGGTAATTCTGAAAGAGAAGTTTGAGGTGAGAAACTCTTATACAATTCTAGAGTGTCAGAGTGTGTCTCACTAGTAGAAGAGAGCCTAGAAGGGACTAGAGGTCAGTGAGAAAGTGTGAGGTACTAGGTTTGATTGTCCAGCATTTTAAAGAGAAACAAAAATCTAGAAGGAGAAGATTTGTTTTAATTACAAATTCAGCTGTAATACAGAATTTCAAGACATTATTACTGTAAAACTTTGACAAGATAGCTGCAAAGTGCTGTTATCAAGAATATAGTGAGAATGAATATAGTGAGTGATACTAATTCTCCAAGTTAATTTTTAACACTTAAAATAGTATGTTATAATCACTAATGTTGTGTCTTCCGAAAATACCATAAATTGTGCTAGGAAAATAGCTTGTCTTTAATTTATCTTTTTATCATCACAGCCAAGCCACACAAGACCCCACATAGATGGCTTGACTGAGTGTTCTACTACTTAAGGGAGAGGGTGAGGTGAGCTTCTGTTCTGTTTTTTAAATGTGTGTGTGTGTGTGTGTGTGTGTGTGTGTGTGTGTGTTCGTTCACAGGTATGTGTGTAAAGAGTAAGGGAGTCTTCCTTGATGGTTTTTCTGCCTTATTCTTCAAATCAGTGTTTCAGTCAAACCCAGTGCTTGCCAATATGGCTAGTTAGACTTCTCTGAGGATGCCCTCTCTAACATCAGAGTTAGAATTACAGGGGAATCAACCTGCATACCTGCCCTTTACATGGGTTATAGAGATCTGAACTCAGTATCTCTTGCTTTCTTGATAAGTGCTTTTAAAATAGCTAAGGTGAGTTCCCCCCTAGAGAGAGGAAGTCAGAAGATGAGTTTGTATTTTCTAGAAATAAATGTAGAGCTCAGTCTAAAGACATAAAGCTATATTCTACAGCCTTTGCATTGTGTGCAGGATCTGTATATGTTGAGTAAGGAAATACTAGTCCTTTAGGTATTAGGATACAGGAATTTTGCACTTACATATTTTTATAGATAATATAGAAAAAAGTTTGCCCTACTGAAAAATATTTGCCAGAATCTAGTTAGACATATAAGGCCGTATCTAGTTGAGGTCCTTGTAACTATGATTGTTCATCTTTTTTTTCCCTATTATTATGTCTTTGTTTGTTTGGTATTTTTTTTTTTGTTCGTTTGTTTTGTTTGTTTTAGAGACAGAGTCTCACTACGTAGCTCGCTGTTCTTGAACTCACTATGTAGACCAGGCTAACCTTGAGCTCACAGAGATCTACTTGCCTCTGCTTCCTGCTAGTATTATCTTTTAAAATAGTTGGTAATACTAGGCCATTGAACACAGAAGAGGTTTATTCCCTAGTATTCTCCCCTTGATTCTCACGCTGACAGAAGGTTTTGTTGTTCTTGAGGTTTTTCTGGTCTTTATTGTTGGAGAAATCCCAAGGATTTCACTCTTCCCTGTGTATAAAGGTGTAGGATTTACTTTTACAGACCAAGCTGAATTGTGAATAAAATGCCCATTTAACCGTTCATTGCATTTACAGCCTTCTTACATTATTGGAAAGAACCAATTTTCTTTAAAAAGCCAGACAGCGATGCCTTCCTTTTAGCCTCTGTTTACTTTCTCACTTTTGTTGATTTATTCAGCTTGTAACCTGGAAACCAGCTAAAGGGGAAGGAAGTCAGAGATGTGTATTTCTGGGCAGTAACTGGAGTAGTTTCCTCTTCCTCTAGCTGGGTTCAGCAGCTAGAAAAGCTTCTTATCCTTCACCAGAGGGCAGGGCGGAGGTTGATGAGCTCCTCACTTTCTCTGTCTGATCTGCTTTTCCCATTCCTGATAAGCTTTAATAATAAGAGAATAAAGGAGACTTGGTAAGACCTAGCAGCTTTCTATAACATCATTTCACTGTTTTTCGTTTGTTTGTTTGTTTTGTTTTGTTTTGTTTTTTGTTTTTTTGAGACAGGGTTTCTCTGTGTAACCTTGGCGGTCCTGGAACTCCCCCTGTAGACTAGGCTGGGCCTCAAACTCAGATACTTACTTGCCTTGGCCTCTTGAGTGCTGGGATTAAAGGTGTGCGCCACCACTGCCCGGCTATGTCACTGTTTTTATGTGTGTTAGAAATTTGTTAGATTACAAGAACAAACACATTAATGTATTTACAAAGGTGTCAAATGCTAGTTCAATATTTAAAAGTATCCTGTTGCATGTCATTAGCTGCTTGTATGTATCTCTGTGAATCTTTGTTTTCTATCAAGAGTTGTCTAGCTAAGTTCTCTAAAGACATATTCTTACTTTATTTCAACATTGATATGGTTTGAAATATGTTTAAAATGACTATTTGGTTCCTCAGTAATGATACTAGTTATTTTGATTTTATCTTAAGAAACATGGATGGTTGACTGTGGCAGTTGGGTTGATCCTGTGGTTCTTTGTGCTGTTGCTTCTGTTGGAGTCTGATAGTGCTTGGGCAGCATTTGAAAAGTCTGTTGCATATATAATCAAACCTGAGTATATAGTGCATTATTACAAGATTAATCCTGTGAAATACTAAATTTCGACTGCTATGTGGTGTAAGTTGTAGAATAAAAAAGGTACTTAAAATTTGATACTTAGCCGGGCAGTCGTGGTGCACACCTTTAATCCCAGCACTCTGGAGGCAGAGACAGGTGGATCCCAGTGGGTTCGAGGCCTGCCAGGTCTACAGAGAAAGTTCCAGGACAGGCTCCAAAGCTACACAGAGAAACCCTGACTTGAAAAACAAAAACAAAAACAAAAAAAAATCGATACTTAAATGCTTACCTTTATGAAACATTTGGTGGCTCTGTGTTGTTTGGGACTCAGAAAGAGATTGCCATATGTATCCCATTTGTTGTCCTGTGTAACATATATGACCTGTTTTCCCCTTCCTATGTGTGTTTTTATGTGTCACGGGAATGAGTTATTAGGATTACATATTGTAATTTTTAATCTTCACTTGACAGCGTTATTTAAAATACTTTATGCTAAAGTAACATTTTAGTACCATCCGTTGCCTGCAAATTAAAGCATTTTATTTTAGTACCACCCATGCTCTATAAAATGAAGCCATATTTACTCCCATACTTAGACTAATCATTATCTCTCCCTTCATCTTCACTCCATGCCCATTCTTGGTTTTAGGGATAAGGCTTCAGTCTAGCCCAGGTTGGCCCTAAGTTTATGCCAATCTTTCTGTACCAGCCTCACAGTTAGGAACCACCACACCCAGTAAAGCTTTATTTTCACATTTTTATTGCGTGTGTTTATAGTAAGTATGTTTCTTCATGTGATTCTTAAATGGAACTGAAAACATTTCAGGTAAATATTAACACTGAGGGCTCTCTGTGTCAGGAGCTAGTATTTTATGTTATAAAGATTTAAAATTTGATTATACTGACAGATGAGTAGATATGACCTAGTGTTTAGCACAGAGGCACAAATCATGTTTTACATCTCTGGTCTTTAGGTTGAGTAGCTGAAGTTAATGTTTCAGAATCACATAAGCCTCTGTTTATAAAATGAGAAAACACTGTTTTGGTTTAGAAGAAATAAATGAGTAACACATGTAATTTTAAGTCTTTTAACATTTATTAAAAATTGAACAGCAATACACAGGGAATTATAATATCTCCCAATATAACCAAAATATCATTTTGATTATAATCAATGTGAATTTATGATATATCTTAGCATGCATTTTCTTTTGTTTTCTACAGACAGCACAAATCTTACTTCAGAGAACCACATTTTAGATGCTCCATAGCCACACACTTAATGCTGTACTTCACTTAATGTACTTCACTTAATGTTGTACAGCATAACCCTAGAGTTATGAGCCAGCTTTCACTTTGAATAAGGTGCTTCTGAGATGGTTTTTATATATTTTTTTTTTTAGTTTATTATACCTATTGGTTTATTTTTTAAGATTTTGTTTTGTTTTCTTGAGACAGTGTTCTGCCTTCCTTTGTTGGCCTTGAACTCACAGCAGTCTCCTCACCCCCATGTGTGTTGATATTACAGACCTGCACCACCACATCAAGTGCTTGTCTTTTCTTCCCCCTTTGTTTATTTGTCTGTTTGTTTTTGGAGAGACCTGGTCTTGGGCCAGACTTTCCTTAAACCTCTAGGTAGCTGAAGATGACCTAGAACCCCGATCATTGTATTTCTACTTCTCAAGGAAGAGAATGAACCATGCATGAACCAGGTCACTCAGCTTCACAGTTTTTAAAATTCTGTTTCTCTTGAGGTTTTTTTAATACTTACTATAAGACAAAATAAGTTTTTCTTTTATTTTTGAGATTATAATTACAGTGTTTCCCATTCCTTTCTACAAACCCTCTCATATTTCATCCATCATCCAAACCTTATTGCTATATTTCAGATTCATGGCCTGTTTCATTGATTGTTATGGCATGAATGTATATGGTTTATATGTACACACACACACACACACACACACACACACACACACACACACCCATTCCGGAGTATAATCTGCTTGGTCTGTATAATGTTAAATAGCAAAATAATTTTTAAAAGCCCAAGCCACAGTTTTTAAAAATAGCTTAATGATAAATACTCTTTATTTTTGCCAACTTGATATTACATTTTTTATTTTATTTGCTTTCTCACCTTGGTAATTCTGGAAAAAAAACTTTGTATTTGCTTTACGAAGGAGACAGTAAACTTGAGCTCTTCGTCTCGCCACTAGTCTGTCTTTGTCTGTTGTTAAAATTATGAGCCAGTCTCTATGGCCGCAGCCAAATGAGTAATCACCAGTAATGTGACTCGTGCTGGAAGTGACTCCATCAGCACCTGTGACGGGGGATTAGTTACAGTTTACAGAGCACCGCCTCTTCCCTTCTCTCAGTGTGCCCTAAGCCAAGTCCTCGTTCTCATTTGGGTGTCTGTGCTGTTGGAAGCGACTGCAGTGTGTTTCCATGCAGACAGTACAGTGGGAAAGCTTCCTCTAGCTAATGGATGGCTGTTCTCTTTATTTGGAGTATCTTACTGGTTATGTAAGCGACCTCGGGAGAAATTATCCTGACCCAGATCGGAGGATGCAGTAGTGCTTCAGTTGCAGGATTTCTTCGTCGTTAACACCACTGTGCTGATGACAAAGAGCAAGTTGTAATCCTCATCACTGCCAGGGCTGAGCCGGGCAGACAGAAAATCGTCATTTGCTGCTGGGAGGCTTGTTAGGTTACAGCCTCTGCTTCGTTTTGTGGTCTTGGCTTTTCTTCCTATACAATGACGGCGCTGCAAGTGAGCTCAGAAATGCTTGGTTTGAAAGCCTTTGCCTGTGATTGTTTTTGAAGACTAAAGAAGTATTTATGCGTGATTCGGGGAAAAAAAAATACTGCTAAAGAACAGAATGAAATGTCAGCTATATTTACTGACCTTTAAAGCCTTGGGCTTGGATTGCTGAGATTTAAAGATACTTTAAAATTCTCAAGAACTAAGTACGGTTTGTATTTTTCTGCTTCCTTTTTCTTTTGTCTTTATTACATTTGGTTTTACTTCTTAGCCTTAAAAATTGAGGTCATTGCCTTTTATAGTTCTAGGCTCAGCGTTCTTAGTTTTAAGATTTCTAAAACTATTTAGAAAGAGGTTTACAGTGCTGCAGATAATTTAGTAACACTAAAAAATTAATTTTAAAAACTAGACTTCAGTTGTTTTAAGTGTTTGGGCTGACGTGTTTAGACGACACTGTTTTAAGGGAAGTAGGAGTATTGTTTTGTGAGGGTTTTTGTGTTTTCCTTTTTTTGGTGGTGGTACATCTTCCCTTCCCCACCCCCAACTTGTTTTCTAACAGTATCATGTTTTCAATAGACCTGCTTGGGTGGGAATTTGGACTTTGTTCTTTCAAGTAGCTCCAGTCTTTTTTTATTTATTTTTTTCACTTTGTAGGCTAAACCTTGACTTACAAAATGTGACCTAGATCATTTTTAGTTTCAATATTTTCCTTTGTTGAGATTTAGACTTGTATTTTTGTAGTTAATGAGCTTGATTTTTTTTTTTTTTTTAAACTTGAAAAAGGAATTGTTAAATGTTAACCGGAGATTGTTAGAAACTCTGACTGCAGACATAAACCCCATGAATTTCCTGTTAAGTACTGGATGGTGAGCTTTAATGTGTTTTGTCTGAGCAGCTGAGCTGTGCTTGAGAACTGTGGATGATTTATTTAAAAAGATTTTTCGGGGAGGGCTCATCTGTTGGCCTCTTCCTCATGTCAATGGAATGTGGTGCAGCATGGATCCCCAAACAGGATACAGTTGTCGAGCATTCTTCCTATAGCGCGGTCGGCCTTGCTAGAAATACAAGCTCGCAGCAGCGTTTATTTTTAAAGTTTGATTAACACTAACAGATGACATTAAGAGAACTCTTAATCCACTAATAAAATGGGAAAAGTGTTTTGTTTCAACTAGATGTTCAATTTTAAGTTAGTGTCTTTCATTTGGGTTTTCAAAGATTCAAGTTCTTTGTGATTAAGGCCATATTCTACTGGGCTTGCTTCCCTTAGGCTGAGGAAGTTCCTCATAGAATGTCTTTAGAGTTCTGAATTAGTTATGCATGAGTTTTAGTTTCTGTACATGCCAGTGCACCTACAGCAGAGAAACTTTTACTATGGATTCATTATTAAAGCAACAAAATCCATTTGTTTTCATTTTAATATGAACATGTTTAATTTTTTATGTGTTAGATACAAAAATTAACATGGTTACATAGTGGATTGCCACTTAAAAAATCATCGTATATTTTAACTGTATTTTTCATGTTTGTATTTATATTATTTTAATGAAGTAAATTTTTTACACTGGCACAGTTGGTAATTTAATATATTTTAATGTTTATTTAACAAACACTTGTCTCTGCTTGTTGAGGGTATATTTGTAATCTAAATGTAATTGTATATGGTATCATTTGTAAATCAGCCTTTTTATTTATTTGTCATACATTATTTGACACCCAAATTTTACCAAAGACTTTCTGTTAAATACCTTAAAATTCGAGGAATTATTTTATCTAGAAATTAAACCCCTTTCCTAGTTAATTTAAAGTTATTTAAATTATGTTAACTTGCTAAATTTTACCTCTAAATCGCTGGTCCACCTTGAAAAGGAGAGCTCTTGAGAAGATCTTCTCAGGAATGTTTTTGATATTATAAAATGACTGGGTCTCAGGAAATGCAAAACACCTGTATTATTTGTGTAAGAAAGAGGTACTTAGGACTAAGTTTACTTGTGTCAAATCCTGCTAAATTGAATTGTGTCTTTAGCCACTTAGATAATAATCTTTTGTGTATCGTTTTTGTTAACCTTTATGGCTTGGCCTGAAGTGTTTGGAAAAGAAACAGATAATGTCCAAAGATTGAAAGTCCTCTTGAGAAGGAGCCAGTGTTCATTCATTTACCAAAGCTAAACTAATAGAAGTATAACATGAAAAATTTTCTTTGTAGAAATAAGTTAGTAGCTATTCATGTTGTTAACATATTTCATATAAATGAACTTTTAAAAAAGTGAGTAAATTCTCTTATAAGTAATGATAGGATTTTGTGAAATAGTAATTTTAGGAATCTAGGCCCAAGAAATAAAGAAAATTGGTATCAGTGGGCATGAATAGATATCCAAGCAATGTGGGAATTTTCTATTTTGAAAAAGTAGTTTCCCCACACAAAATACTTTGATAAATATCTAGTACTTGAAAGGCTAGACTGGAACATAGTAGAAAGTCATTGTAATTAGATTGAATTAATCAGAAGTGTTGAAAATAAGTGCAGTATACAAGAGAGGGGGTTTGTTTGTATGTTTTTTTATTCTAGAGATACAAGGCTTCTTGTGCATGCTAATAAATTAGCACGTTACCCTTTTTCTGAAAATTTTCAGTGTAATTTCAATGAAAGAAAATGTTATTTGTTCACATAATTCATTTAATGTAAAATAGAGTAGAAATGAGGTATTTTAAAATATTTATTTATTCTCATGTACTGATCAAAAAGGTTATAGATTACAGGGAATCCATTTAAGTCCTGTTAGAAATTTCTTAAATGTAGAAATTAACTCTTTAAGAACCACTTCAAACTAAAAATCTTGACTTTTCCCTCCAGAGTACTTTGTATTTCTTTAAGACGTAATAACTACAAGAAAGGGTAAACACAAACACTAGCTTTAGGAATCCTGGAGACGTTTATTGTCTCTGAAAAAAAGTTTTGTTTTGTGTCCAAATGGTAACTCAGGTTGATTTGTAATGAGGAAACTGTGTGTGTGTGTGTGTGTGTGTGTCTGTCTGTCTGTCTGTCTGTCTGTCTCTGTGTTTAGAAGCCCAGTTGGTTATTGCATTTTTCAGGTTTTGATTCTTTTATAGGAAAGCCACAGGTTTTTTAAGACAGTAGAATTTTGTTTTCATTTAAAAATTTTTAGAACAAACAGTATAGATACAAAAATACATTTCATTTTTATTGAAGCTGACTGCTAAGAATAAGAATGTGGTGATAGTCATCTAAAGAAACAAACATGGTGTTCTTATTTCTTCCCTCTAACTTTCCCACCTCCCTTACTGCAGTGTGATCTCAGACTCACTTTCACAGTGCCAGAGACAGGAGATTTGGCTGCTGAGTAGACTGTGTGGTCTTTCTTACTGACCTCTTCTTGCTGCCCTCTCTGCTCTCATTCAAGTAACTGGATCTGCATTTGTTCTTGGAGCAAGACAGGGGTGGGGTTAGATCAGATGCTTCCTGCTCAGTATTAAAATTAGATGATAACTTCTCTCTTGATGGTTTAGAGAAAAGAGGGCAACTGTGTTTGACTTTTTCAGAAGCAGTTTCATTTTTTAGTGTTAAGCAGGAACATATTAAACAGGAACATATACATGTGTATCATCTGGTAGTCCCTGTTAAAAAATACACATCAGCTTGGCCGGGCGGTGGTGGCGCACGCCTTTAATCCCAGCACTCGGGAGGCAGAGCCAGGCGGATCTCTGTGAGTTCGAGGCCAGCCTGGGCTACCAAGTGAGTTCCAGGAAAGGCGCAAAGCTACACAGAGAAACCCTGTCTCGAAAAACCAAAAAAAAAAAAAAAAAAATACACATCAGCTTAATACAGTGTAATTTTTAGCTTGCTTATTGTGGTTGTATTTAATTCCTTTTTAATGAATACAAAATAGTCTACGGTTTGAATAAAAGCATTAGATTATATACAATTGTGACAATGATATTTAAACATGTATTCATATGTACCCTTTGTAGCACACTTTGAGGATAAAACCAGAAAATAACCATTAGATTGTTTTTCTTTTTTGACAGACCTTCAAACCATTGGTGGAAAATAGTATACCTAGTTCGATCACTGCAGTAGAATTCCTTATAGATAAGCAACTGGATTTTTTAACAGAAGATAGTGCCTTTCAGCCATACCAGGTAAGAAACAACACTACTTTCAAAAGTTGTTCATTAAACTTCATTTCATAATTAGGTATTCTTAAACTTTGTTTTATTTAACATATTAGGTATATAAGAAAGCAAGTGCATTCAATATATTTTGATTATAACATAATTTATCAGTTAATATGTGCTGAGACCTTCCTGTGAATCAGGAAGGTTCTTGCTGTTGTTAGGATTACAGGAGTGAACACAGCAGTCTTTGTCATTCTGAATGTTAGAAAAGAACTGGTTAGACACTACTCTTACTTCTGTTTATTTCCAATTCTGTACCAGTGAGAGGCTAGGTCTATAAACGCATTTGAGATTAGTATTTACTTTGTGAATACATCTTTTTTTTGTTATCTTTCTTATTTTATTTAAGGAGTTGTTGGTTTTGCATTATTTGGAATCAAACTCTGGGCTGTGATCAAGATAGTCACTTGTTTTCCCATTGAACTATACCAACAGCTCTTTTTTTTTCCCCCTTAAGAGGAACTTTTCAGTTGTTGGTAACTGAATAGTAGTTTAAGGAAATGCATTTTTAGGAAACATGTTTCCCAGTAGACAGTTAGATTTAAATTATGGGAGGAAACTCATCTCAAGTATGAACTATTTGATATGATACATACCTATAATCCTACCACTTAGGAGGCTGAAGCAGGAGGATCTTTTTCAGGGATAGCCTGGGCAACATAGTAAAACTGTCTGAGAAAGCATTAGAGTATATTGGGGGCAGGCAGTGGTGCTGGAGATATGTGTCAATCAATGGCCGAGGACTGGAGTTACCAACACCAACATCAGGCAAGTCACAACTACCTGTAACCCCAGCTCTAGGGAATCTAATGCCCTCTTCTGACCTTTCTGGTGCAGGTGTGTGGAATATATACACAGAGACGTGCACATACAAAGATAGGTAAAAATTAAATCCTTTGTCTTTTAATAGAGTAGGAGAGAATAGGTTTTTAATCTTCTAACTTATTAAAATTTTTAAATTAAGAGTGTTTACATTTTCATAATTGGACTTTAGCTTCAGTATTTTAAATATATACACATACATTTGTTGCAAATACTTTTCTAATTAAATGTTTTAAGTAATATTATAACTGCATTAAACAAAAAATGAGGGAACTATGTTAGTTTTTCCCTGGCAAGTAGTGGAAAGTTCATTGCTGTTTTGTTTCATACTAGTTACTGTTATTCAGAAAATGAAGTGTAGAGCTGTTGTTTCCATGGGAAGAACAAGGATTTAAGTTACTGAGCAGTGAGTTGTGCCGAAGTTGTAACACTAAGGGAATTGAAGTAGTTCTTTTCAGTTTGCAAAACTAAGATAGCAGTTCCTTTTCTGTAAATATTGTTTCCTAGTTTCAATCCTTTATAGATTTACATATGTCTTTTACTGTCTTTTTCTTCTTTACGTAGTGTAGTTGTTATTGTTTTATTTTGTTGTTTGGTACTGTGAGCTTTTATTTCTAGCTTACATTTATGGCTAAAATTCACAGCAAGTCCCAATAGAGGGGTTGGAACTTTCCCCTTGGATTTTATTTTGCTTTTGTGAGTGCTGCCTACTGACTCTGAGCCTTATTATCATTTGTTTGATTTCTAAAAGCTATTTAAATGTGCGTATAGATGAGATAAAGAGTATCTCGAATTCATAATGTTTTCCTCCTGCTTGCTTTATTAGCACCATGGAAATTTAGTTTGGATCTGAAGTATAATAGTTATATAATACTGCTTTTAAAAATAGAGTCTCAGTGGCCCAACTGCAACATGCTTGTTAAGAAGGGTGTGCTAACACTGGTGGGTTGCGCCGCCCCACTTCCCAACAGTTAGAGACATCTTTCAGCTTCTGGTCATTTGTTTTCTTTTTAATAACAAAAGCACAGGATCTAAAATTTTAGGTCGCTTGTTGAATTGTGTGATTGTGCTTGTTCAGAAGTGATCTATACTGCTTTTCTAATAGATATGAAAATCAACCTGTGGCCTAGACAGATTTTGTATCTCTGAGACTTGAGGTGACTCAGTGAAGTTGCCCCTTATTTGACATTTAATAATTGATGTTTCCAGACAACAGATATTAACCTAAGAGCACTTGACTTTTAGAATTTGTTAGTTTTATAAGAAAGCAATTATTTACAAGCAAGTGTTTTGCTTTTATTTTATTTTACTTTTTAGACAGGATTAACTCTATAACCCAGATTGTCCTACAACCTATGAACTTCATGTTTTAGCCTCCCCAGGGCTGGTATTATTGGTTGTGTGCAACCTCACCTGATTACAGGAAATTTTTATATTTAATACAGTTTTTAAAAAAAATCTTGTTAAAAGTATCAGCGTATTTCCTCCAGTTCATATATTTTTTGCATGCAGAATAGACATATGTGATGTAAGTCTAAGATGGTTTAACATCATTTCTCATAATTATTAAAATTAATGTGTAAAATATAGACACATTTGGAGAAAAGAAAAAGTACTGGAGTTTCTTTAATCAAAGAGATTTAATTCCAGAGTTCTTTTTGTCATCCGTCATCTAAGTAGTATCTATAGTTCCTTGGCATCTTAAACGTGGTGTCTGTTACTTCCTTGACCTCTCAACTCTAGAGGGTAATAATGAATAAGTCAAAGGACTTTGGATACTAGCCTTGCAATTTATTGTCACGTCTTTTTTTTTTTTTTTCACTTTAAATTTCATGAAGCAATTTCTTTGTAATCAAGTTGATAGTTACCTTTTAATAATGACTTAGGTATGGAGGAGGAGGGCTTATCTCTTCTTTAGAAATGTTTTTTTTTTTTTTTAGCTTATAGTAGTGAGACTTAAGTTTCATTAAAAAAATTCCTAGAAATGATGCCCCTTAACCCCAATCCCTGAATTCTCAGCATTCCGTTCTGTAGGAGTATGATTTACAGTTGTACAGCCCTTTTTTTTTTTTTAATTTGTATTTTTTATAAGTATAGTGGATGTTTTGCTTGCAGGTTAGGTATGCACCAGTGTTCATGCAATGCCTGTGGAGGCCGGAAGATGACATTAGATTCCCTGGAACTGGAGTTACAGAGAGTTAATTAGGTTCTAAGAGAGTGCTGGCAATCGATCTTCTGAAAGAACAGACAGTCTTCTTAACCACTAAGCCATCATTCCAGACTTGGAAACCATCCAACACACACACACACACCTAACTTAGGATGAGAACATAGATACAATGTAAGGAAATGTTTAAAAGTAGATGACTTAACAGTTAGTACAAGTCCTTTCACTTGAGTTCATTGGTTTGCGTTCTGCCCTTTTCCATGAATGATTTCAGTGTATCTAATATCAGATTACATATATTATTTGCTCTGGTCAGTTTTTAGGTGACATGAAATTGGATGTTTTCAATATTTTGGAAAGAATTTTGACCGGTGAGAAAAATTGAATCAGTACTTCAGATATTACAATTAAATGAATTTTCATTAGGTCACAGTAGCAACGAACATCTTTGACATTGTTAATTTTATTTTGTTTTTTTTTTTGTTTTTCCTGTGCACACAAAGGAGTTGTTTCCTTCTCTTAGTTTTCCTAGTTGCAGTTAATATTCTTTGAAGCAGAGGTGGGGGGAAGAGACAGGGAAAGCAAGTAGAGAACTCCATAGCACCTACTGCTGTTTTTGCTGGGGGAAGGTGGTGGAGTGAGGTGGACATGTCATTGCTTCTTTAGTTGAAGCCTTTTGGTTGTATTATAGTTGATTTTGCTCCACTTGGGAACGTGATACAGAAGTTGATATTTTTCCAATTAAGTTTGATTGTACTTTTGATCAGAGTTTAAATGATAAAGTCAGAACATTTAACTTTCAGCTTGATTTTGAAATTGGCTTGTCCTGCATTTGGCGACCAGCCATGCACACACCTGCAGTTTTCAGGTTGGTTGCTTCATACAGGATATAGAAGAGATTAGTTCTTGCCTCAGAACTGTATATGACTCATGAATTGAATATGATTTGATCTGCTTTGGTAGTACAGTATTTTCTAGGGATCACAATCTTGCTTTTTTCTTTTTAATTGAAAATAGTTTTTTTTTTTTCTTTTCTTTTTCTTATACAATATATCCTGGTTACAGTTTCTCCTTCCTCTACTCTTCTCAGTTCTGCTCTCCCATCTGGATCTACTCCCTTTCTGTCTCATTAGAAAAGAAACAGTCTTCTAAAGGATAATAATACAACAAAGTAAAATATAACCATCTCATCTTCCACCATGTTGCTCCCTGAACCCTGAGGGGAGGGATTTGATGGAGACATCTCATTTAGAGCTGAGTGTTCAAGGTCTCTCATTGTACATATCGTGTGGTTGTGGGTCTCTGCATTTGTATCCATCTGTAGCAGGAGGAAGCTACTCTGATGATGACTAAACAGGGCATTGATCTGTGAGTACAGCGAAATCTCGTTAGGAATTGTTACTGCTTTTTTTTTATTTTTGGACAGTAGTATTTGGGTTCACCTTAGGTCTGTGGGCTATCTAGTCTAAGGTTCTTGGTCACACAAGCAGTGCTGAGTATGGGTTCCATCTCGGGGAGCGGGCCTTAAGTCAAATCAGATATTGGTTGGTTACTCCCAGAAGCTTTGTGCCACCATTGCCCTAGCATATCTTATAGGCAGGACACCACTGGAGATCAAAGGGTTTGTGGCTGGGTGGATTTAAAGTTTCTCTTTTGGTAGTTTGCAGAGTACCTTCCTGTGCCATGGACACTAGAATGTAGGAGTGGGCTCGATGTAGGAACCAACGTGACTTCTCTGTGTTCAATGAATTGTGTAGGTGTTGTCTTCAGCAATGGGGTCTTGCTATCAGTTTGTGGAGAGCAACCTGTAGTCTTGACAACAGCCTGGGTTGGTTGGGGATTCCCATGGGACCCCTTTAGCCGACAACTCAATTGGATGCAACCCAGTCCCTATACTGGAAGCTTCATTTGGTTACAAGAGATAGCCAGTTGGGGCTCAGACTCCCTCATTATTTGATGATTTCATTTAGATCACCTTCGTGTATGCATTATTTTAGAAAGCTTCTGCTGTTATCAGGTTCTATACTATCCCTCAGATGGCCCTTAGTTTTAGCTGTCTCTCCCCATATTCCCTTCCTTGTCCCCCTCTTCTTTCCCCTCCCTACTTGTTCTTCCCATTCCAGTCGCCTGTCTCCAATCTATCCATAACTATCTATTCTGTTTCCCTTTCCTAAGGAGAGCTGTCTGTCTGTCTCCCTTAGTTCCTTACTCTGTACTCAACATCCTGTGGTTCTTTGGATTGTAGCTTGGTTATCATTGACTTAACAGCTAATAGCCACATATAAGTGAATACATTTGTTTTTCTGGGTCTGGGTTACCTCCATCAGGATGATTTTTTTTTCCTATTTCCATCCATTTGTCTGCAGATTTCATTGTTTTAACAGCTGAGTAATACTCTGTTGTATAAACATACCACATTTTCTTTATCCATTTTTCTGTTGAGGGGCATCTAGTTTGTTTTCAGTTTCTGGCTATTATGAATAGAGCAGCAGTGAACATGGTTGAACAGTTGTCTCTGTGGTAGGATAAATCATCCTTTGAGTACATGCCCAAGAGTGGTATAACTGCATCTTGAGGTAGATTGATTCTGATCTTCCTGACAACTGCCACACTGATTTCTATAATGGCTGTACAAGTTTTCAGTCCTGCTAGAAATGGATGAGCATTCCCCTTACTCCACATCGTTGCCAGCGTGAACTGTCACTTGTTACTGATCTTAGCCATTCTGACAGGTGTAAGATGAAATCTCAAAGTAATCTTTGATTTGCATTTCCCTGATGACTAAGGATGTTGAACATTTTTTTAAGTGTTTCTGAGCCATTTGAATTCCCTCTTTTGAGAATTCTGTTTAGATCTGTACCCCATTTCTAATTGAGTTATTTGTTTTCTTGATATCTAGGTTTTTTTTTTAGTTCTTTATATATTTTAGATATTAGCCTTTTATTGGACGTATAGATAGTAAAACTCTTTCCCTATTCTGTAGGCTGCTGTTTGTCTGAATGATAGTGTCCTTTTCTTTACAGAAGCTTTTCAGTTTCATGAGGTCCCATTTATTAATTTTTGGTCTCAGTTTCTGTGCCAGTGAGTTTAAGACTATTCCCAGCTTTATCTTCTGTCAGGTTCAGTGTATCTGGTTTTATGTTGAGGTCTTTGATAACCATTTGGAGTTAAGCTTTATGCAGGGTGATAAGAATGATTTTATATGAATTCTTCTACATTCAGGCATCGCTTTGACCAGCACTGTTTGGAGAAGATGCTCTTCTTTTCCAGTGTGTACTTCTGGCTTTATTTAAAAAAAAATAATAAGGTATCTATAAGTGTGTGGATTTATGTCTGGCTCTTCAATTTGATTCCATTGTTCAACATGTTTTGTGTCAATACTATGCTGTTTTTGTTACTATAGCTCTGTAATGCACCTTCACATAGGAATGTTGATACCTCCTGCAGTTTTTTTATTATTCAGGCTAATCCTCTACTTTTAATTGTAATGAAAGAAAATTAGACAAAGGACACTAGTTTAAATTCCTACATTTTTATGAAGAATTTGCTTCTCCAAATTTATGGTCCATTTTTGTCTGTTGTTTTTAATGTCTATTATAAAACTTGGGTGTTTTCCCTAGCATAAGGTGTAGTCATCGTAGAATTTAATGATTACGTTTATATTTGAAGCTCTGGATCATAATGAACTAAAAGTTGATTTGAAATGAAATTCTTAGTGTCATTACTCTTTGTAGTTTATAAACATTGAATCATTGTACTCAGTAAGTAGATAGAGTACTGCTGTGAGTGACTGGCTGGCTATAGCAAAGTGGGCTGGTTTGGGTAATCGGAGTACTTCTTTAGTTTCTGAGCTAGAGAGTGCTTCCAGACTTAGAAGACTATTTATTGACTTAGTATTTGATTTGTGTGGATGCATATGAGCCATGTCTGTGTAGAGGGCAGAGGAGTTTATTCTCTCCTTCCATCCCGAGAGTCCTGGAATCCTAACGCAGATTGTCAGGCATGGTGACAAGTATCTTTTACCCATTGAGCCATCTTGTTGGCCTGATGAGTCTTTATTATTTTATCTTCTTTTTTCTCCCCAAGACATTTTTGCTTGTGCTTTATTATGATTGTTACAAGTTTTCCACACTGGAATGCAGGTGTTTTTGTTATTGTTGTTGCTGTTTGTTTTGTTTTTATTCTTCTCTCATACATTACATACCAACTGCAGTTTCTCCTCCCTCCTCTCCTCCCAGTCCCTCCCTTTTTTATTATCTTTTCTATGTGTATGGTTGTTTTGCTTACTTGTATGTCTGTGCCACATGTGTGCCAGGTGCCTGTGGAGACCCTAGGTCTGAAGATTGTGAGCCACCATGTAGGTACTGGGAATTAAATCTTGGTCTTCTGCAAGAGCAATAGGTTTCCTTAACTGCTGAGCCACCACCCATCAAGAGTCTGCCTATATATTTGTAATTTCTCTATTCTTTCAGTGATTAAAATTATTTTCTCAAATCCTTGTACATGCTAGGCAAGCACTCTACCAGTGAGCCATACCCCAACCCAGTTTAGGCCTATTTCAACCTATAATTTTCCCACCATTGATTATATAAGTATATTGACTGAGATTTCAGGAGATTCTTAAGGTAATTGTTACCCAGCACAACTGGTTTACTAAAAATAGCTCAAATAATTGTTTCTTATGAATTTCCATTAGTGTCCTTTGGAGTTGATTCATAATCAGGAAATAATAATTCAAGGTAAAATATAGCCTCTGGTTAGCCAAGGGGGAATATTAGCTGGTGTTTTGGTTAAAACTAGGCATATGCTATTGTTTCTTGATTTAAATAATTAATATAAATGGTACACAGATAATGGAATTCCAATAATTTGTTTATAAGCAGATCTGTTCCTGAACATACTTTGATATTTTTAGTAGTTTACAAAAGAAAATAAATCATTTGTTGTTACTATTACTTTAGAGGGCTAAGGAAATGACCTGCTTTTTCAAACTTAATTTTGTTGATTTATTTATTATTATTAATATTTTGTTTTTCAAGACAGGGTTTCTCTGTAGCTCTGGCTGCCTTGGAACTCGCTCTGAAGTTTATGGCTTCAAACTCAGAGATCTGCCTTCCTCTGCCTGAGTGCCAGGATCAGAGATGTGCACCACCATGCCTGGCATTGCTTTTTCAAACTTGAAAAACTTGTCAGTCCAGTTCATAGTACAGGCATACACTTTAGAGCAGTGGTTCTCAACTTTCCTAATGCTGTGACCCCTTAATACAGTTCGTCATGTTGTGGGGATCCCCAACCATAAAATTATTTTCATTGCTACTTCATAACTGTAAATTTTGTTACTGTTAAGAATTCTAATGTAAATATCTGATATATAGATGGTCTTAGGTGACCCCTGTTAAAGGGTCACCACCTACAGGTTGAGGATTGCTGCTTTAGAGTTTTTTTCTTGTTGTTTGTTTGTTTTGAACACTATAAACATTCCTATGGGAAACAAGGATTTGACCTGTTGAAAGTGTATGTATATGTGTGTGTGTGTGTGTGTGTGTGTGTGTATAAAAATTCATTTTAAGATAATGACAATCAGAATTGGAAGTTGGTATTAAAAGATGTATTTTATCAAACTCCTGCTTTCTGTTTGGTAGACTCTTGTTATGTAACCCAGGCTGGCTTTCAACTTGGAATCTTCCCACCTTAGTGTCCAGAGTTCTGGGGTGGCAGGTATGCACCACCACAACTGTGAAGTTGAGGCCGGCTTAGGCAATAAGGAAGAGCCTGACTTCCCAAATAAAAGACATTCCTTGAAGCCAAAATACCTAGTGAGGGCTTTGGGAATGTGAAGCCAATAGAGACTAAAATGGTTTAAAGGTTTAAAGTCTCAGGAAGGAGGTAAATCTAAGGATGAAAGTAAAAAAAATAGTATTAGGATTGACTGTGTAATCAGCAGTTAGGAGATAGATTCAGGAAACATCAGAATATTACCAGACTAGCTAGAAAAAGATTTGTGTTTTTAGTAGTAGGCCTAATACTAGATCTGTAGGTTAGGATCAGAGGAAAGAGGGAAAAGATTGTTAAGTACACTTAACCAGCAAATATATGTTAAAAATGTTATTAACAGTGGTATGCTGATTGTTGCAACATCAAAAGGGGCTAATTGACTGATTAACATGTTTTGCCCTGGAACCTGAATGTAGGCACAGTGATTAACAGCAATGATTTCTATGTCTTTCCTGTCAGTTATGATTTAAAATCTTGACTTGGGGAATTAGAAAATTTTACACCAACAGTTTTCACATCTATAAAACACAGCCAATTATATACACCAGGGTTATTAGGAAGAGTAAAAATGAAATGATGTGTTAAACAGCTTCTCACTTGCGTAAAAGTTGCCGTTTGCCTCTTCTCACAGTATAGTGTGCTTAAGCTGATTGTAACTCTTTCCTGCCATTCACACACTTGTTGGGCATTCCTTCACCTCTGTTGATATTTTAATATTTTATTTGTCTTTTCGAGAACCTCTACCACTGTTTCTCCACCCAACAAATTTTCAGCTGCCCGTATAGCCCTGTCATAAGTGTCTAATTATAGAACATATTTTCTACAGTGGTTTTTGTTTCCCCTTCTCTTCCACGTTCTCAGAGGAAAGTTTAGGTAGGATTTCATGATGACTACAGAACACGCCCCTCTGGGGCGGGTGTCAAGCTCTATTTGCTTCTAATACTTGGTTATCCTTCCAAAGTATTTTAAGTGCATATCAGGAGTATTTAACAATGCTCTCCCTCAAAAACAAGCCTGATTGTGCATGTGGGTAGACATTGAACCTTCCCTTTCTTGTTTCAGTGTGTGGGGAGTCTTTGTGAAGGTAATATCTTGGCCTGGGTCAATCCTTTAAACACTGGAGTTTAATCCTTTAAAAACTGTAGTTATTCTCAGTGACTGACCTTTGAAGTTCCTTCCTAGCACTTCTCTCAGCTTCCTTAAGGTGAAAAAACCCAAGCCATTTCTGACCAACAGTCAAGCAGTCAAGTTAAAAACCATAGTTGGTCTAGGCATCTTATTGAAATTGGATTTATCTCAAGAAGGAACTTTTGAGTTACGGAGTACTAGATACAAGTGAAAAATTCTACCAAACCAGAAAACCAAGACTGTTTGGGTTAAACAGCACATACTGAGAGCTTTTTATCTTGTTTTTCTGTGTCTGTTTTTAAATTATATTTTGGCAAGAATTAAGTACATTCCCTAAATTTTCATAAGCAATTTCCCTTTTCCATTTCCAGTGTGCATTCATGTTTGTTATATTTCAAACCCTGGACAAATGACCAAGGTGCCTATTTAACATATGAAAGTGGACCTGGCTGCCAGGTTCCCCAAGCATCTCTCAATGCCTACCTGTTACAAGGTATGGATCTCAGCACACCCCACCCTCTACCCTGAACTCTCCAGCCCAGGGTTTGGGCTGCCCTTCCCCTAGAGGTTCTTCCCTAGATAATCCAGACATTTTGGTTACCCACCCTCTTGTACCTTTGGCTTCCTGACTCATGCACCTGGTTCCCCTCTCACCCTTTTTCCGTTCCCTCCTCCTCCTCCCACATGGCCCAGCTCAGTCTGGTCATGTCCACTCTGGACTCTCCCAGATGTCTCTACCTCTGACTATGCTCTCCCACATATCTATAATAAACTTTCTCCTCCACCATACCAAGAGCAGTCATATCCTTTCCTTTTTATTTTCTTTTTTATTCAGTGTTACCATTTGAATAAAATTTAGAAGTACTTTTCTAAAACAAAGTAAGTTGAATCAGAACATTGAGGTTATAGCATGTCTATTGTGCCAAGAATGTAAGAAGTACAAGATCATAACAATAGCTGTGAAATGATTACTGATGGATTATTGGCTTGGTAAAATTAGCATCTTGGGTAGTCATGGCCTAGGGGTGGTCTAGATGAAGCCAAAGCAGGAAGCCACTCTTCTGTAGTTCTTGGCTTTATCCCATTTCTACTCAAAAGTGACAGCTTGTAATACTAGAGCCAAGCTGAAGCCTGGATAATAAGAAATGGACCTCAAAAGCAAGAGAACAAGCTACTAAAATAAATTATTGTGCTTCCTTACCTAAATGGGTGTGTGTGTGTGTGTGTGTGTGTAAGAATTAGTAAGTTCTCTCCAGGTCTTAAATATGTTATGATGATCGCACACACCCCTTTATTTATTTGTGGGTGCTGTTAACAATTTAAAGTATGTTAAATTATGCATGTAGGCATTGGATTCCAAAAATTCTACACCATCACTAGTTAGTGTTTGAGAAAGAATTTTCTGGTTTCTTCTCCCAGTCAAAATAGGATCATAATATTTATTTATGCTTTTTTCCTAATGCAGAGTTTTACTAAAACCCAACTATATTATTTAAAATCACAGTTAATTTGTGATGTTAATTTATATTTTAAAAAATACAATAATTTCCAAAACATTTTTATGTAATATTTATGTTAGCCATGCATGTAAGATTCTTCGGATACCATCCTCAGCACCTGGGGGGAGGAGAGATAAAGGAGAAGAATATATGGAGCCAACTACACAAGAAAAGGAACAGTAAGACTTAGGGAGTTTGTAACGGTGATGTGAAGGTTCAAACAGCTAGCAGAAGCAAAACCAGAAGCTCTCCCTAAGGCTTTGATGTTGAACAGTTATTTTCACTGTACCATAGTGAACAGTCCCATGGGAATTCCCTTGTATTTACACCATTCTCTTGTATTCCTTATATAGTTGGTTTATTTCCTAACTATAAGACTAAGTATTTTTTCCCCTAGTTTTTGTCAGTACAATATCCCTAGACTTTCCATATAGACATAAAGCTATACTCAAAATCTGTGCATTTTTTTCAGATTCATTTATTTTCCATGCTGAGAACCTCACCTAGTTAAGATGTTTTGCATTTGTCCTACTTTTTCCAGCAGTCTGGTTTTCTTTGTGGTAACTGTATTATTTTGAAGACATAGATTTGCTCAAAGTTAAGTTGAAAAAAAAAAGTATACCTCTGTTGTTAGCCTGTGAAATAAATGTCTTCCTAACCTCTGACTGGAGATAAGACAGTTCTCCCTCACGGTTATTAGCTAATAAGTAATGAGTTGGAGGCTGTTAATTTGTACCTGCGGGATCCTATTGTACTAAAATTCTGTGTCTTCATATAGCCTATAATCTGAGAGAGAAAAGGATACCTATGGAATACAAAAGTGTGTAAAGGCAAAACATTGCGTATCATCAGACACCAGGGAAGTGAAGGGAAACTGACTTCAGTTGTTGGTTGTTCTAGGAATATAGAATTAGCTAAGCCAGTGGGACATTAAAGTTTGTTAAATGCAGGAAGTCAAATGAACAGGCAGAATGCATATATTGAATGGTCCATTTACATTCATCCTCCTGTGAAAGGATAGTGGTGATGAGAAGGGGTTGGTTGTTTGTCTGTCTGTCTGTCTGCCTGCCTATCTATCTATCTATCTATCTATCTATCTATCTATCTATCTATCTATCTATCGAGGTTTTTTGAGGTAGCGTTTCTGTGTAACAGCCCTGGCTGTCCTGGAACTCAATTTATAGACCAGGCTGGCTTCAAACTCACTAAGATCAGCCTGCCTCTGCCTCCTAAGGGCTGAGATTAAAGGCATGCACCACCACTGCCTGGTGGGAAGGGGTTATTTTGATACAAGGTCTTATTGTGTAGCATGGAGCTCATCTTTGTAGACTAGACTGACCTAAAAGCTGAGAACAACCCGCTTCTGCCTTCTGAGTGTTGGTGTGCACTACCACCCCCAGCTGAAAAGGGATCTTTTAAAAGCAATTTTAATTGAATCAGCCACCTTACTGGTTTCACCCTCTTTGTCCCCATTGCCTTTGGTCAAAGGAAACATAAAGCAGAGCTTTAACTTTTAACCATTTAAGCAAAATTACAAAGTTCAGTGGTACTAAAGTACCTTAATAGTATTGTACACACATCACCACTGCCCAGTCTCACACCTTTTTCATCATCACTAACAGAACCTATGTTAATTAAGAGTAATACCCTATTTTCTAATTTCACCTTCTCCATGTTCTGGTAACATATATTCTACTTTCTTTGTGAATTTGCTTTTACTAAGTATTACACATAAGAAAAATTACACAATATCTTTTTTTTTTAATGGTTTGTTTCACTTAGTATGCCGTCTTCAGCTCTCATCCATGTTATAGCTTATGCTGGAATTTAATTTTTTTGTGTGTTTGTCTGAATATTTAATTGTTTATTCCACATTTTATTTTTCATTTTGTATGATATTTGGGTTTCTTTCTTTTGGCTATGATGAATATGCTACTGTGAATAATTTCTGTCTTCCCTTTTAGTTTTGGACATTTTATATATATGTGTGTGTGTGTGTGTGTGTGTGTGTGTGTGTGTGTGTGTGCATATATTTATGCACACATATATATTTAAATGTAGAGTTGTGGAAACCTATAGAAATTTTATGTTTTAAACTTCCTGGAGCCAACCATGGTCATGAACACCTGTGATCCTAGCCAGCACTTGACTTTAATTCAGAACTTGGAAGACTGAAGCAGGAGGTTTGCATGTTTGAGATTAGCTGAGCTACTACAGAGTGAAGCTGTGCCAAAAATGTTCCTCACTCCTTCAAAAGAGAAACACGCACACACACACCCCTACCTACACACCTACAACCAAACTGTTTGAGAACTAGCCAGCTCTTTTCCACCCTGGTTTCACTTCATTTGTCTGTCAAAAATACACCAGGTTCTGGTTTCTTTGAATCATCAATGCTTGTTATACTCCTTTCAGTTTGTGTGGCAGCCATTCTAATGAATATAAAGCCATACCTTAATGTTTTCATCTATGTTTCCCTATGATTACTGACAGCTTCTCACCATTTCAGTGAGAACAGTTCTTTAATGTACTTTGCTCACTAAAAAAAGGAAATCCTTTTGAGTCAGGAATATTAGATATTCAGGGTACTTATCAGTCCTTATTTAAGTACATGGCTTGCAACTTTTTTCACCGTTCTGTTGTTTTTTTTTTTCCCTCCTGATAACATGCTGTGATTGTACAAATGTTTTTCTTTAATGAAGTCTGAGTGGTCTGCTCTTTGTTGGATGTGCTTTTGGTGTCACATCCAAGAAATCACTGCCAAATTTAGTTGTAGGAGGATTTTCCTGAATGTATTCTTCAGAGTCTTATTTATAGCTCTTAATTGAAAATTGTGTTTGATCCATTTTGATTTAATTTTAAGAAATAGTATCATCTAAGGGACCAAATATCTTATTTATTCAGCATTACTTGTTGGAAAGATTGTATATTACAGTGATTATTAATTATAGTTAAAGTGAGCTAATCATTTATACTATAATTTATTTCTGTACTTTTTATTCTATTTCCTTAGTCTATATCTGTCCTTATGCCAGTTTCATATAGTTTTAATTAGCTAGGATTTAATTAATTAGGATACCAATCCCATTTCCTTACAGCTGCATAATTTGTTCAAATGATTGTCAGTCCAAAATAACTCACATAACTATTACTCTGTTTTGTCATTGAAATTTTATGAATGTTCCAGATAAATCTTAGTTTCATAACTCCTATATAAATTATTAAGCAATAGATTAGACCTTTACAGAAAATAGATGTTTGAAGTTTGAGTGACAGAGTGATCCGGTGGTTGCTGAGCTATAACATGTAGCCATTCACTTCTTTGCTGGACATTCGCTGTAACTGTGAGTTAAAGATTGATGAAATACTGAATTCTCTTTCAAGGTAGGGGAAGGGGTACACATCTAATTACAGAATCATACTGCAAGTTCTGAAATACTAGTTTGTTTAATGTGTTTGTAGACTACCACATACGTGTGTCTTAGAAATAGGATTCTACTAGAAATTAGATGGGGACCTGGAGATGGGGTTTGGTGGTAAAGCACTTGATCTAATGCTCAAGGTCTTGGGTTTGATTTGCACAGCACTAAAAATAAGGGAAAGAAAATGTGAAAGACAGGAATGTTTCCCAATAGGGTATAGTATTTTAGGGTTCCCCTTGGAACAGAATCAAAGAGTGAGGGAGTAGGAAGGGGAAATTGGCTAATGAAATTTGGGGATACTAAAAAGTCTAGAATCTACATAATAGGCCAACCTTGAGTCCAAAGGCAGTCTGAAATAGGAAGGACCAGTCTTCCTTAAAGACCTCAGTCTTTCTTAAGACCTTGAGCTGATTGTGGTGAGTAATCTGTTACTTAAAGTCTGAATGGTTAATTAAACCCAAAGTCCTTTGTAGAAACTTGTAAACTGATATTTGACCCAATACCTGGTCACAATAGTATAGCTAGGTTCACACAAAATTGTCCCTGGTGCTATTGATATTTGATTATTCTGTCTTGAGTTCTTGAAGGGCAGGTCTCTGGGCTCTGTAGTAAATGCTTTTGTCATTTTCTCTTCTTGATTGCCAACCCTCTTTCCTCCTCCTCTTCAGTGCTCTCCAGTCCACAGCATCTGTAGATGGTAGGGGTGTGTGTGTGTGTGTGTGTGTGTGTGTGTGTGTGTGTGTGTGTGTGTGTGTGTGTGTTTTGTTTTTCTTCCAGACAGGGTTTCTCTGTTTCTCCTGCCTGTCCTGGAACTTGATTTTGTAGACCAGGTTGGCCTTGAACTCACAGAGATCTGCCTGTCTCTGCTTCCCTCTGCCTCCCTAGTGCTGGGTTTAAAGGCATGCACAACCATACCAGGCAGCATTCTTAGACTGTAGTTTTAAGATACTTGAGAATGTGGAAGCCTTCAAAGCAGTATTGCCAGGTTAATTTTGAAATTATCTGCTGACAATAAGGCATTTATATGGCTTGTTAGGTGCTTTCAGAATTCCAAATGTGAGGCTGTCTCTTTCATTTATTTATTTATTTATTTATTTTTTTTAACCCTGTTCTGTGCTTGGGATCATGCCCTGGGCCTTGTGCTTACTCACTAGACAAGCACTACTGCTTAGCTCCGTCCCCAGATCTTAATGCTTTTGCTTTTGCATGGTTCTTTTCTGTCTCTTGGTCCTCAGCTGCTTGTTTCTCCTGGCTGCCTAATAGTCCTTATTACCTATTACCTATTCAGTTCAATTCCATACCATACTTTACTCACTGATTTCCTGTGGTTGCTAAACTTAGCTATCGCTAAAGGCTATTAAGTAAATCTGAGTAATAAACTTCCATCACATTTGTCTCTATAACCCATTGATCAATAATTGGTATAAAATGTAAACTTTTGAATGTTTTAAATTAACTATGTCCACATGTTCTCTGAATGGGAATCAGTACTACATATAAGTCTGCTTCATAGTTATTAGTGTGCATTGTTTTTGCCATTCAGGGAGTTGCATTGTTGTTGTTGATATACTAGTTACTGTAATCTCTACAATAAATCAAAATCTAGATTTCTAACATTATATGGTATGTGAACTTCAAAATTACAGCAGGTAAAGCTCCACAGCTCCACAGAAAGATGACTTTTATCTTGTTTCTCTCACCTCCATGTTTTATCAAGGAATTAGGTTTCTTGCATGCTGATTAAGACTCTCCTATGTACAAGATGCTGAAGACTGAAGACTGTTAATTGTGGATACTTCCCAATTGGGTCCCTGTAGTCTTTAACTTGTAATACCTTCCAGTGCTTACTAAGCCTAGTGTTAGAAGAAGAAAGTTCTCTTAATGTTTATCTCAAACTTGTATTAATTGGTAGCATATGTCTGGTATGTTGCTAGTGTTGGGAAGCATTGCATGGTAGTGCAGCAGAGATCTCACCTATCAGAACACTGGGCAAGACATAAGGTCATATAACTAGTTTAATTTAATTACTACTACTGATGTTATAACTATTATCATTTTGTAGTGCTTGGTATTAAGCCCAGGGCTCCTTTCAGACTAAGATCTTGCTTTACTAACTGTGGTACATACACCTTTAGACCCACATGTTAATTTGTATAATTTAAAAATCTCTACAGTGTAGTATACAATACCATTTGCATTATATTGGTGTTATTTTCTATGTGTTAATGTATGCAAAAGCACACATGTTGTGAAATTTTTGTGATAAAGAGAATATATGTGGTATTTGTATCAGACTGTAGGAGTGTGGGTTCAGGAAATGAAAAAGCACAGTGCTTGTCTAGTATATGTGATGGATTTAAATACCTGGCAATATAGAAAGGGGGGCAAGGGTTGCCTTTATATATAAATATCAGTCTGTGTTGTATATACTTTTAAGAAGCCTTTAGAAGTTGGAGAGATGCTCAAAATAAACCCAGGGTTTCATACATAATTAGTGAAACATTTTACTCCTGCTCAAAAATAGTGGATCACATAATTATTAAATTCTGCATTCTCCTAGTTTCCTCGTTTTTATTTATTTTTTTCTAATCAAGATTCTTCTGTTCTATGTAATCTCAACCATTCTTGTTTTGTTTTTAATGTGTATGAATGCTTTGCCTTCGTGTATGTATGTGCACTGCTTGTGTGCCTGGTTGTCTGAAGAAATCATAAGAGGATTTGAGATCCCCTCACACTGGAGTTACAGATGGCTTCAAGTCACCATCTGAGTCCTTGGAATTGAACCCAGGTCCTTTGCAAGAGCAAAAAGTGCTCTTAATTGCTGAGCCATCTCTCTGACCCTTCACAGCCATTCTTACCAACCAAGTGTTCAGCTTCATTATGCTTTTTATATTTTCTGTCACGTTTACTTTTAATTTCAAATGTTAGATTAATTTTGGGGTGGCATTACAGCTAAATGATATGACACTTGCCTTGCATGTGGAGGATCCGTGTGATTTGATCCTCAGTAGAAAAAGGAATAATTCTGATTGATGGATTTGTTTGTTTGGGCTGATGTTTTGCTTGGAGTTTTAAGCTTTTGTTTTACCTTTTTTACTTACATGTCCAAAATTTATAGTGCCCAGTGTTGAAAAACGTGCTAGCTTCAGTTCAAATGTCACAAATGGGATAGTGCAGATACGTTCTGTTGACATTATACAGTGCTGAACACAGAAGGAAAACCTCAATCACATCCCGCATGGCAGTGCCACTGGATTGTCTCCACTCTCAGATGAGCCCTTTATTTCTGCTGGCATCCTTTTGTGTGCGTCTGTGAACTTGTATTTACTTACACAGTTACTCCAAATGATCACCACTGTACTAAACTTCCTTCTTTTCTACTAGTAGATGACCTTTCTCCTACTGCACAGAGGAAATTGAGGTTACAGGCAGGAACCCCCTTAACTTCCTGTTCTTAGACCTATTTTTGTACCTTTTCTTGCCTGCTTTTTTTCTTGTCTCAAAGTAAGTCCATTTGGTGTCTCTTCAGTTTTACAAATACTTCTTGGTTACTTTCTTTAGTTTCTGAATAGGAGGAGGAGGAGGAGAGTGAAGGTGGGTGGGGTTGAGATGTGTAGGTTAGAAGAGGTCTGGTGAGATGGACCAGCAGGTGAAGAAGGTAAGAGCTGCTAGTAATGATTGGAGTTGGATCCCCAAGAGAGAAATGACTCCTGTAAGTCACCCTCTGTCATCTTCATCAGACACACATAAGTAAATATAATAAAGACTTTTTAAAAACAAGTTTGTATAAAGGAAATGAATAAAGCCTGAAGGGAGCTAGAAATCATCAACTGGAACAGACAGTGGAAAGGCCATAAATTAAGAGCATTCAAAGAATAGAAGACTAGAAATTAAGAGATGTTAACAGTTATAAGGGGATTCAGGTGGGGCTTAACAGGCTACAGTGAAGACTTAATTTTAATTGTGATTAGTTGTTTTGTTTTGTTTTTTTGAGACAGGGTTTCTTTGTGTAGCTTTGGAGCCTGTCCTGGAACTCGCTCTGTAGACCAGATTGGCCTCAAACTCACAGAGATCTGCCTGCCTCTGCCTCCCAAGTGCTGGGATTAAAGGTATGTACCACCACTGCCAGGTGTGATTTTTTATTCTGTTTATGTATATGGTTGTTTTGTCTGCATGTCCGTTTGCACACCAGAAGAGGGCATCTATGGAACTGCAGTTACCGACAGTTGTGTACTACCATGTGGGTGGTGGGGATTGAACTCAGGACCTGGAAGAACAGCCAGTGCTCTTATCCAGTGAACCATCTCTTTTTTTTTTTTTGGTTTTTCGAGACAGAGTTTCTCTGTGTAGCTTTGCGCCTTTCCTGGAACTCGCTTTGGAGACCAGGCTGGCCTCGAACTCACAGAGATCCGCCTGGCTCTGCCTCCCGAGTGCTGGGATTAAAGGCGTGCGCCACCACCGCCCGGCCCAGTGAACCATCTCTTACACCCGTAGAATAGTTTGTTTGTTTGGATACTTGATAACCAATGTATAGCTCAGCACAGGATTGTCAGAACATCTGATAACATATCCAATGGAATTATATTATAAGTTTACAGTTATATCTCTACAAATCAAATAAAGAGAAGCCCCACCCCCACCCCCGAGTTTCTCTGTGTAGCTTTGCGCCTTTCCTGAAACTCCCTCTGTAGACTAGGCTGGCCTCGAACTCACAGAAATCGGCTTGCCTCTGCCTCCCAGGTGCTGAGATTAAAGGCGTGTACCACCACTGGCCAGCCTCTGTTCCTTTTTATACATGTGTACACCTATAAATATTAAATAAAATAACACTTTCGCATTTGCATCAAATTGGTTTCTCCCTTGTAATTTTAATATTATATGGCTTCCTAATTTGGTTGCTTACTATTTTACAACTCACCCTAAGTGATGTCAAGTTTCAACTGTTTTTTCCTGTGTTCTGAATAAAATTCTAGCTAATACCTCATAGTCTACTAGCATTTAATTTATAACTTTATTTAGCTATTTACAGGGACTTTTATGATAAATCCTTATTCTCATAGAGCTTACGTACTATAGGCAGTATGGTGGATAATGAATATAATAAGCAAACTCCACCATGATAAGCATTTTAATAACTTCTATGATGAAATGAAAAAATACAGTAATGTTAGAGCCGTTAGAAATTGAGAGGGTGCCACTTGGGTGGTAGCACAGTCCTGTAATCCTAGCACTGTGGAGGCAGAGAGGCAGAGCATTATGAAGCAGTACTGTGAGGGAGAAAGAGAGAGGCTAGAGAATTTAATAGAATGGGCAAGGCTGGTTGGTTTCATTGAAAAGATGAGAACGGTATTATATTGTCTAGTGTAGTTGGTTTTCTTTCATTCATTCATTCACTCACTCTTTTGGAGGCTGCTACGTAGCTTATTGTTACTTATGAATGTCCGGCCTTAACTTGGCTTATGTCTAGCCAGCTTTTCTTAAATTTTTAAAATTATCCTGTTTATCCTTTGCCTCTGAGCTTTTATCTCTATTCTGTATACTTTCTTTACTTCCTACTCCGTGGCTGGCTGTGTAGCTGACTGTCTGGCCCCATGTCCCCCTCTCCTCCTTTCGCTCCTATCTTGTCTTCCCAGATTTCTCCTTCTACATATTCTCTGTCTGCCAACCTGTGTTGCTGTTGGCCATTCAGCTCTTTATTAGACCAATCAGGTGGTTTAGACAGGCATAGTAATGCAGCTTCACAGAGTTAAATAAATGCAACATAAGAGAATGCAACATAACTTTGCATCATTAAACGAATGTTCCACAGCATAAATAAAGGTAACACATCTTCAGCTGATATTCCACAACAGTCTAGCATTGTGATTCAGCACTTCATTTTTCCGTTTTGATTCTTCTGAATTCTAGCTAATGGTGCAATCATCATTTTCCGGTTTCATTATCTCATTTTCCTGTTCAAATTATTATGTGGGACTGTTTTAGGTTCTTGTCTGTCCCTTGTTTATTGATCTTCTACAGTTGCTGGTTCTTGACTCATCTTCACTTGGCTACATTATTTAAAGAGCTCCCTGTCTGCATTTAATCCACATTGATGTATTTAAGAGTTCTGTACACACACCATATTGTTTGATCCTTTTATGTTTGCATGTGTGTTTTAGTTTGTAAAGCTTTTTTTTCTGATCTCCTGTACCTAGGGCAAATGCATTTTTGATGATCAACTCAAAAAACTCATTCATTTTTCAATTTATGAGAGAATTATTCTCTCTTCTGTGGTAACCTTTCCTGTTGTACCTAACTAGCTCTCTTCCAATCCTCACTAAAAATTTGCTTGAATTCTCTATCCTAAATGAAGTTTATTTGCATTATGTCTCTTCCATTGGACTTGCAAAGTTCGTGGCAGGAATGCCGTTTCGTATGTGTTGTCAGTCCCGTGACATAGTTGTCAGTGTCGCTAGGTTTTAAAATCTTGTGCAGTGTAATATAGTGATAGTAAATGTTATTATCAATAAGAGAACTTCGGTACCACAGGCAGAGAGGCATTTTCAAACATAATTAGACAAGCTGTTTTATCCAGTCTCTTGTACCAAAGAATATAAGAAGCCAAAGGAAAATGTTTTAAAAGTGATGTTTGCAGCTTGATAGTACAAGAGGTTGTATAAGACAGTAAAAAACAAGTTACTATTTTTATTATGATTGAATCCTAACATAGTAATCAACAGTAATGACTCCTATGAGTATTTATAAAAGCTTAAATTGTGTTTAGTAACCTATTTAATAAAAGAACTCACACTTTCATAAAATTATATAGTTTGAATAATTTTAAAAATAACTTATAAAAAACTAGTTTTTCTCTGTGCTAGAGATTGAATGACTCCATGTCCTCTTATATGCATTCTACCACTGAGCTACATGCTGAGCACAAATATATTTTCTTTCTAGAAAATTGATATAAGCATTCTAACATGGTTTAGTCCTTTCCCGTCCCACCTCCGTCTTCAAACAGGGTCTCATTGTTGTCCCTGTGTGGTCTGGAACTCTTTCTATATAGACCATGCTGGCCTCAAGCTCAGGGAGATCTGCCTGCCTTTAATTTCCTAGTGCAGGGATTAAAGGTGTACATCACTACTTCTGGCTCCCCGTTTTGTTTTTAATAAAGGAATTCTTACCTATATTAAACATCACTTTAAAAGAAGTGTTGGAAATCATTGTCAAGTACATTATGCATACTACCATCCTTAATAATACTGTGCTATTGAAATGTTTTATATTACTTTAAAACTAGTTTTACGTTGCCCATTCTCCATTTGTTCTGTGTGTGTGTGTGTGTGTGTGTGTGTGTGTATACATGCGTGTGTCTGTGTGTGTTCTAGTGCCACACTTCTTAAGTACTGGGATTAGAGGTGTGTCCAGCTCTTTGTTATTGGTGTTTTTATAACAACACATATCTCATGTATTTGCAATTGTTCTATATAGGTATCAGCAAAGCAAACAGATTTAAATATGTTATAAAAGACTAACTCCAGGAATTGCTTATCATGCCAGTTTGAACTAGATTTTCTTTTTAAGGTTTATTTTTATCTTCTGTGTATAAGTATTTTGTCTGCATGTATACATGTATATGTACCACATGCATGTCTAATGCTCACACAGGCCAGAAGGTACGAGATTTCCTGGAACTGGAGTTATAGGCAGTTGTGAGCTATTATGTGGGTGCTGTGAGCTACCATGTGGGTGCTGGGAATTGAGCCCAGGTCTGATGAAAAAGCACTGATCTTAATCACTGAGTTATCTCTTCCGTTACTGTTACCATTCTGAAGAGAAATGGTATAGTAGTTCTCAGGTGTATATACATTTATCCTTTCCATAGAAATATGAAGAAAAAGTGAAAAACAGTTCTGCAAATGGATAGTGTTTGATTAACTTAGAAATTATATTTGTTATATTTTATATTTAAAGCATTTTAAATGAATGTTCATTTTATATGAAAAGTATATTAGTTTATATTTGTTCTGTAAAAATCAGAAAGTTATGTCTTAGTTATGTTTTCTATGGTTGCAACAAAATACCATGACCAAAGCAAGTTGAGGAGGAAAGGGTTTATTCAGCTTACACTTCTACTTACTGTTCATCACTGAAGGAAGTCAGGACAGGAACTCAAACTGGGCAGGATCCTGGAGGCAGGAGCTGATGCAGCTGCTTTCTGGGTTACTTCCCCTGGCTTGCTCAGCCTGCTTTTTTGTAGAACCCAGGACCACTAGCCCAGTGATGGCACCACCCACAATGGGCTGGGCCCTCCCCCATCAATCACTAATTAAGAAAATATCTTACAGCTGGACATATTTTCTCAATTGAGATTCCCTCCTTTCAGATAACTCTAATTCCGTGTCAAGTTGATTTAAACTAGCTAGCATACTGTCATTCACTGTTAGTTTATACCCAGGAAGTTTTAGAAGAATACTTTATGCAGATTTACGGTTTTACTAAGGTGAGCTCCTCTGTCATGGATTTTTTTCTTTTAAGCCTAAAGTGTCCTGTAAGAATATTTTTAGTTATAACTTTAAAAAGCATTCAGCAAGTCCTAGGCTTAGTTTGAGGAAGCTGCAGATAGTAAATTGTGGTCAACAGATGTTGTAAGCAGGTGACTCAGCTGTGTTCAATATCTGTTAATAGATGACTTGAAAGAAGATTGCCTCCTAGATGCTCCACCACCACCACACACACACACAGTAGCCCTGACTGTCCTGGAACTCAATCTGTAGACATGGCCAAACTCAGAGATCTGCCTGCCTCTGCCTCCCTAGTGCTGGGATCAAAGGTGTGCTCCACTACTGGCCTTTTTTAAAAAAGTTCACCAGTATTATTTAACATATGAAAAAGAATATTATTTTTCCTTCTTTTAGAAAGAAACACAATTTTCTTTAAATAGATTAAAAAAAAAAAAGACAGGATCTCTCTTTAATGCAGCCCTTCTTGTCCTAGAACTCACTATATAGACCTAGGGTAGCATCAAACTCACAGAGATACATCTGTCTCCCAGAGTGGTGGGATTAAAGGCTTGTACCGGTGCCCGCTGCCTTAGCTTTAATTTTTATAATACCATGGTTTACACTGGTAACCTAGAAGGGAAGAACTTATTACTAATGATACTTGACAAATTGTCAAAATGCAGCAGTATCACACTTATTTTATCAAAGGATTTCATTCTGAAGATGAGCTAAAAACAACAACAAAAAAAAAAGCCCCTGAAAAAAATCAAAACAAAACCCCCATGGATTATTTGTACTTCTTGCCTGCCTCCCTACCTTCCTTTATTTTCAAAACAGGGTGTCACTCTGTAGCCCTGACTAGTCTGGAACTCTCTATGTAGGTAGGCTGGCCTTCAAATCATAGAGCTCTGCATGCCTCTGCCTCCTAAATGGAAATAAAGACGTACCACCACACCCAGCATTGCTGATCTCTTTGAAGGAAAATATCATTGAACAGGGAAATAGGGCTATTTAGTTGTTTTGTTTTAATAAGATTTGAATATTAATCTTAAAATTGTTGAGGGTTTTGGTAAATTATATTTGATAAATTATAATTTTATTGATAAATTAATTAGCTTAGAATTTCCTCCATTTTATAAAACCATGTTACTGATAAATTGAGACCCAGCAGAGAGCTTTCAGAATTTTGATTCTACAAGTACATTCTCGACTGTTTTACTTTCCAACTGGACAGTTTGGGGACAATAATTTGTGATCTTTTTTTTTTCTATGAAACTAGAATGAATAATTATCACAGTTACTGCTAGGATTAACTGAGATGAACTGGCTGGAATGGTGTTCAATCTTAGCATATACTTAGCAGCATGAGGGAGGGAGGCCCTAGATTCAATTCCTGGCAGACCCTACACCCACCCCCTGAGATTATCCTTGGGTGAGACACACTCCCATGCCAGAGCCAGCTTGTGGAGGTCAGAGGACAACTTAGGAGAGCGGCTTTTCCTTCTGCCATGTCAGTTCAGATTGTCAGGCTTGATGGTAAACGTATACCTGCCAGTCTGTCTCTATGGTGCTTATTTTGTTTTTAGAACACTTTTAGACAGTATTTTCTCTGTGTCGAATAGTGGGCTGGGTGTCAAAATAGCAATCTGTAAAGGCTGGAAATTGGTTGATGCCATGAATCATTTACAGTTTAAGAGGCTGCTTTTACACTATGTTGAGATGAAAGTATTCATCTAGGGTGAATTTAGAGTGGTGACACTAGCAGTCCAGAGTGCTAAGTTCATGACTTTCCTGGGAGTTACAGTTGAGTCATTGGCAAGGCTTTGCCAAGTATCTTAGAGCCCTTTCTTAGGAAAGCAATATGTGTATGTAAGTTTTATGAAAGTGATGGGTTATCAGACCAGGGTACTTCAAGTAAGCTTTCTGTTGATAATTGGAGATTGACTACATTTTTATATATTGATGGTGTTCCTGTGTGTGTGTGTGTGTGTGTGTGTGTGTGTGTGTGTGTGTGTGAGAGAGATTATGATCAGAAGCCAGGGCCTTGCACTAAATGTACACACCCCCACCCAACCTTTTTTGTTAAGTTGTAATATTGGTGAAATAAGGTACCTTACCCTCTAATAACCTATTTAACACACCATACCAACTGTGAAGTTTGCCTAGTGTTTTTGCAAGTTAAAAATCAGTTATTTAAAGTGTATATATATTTTCTTGTTGTTTCACTAACTTTATCTTTGAAAGACTGAGGATATATTTTACTAGTAGATGCATGCTTAGAATGTTGTGAGGCTCTGGATTTAACTCCCCCTGAAATTTATCGTCAAATATACAAGAAAATGATTCATATTAAAAATCTGTTAATCAGTTAAAAAAATAGGATTCCTCTGGCTTAGTTTTAAATTTTATCACTGAAACATTAAAAGTAAACATTACTTTTAAAATGCTACAAAGTTAAAATTATTTTTGTGACTAGCAGTGTGGTTTTATAAGAGCTTTATTTCAGTTGTACCTGGTATAATTTTTATTATATATATATATATATATATATATATATATATATATATTTTTTTTTTTTTTTTTTTTTTTTTTTTGGTTTTTTCGAGACAGGGTTTCTCTGTGTAGCTTTGCGCCTCTCCTGGAACTCACTTGGTAGCCCAGGCTGGCCTTGAACTCACAGAGATCCGCCTGGCTCTGCCTCCCGAGTGCTGGGATTAAAGGCGTGCGCCACCACCGCCCGGCCTAATTTTTATTATATTAATAAAATAATTTTCATGGTTCTTCAAACCCTATGATGATTTTTGTTTGTTTGTTTCTTTACTGTGAGCATATATGATTTATGTTGTTATTTATTATTGTGTGTACATACCTCTGGAGGCTGGAAGAAGCCTTTAAATCCCCTGGTGCTTGAGTTACAGGCAATCGTAAGCTATTTATTAGATGTGGGTCCTGTGAATAACAAGGGTTCTTCTTACCTGATAAACCATCGATCCAGCCCCTTGTGGGTCTTTTTGATATTTGTTTTGTTTTGCTGTTTTGTTGGTACTGCAGTTTGAATCCATGCTTTCTAAGCAAGTACTTCAACGGTGGGTTTCCTGGAGTTTTTAAAGGTAAGTAGTTTTCATCATAAGGGAAGTGGCAGTGACACACAAAGGGTGTTTTAAAGGGTTTCATCAACAAAATTTGTAAACTAGGTCATTGTTCTCTGTAATAGATCCATTTAGTTTTTAAAGATTTTTTTTTTTAGCTAAATGCTTTAAAGTTTCTTCTGATGGTATTTTACAATAAAGTCAATTTATATGAGCCCCTTTTTGGCATCAAAATTTTGCTCTTTATTTTTTCTCATTATAAAAACAACATGTGGTCATTACAAAATAGAGAAAACATGAGGTGGAGAAGTGGTTAAGACACTGGTTGCTCTTCCAGAGGACCTGGGTTCAGTTCCCAGCTCCCACATGACAGTTCACAACTGTCTGTAACTCCAGTTCCAGGGGATCTGATGGTTTTTTCTGGCCTCTGCAGGCATTGCACTCAACAAGGTACATAGGGATACATGCAGACAAAACAGCCTGTACACATAAATAAAAACTAAGTATTAAAATCTTAAATCTGTATTTTAAAAAACCTGTCAGAAAACATGTAAAAGCATAGCAAAGTTAATTTATCTGTGGACCTACAAGATGACTCGGAGGGTAAAGTGTGCCACCCACCATGCCTTACAATTCAAGTTTGATTCCCTGGACCTATCCATGGTAGAAAGAGAGAACTCATTCCCTCAGGTTGTCCCCTGACACCCACTTGGACACACACATACTCAAATGTTTAAAAAAAGTATAATCTGGTTGCCTATTAACTACATTATGTTTTACATGTCTATTACACTTTGATTGTGTATAAAGACTTTATAGGGCCAGAAGGATAGAACAGCAGGTGAAGGCACTCAGTCAAGCCTGGTGGTCTTGTTTGGTCCATATTGTGGAGGGAGAGGACTGGCACCCACCCCACAAGTTGTCCTCTGACTTCTACATGTCTACTGTGGCACAGAGGCTCTCATGCATACTCACACACACAAACAAATGTAACAAAGACTTTCCAAAGCAAGAACATATTTAAGGAAGTCAGTAGGGTTGGAGTAATAGTTTAGTGGTAGAGCACTTTATATACATTGTTGTCAGTCTTGGAGTCCTACCCCAAGACAGAAAAAGAGGGTACGTAGTACTATGGCAACTGAAACCAGCCTTGCGAGCCAGATGACCTCAGGTCAAAACTGTTGGTGAATCTCCTCAGTCTATGTGCCTTCGTTTTGCCATCTGTAAAATGGAGACATTATTTGATGCTACAATGGTATATTGAGGATGAGTTGCCATAATAAAGGCAAAAGTTTTTGTATGGCATCTGTTGTATAAAAATCCTGTGATCAAAAAAGCTGTGCAGACCAATACTTTGATTTTGAGTGTGGTTTTCAAGTTGGAAAAATAATGATGTAAAGGAATGCTTTTGTGATCTTTTCAGCCAAGGTGCAGTGGGTTGTCTTTGTTTGTTTGCTTGGTTTTTGAGATAGGCCTGCCTCTGGCTGACCTGGAACTCAATATAGACTAGACTGGCCTCAAATTCACAGAGATCTTCTTGCCTCTGCCTCTCAAGTGCTTGGACTAACTGCGTGCATGACCAGGCCTGGCAAGACAAATGGAGCAGCTTTCCTTTGGGGAAATATCTTATTTTCTAGATAAAAATTCTGGCCTATGATAGAAGATTATATTAAAATTTTTCATTTTTATCATTACTGTTTTGTTCAGTTGTTTTCATTTCATCATAGTGTGAAGTTTGTCTTTTGCATTTTACATTGAGTTTAAAGTTTGGTTTTGTGTTATTTGTATGATTTTTTTTTTTTCCAGCACCAGTATTACAATGTTTGGGAGTAGAAATGTTTGTAGTATACAAGTAGAGTTTAAGTAGTTTTATACAAGTAGGCAATGATGCTGTTTCTGTTATTCCACACCAGTTAGCTTTGATTGGTCATGACTGACATTCCATTAAACACTATGATTGTTCTGTTAACACTTTGGAGAGAGCTTTAGATCAGAATCTCTTATCCAAGCCAAAATATCAAAGTTAGCTAAGAGAATAATTCAAAATATTCATTGAAAACTGAGAATACTGTAGTTTGATCCTTTTTTACTTTATTAAATAAAGTTTATAGTAACGTGCCTTTCTTTTGTTGACATTGATTTGTCAAATAAATATTTGAATAGTAGCAAAGTTTAAAAAGTAAATACAAAAAAAGTTGAACACAACAGTTTCTTCAATAGTTAATGTGTTATGTGTGTAAAAAAATCTCCTAATTATAAAAGTGGGAATCAAGAGCTGCAGAGATGGCTCAGCAGTTAAGAGCACTGGCTGCTTTTTCAGAGGACCAGGGTTCAATTCCCAGCACCTACATGGCAGCATACATCTGTCTGTTTGTAGTCCCAGGTACCCAATAGCCTCTTGTGATATTTGCAGGCACCAGACCCATTTATGGTGCACAGATAGACATGCATGCAAAACACATACACATATATACACATACACACAAAATGGGAAGCAAATGTTTCACAGTGTCCTAGTTTACTTTCTACAATCTAGGCAATTATTTTTAATCTCAGAGAAAGGTAGTACTACAAGCCTAAGACTTTAGAAGTTAGAAAACACCTACTCAATGTGTAAACCACACTGTCCTTGAAATCAAAGAGATCCACTTGTCTCTGCCTCTCAAGTACTAGGACTTAGTGACTCCTACACTACTAGATTAAATACCTTGTATACATACTGTTTTTGGCAGTCTCACTCAATCCCAGGCTTCCCTGAGCTCACTGTAAACCAGGCTGTCTTAGAACTCAATGCTGTAGTTGTTTTTTACTTTTTGCTCTTTTGGGGCCCACCACCCAGCTCCCAAATAAATACACAGAGACATATTCTTACTGTTTCTAGCCAGCGTTTCTTAACTTTTGAATTATCCTGTCTATCTTTTGCATCTGGAGTTTCACGTTTCTGTATTTTGTCTTTCTTTATATCTTATTCCATTGCTGGCTGGATAGCTGGATGGCTAATACTGGTGTCCTCCTTCTCCTTTTCTTTTTCTTATTTCTCTCTGCCTGCCAGCCCTCTTATTTCTCTCTCCTGCCTAGTTCAGCTCTTTATTAGACCAATGAGATGTTTTAGACAGGCAAAGTAACACAGCTTCACAGAGTTAAACAAATGCAACACTTTAAGCTAATATTCCACAACACAATGCAGTTCTCCTGCCTCCGTTTCCTCAGTACGTGGATGAGCCATCACATAGGGTTTTGAGGTTGGCATGCTAGGAAAGTGTTCTGCCACTGAGATACATTCACAGCCGTGTTTTCATATTTTCTGTTTCTGTCTTAGTTTACTTTCTTGTTGCTGTGATATAGTGCCCTGGCACAATTAACTTATGGGAAAGAGGGCTTAATCCTGCTCATATTTCATGGCAGGTAAGCCAACATGCCAGGAGCTTGAAACAGCTGTTCACATCACTTTCATAATCTAGACTAGAGAACAATGAGTGTATGATACTTTATTCATTTTATACAATCTAAGATCCAGACAGTTGTATGGTGCCACCCACAGGGAGCAGATTTTTCCCTTCTCTGTTAATGCAGTCAAGATAATTGCCCACAGGCATATCCAGAGGCTACTCTCCAGGTAAATCATCTGTCAAGGTGACAACAGTAACTTCTACTCTTCTTAGTAAGGGAAATATTACTGACTTGAACTCTTCCACTTGTCATTTGCTAGGGGTTATAACTGACATTAAACAGGATGTAGCTTATAGAAAGAGGGGTGGTCACCAGGAGTGCTATTCCTTCAGTACCCGAGTGACTAGCTTTTGGAAAAAATGAATATATATTGCATTAGCAAAAATAAAAAATCTTCTATATAGGTAATTATAGTTCATGTCTTTAAAAGGTTTAAAAAGTATTGTAGGTTTTTAAAAAATTATAGTGTGTGTGTGTGTGTGTGTGTGTGTCTGTCTGTCTGTCTGTCTGTCTGTCTGTCTGTCTGTCTTGCATTCCTTACGCTCTGTAAGGTCAGAAGGGGACTTTGAATGCCCTAGGACTGTAGTTACAAGTGGTTGCAAGCCGCCATGTGGGTGCTGGGAGTCAAACCTGCATCTTCGACAAGAGCAACAAGTGCTCTTAATTGCCTAGCCACCTCTCCAGTTTTCCCTTTCCCCTTTTCTCTCCTTTCCTCATTCTCAACTGTGCAGACCAGATTGGCCTGGACCTTGGAACTGTCCTTTTACCTCAGCCTTCTAAGTGCTAGAAATGTGTGAGTCAATGTGTCTGACTTTTGCTTGCTTCTGAGACTGTGTGTCTCTTAGGTAGCTCTGGCTAGCTTTATTTAAACTTTTTAACCTCTTGCCTCCTCTTGGGTATTGAAATTGCATGTGCATACCACCATTACTGCAAGTATTGAATGTTGTAGGAAAAAAGTATCATATTTTATAAAAGCCTATCAAGGTAAATGGCAGATATTAGTAACTGCCTTATAAATAAGGGAATTGATAGACAGAAATTTGAACTTCAGACATTCTTAGTAACAAGATTTATGGTACCAATTTTTTGTTGTTTGGTGCCACTTTTGAATATGGTAGTAATTGTCAAGGATCAACTCTCACTACAGAATAATTTCTTATGCTTTATTGTTGTAGTTGCTAAGGAAACTAGCTTATGAGTTTATGCTTTTATATTAAGGAATTTGCTAATATGCTTAGAACATAAAAGACAGTAATTTATATTACTATTGTTGGCAAAGTGTTATGGACCCTTTTCTTTTTATTTATAATTTCAGGACGACATTGACAGCCTAAAGCCCATACTCAGGGACAATCCACAGTTGCATGCAGAAGTGAAAGTCTGGGTGAAGGAACAGAAGGTCCAGGAGATTTTTATGCAAGGTATCTATTTTGAAGTTACACATCATTTTTGAAACTGCGCCAACTTATTTCCTTTTTGATTGCTCAGTTTTGTGTAATCTAATAGTTTTAATTGTATGTAGTCTGCTAGAGAATAATTGGCAAACCATAGACATTTTGATGAAGTTCTTAATTTCACTGATTTATTATACATGGAATTGTAGCTACACAGTTGTTTTGTTGATAGAGAAATTTTCATAATGTGGAATGTTCAAGGTGTGTGCTTCCTGGAAAAAGAAGCATTGTTTGCAGTGTAGTGCTGCCCAGAGTCGTAATTGATCTCTTTTGAAGAATGCTGTTGGTATCTGATAAGTGTGTGTGTACCTTCTACAGCATTTATCTCAATACAGCTTCAGTTCTGTTTCCTTTGTTTAGTAAGTTACAGGGTTGTCTGTTGACATGTGATTTTCAAATCAGAACTGCTTTATAATTCCTGGTAGTCTATTTGAATAGCAGTAAAATCATACGGTAAATATAAAGTTTTCATGAAATTGGATTAAAATTAAGACTTAATGTCTTGAACTGTTGATGTTCTATTGAATGCAAAGAATACAACTTTGTTGTTAAGTTCCCATGATTATCTCAGTCTTTGGAACTCATGCAAGTCTTTAATTCCTTCACTTTGGAGTGAGTTTGAGGCCAGCCTGATCTACATATTAAATTCCAGGACAGCCAGCACTATATAGTGTGATGCTGTCTCAAAAATAAACAAACAAAACAAACAAAAATTCGTGTCATTAAGTATTAATAAGCAGTGCTCTTGAAGATGTAACTGTTTTGTTTACTGTCCTTATGTACAACAGATCATCTGGGTATTGACCAATTTTTAGTGTAAAGTACTCTTTAAGCTTTCCTCATGGAGACTTTCAACATAAATAACTGTCTCCTACCCAATGACTCTAAGGCCTCTGCTAATCATGTCCTGTCCAGTAGTCATCACCTTTATTCTATCCATTTTTTTTTTTAAATGAAGTTACCATACTGTTGTTATCCTGGGGTGGGTTGAGGGACAGTTTCTTATTACAGATGCAAAAAAGGAAGTTCCAAATTCCATGTGTTTAATATTGTTATTAAAGAGATTTTAAAAAATATTTTTTTAAAATCCAGAGATCTAGAAAAATTGAGTTGTGGTTAGATGATGTGTCTGTTCATTTTTACTTTCCCTACGTACTTTATACTTTGATGATACAACCAAGTCAAGTTTTTAAAATAACTTTTTGTTTTCTTGCAACCTTAGGGAAGAAAAGAGTAAAGTATTAATAATCCCTGTTTATCTTTGGCTGACTCCAGATTGTGTTCGGTGTGGGGTATAAGACTGTTGTGCTTTACAGCTCAGCCTCTCTTAGCTGTCCCATTAATCAAATTACAAATTATTTTCCCATTTCAGACATGAACTCATTTTCCCAAAAATGGCTAACTAGTTTTACATCCTTACTGTATTCTAGACCACTATGGCTTTACATTGTGTTTATGATTGCAGAAATATTCTTTGTGTAGCTGTGTCTATAATGAGTCACATTCTGAGATAAAAGATACTTGTCTTCTAAGACATTTTTAAAACTGACAAGTTCTAACTCATCTGTCACAGAGCATTATTGCTTTTAAAAGGTAATTCCTATGTATACCTAAATGGGAAGTGTCTTTATTTAAGATATCCCTTGTGTTTTGTTTTTTTTTTTTGTTTTTGTTTTTGTTTTTGTTTTTTTTTAAGGTCCTTATTCTTTAAATGGATACAGAGTGAGAGTATATAGACAAGATTCTGCCACCCAGTGGTTTACTGGCATAATTACTCATCATGATCTCTTCACCCGCACCATGATCGTTATGAATGATCAGGTAAATAATTGCAATTTTGGTGCTGGGGATTAAACCCAGGGCTTTGCACATACTAAACACACCTTACGTGTGCTGAGTGCATGTTACTCCTAACCCCCAACCCCAGCCTCTTAAGTAATCCTTTGAAGAGGATATTTTTACAAGGTAGTAGACACTATATAGAGTTTCTAATAATATAACCCTAATAAATTTAAATGCATCTGATGTTACATAGAAGCAAGCTACTTTAGGTCAGGAAGTGATGGTGATTTCACATTTATTTCAGTACTGACAAAAATCAGTCCCTAATTGATTAGCCTTTTTTTTCCCCCTAAATTAAAACTTAACTTTCTTAAAACTTCAGTTTTTTTTCTTCTCACCAATAATAAATATTTCCCAAATAGTTTCTTGTTCATTTTCAAAACACATAGTTCTTACATCACATTTCATAGTTGAGATGAATTCCTTTTAAGAATTATGGTGAATATAAAAGGGAAAAGGTAATTTTATCCTTTGTAATTAAAGTTGGTTATGTAAGCAGGTGGTATCTTACAAATTTGAATTCCCAAATTGATTTGTAAACAGTTCAACTAAGTAAAGAAATTGTACTAATGTTATGCTGGTCAGTTTGTTAGATTTAATATTTGTTTTGTGTCATGGATTAGGTACTAGAACCACAGAATGTCGATCCTTCTATGGTTCAAATGACCTTTCTAGATGATGTCGTTCACTCTTTGTTAAAAGGTGAAAATATTGGCATTACATCACGACGCAGGTCTCGTGCCAGTCATAATATCAACACTGTTCACGTATGTATGTTATTAGTAATGCAGTTTTACAAAATACTTTTCCTTAGACTATTCAACATCAAATAGTAATCTAATCACTGTTGATTTATTTTTAGGGTCATTATACACGTGCTCAAGCAAATAGTCCCAGACCAGCAATGAACTCTCAAGCTGCTGTACCAAAACAAAACACACACCAGCAACAGCAACAAAGAAATGCTCGTCCTAACAAGAGGAAGGGTTCAGACAGCAGCACACCCGATGATGAGAAGATGAAGGAAGAAAAATATGATTACATAGCACGAGGAGGTAGGATCCACTTTTTAAAAATTGGATTTGAGAGAGAGATGGACAGGGTCTCACTGCACATCCCTGGCTGTATTGTAACTCACCGACCAGTCTGGTCTCAAACTCACAGAGATATGTATGATGAGTGCTAGTATTAAAGGCATGTGTCACCATGCCTGGCTGGACCCACTTTAATTTTTAAGGGCATGCTCATGAATAAAAATTCATTAAAGTATGCTTATTGATCATGAAAGATAAAACTGTTATCTTTCTTATCTTACAGAAAATCCTAAAGGTAAAAACAAGCATGTGGTAAATAAAAGAAGGAGCCCTGAGATGGATGAAAAGAAACTTAACGTGAAAAGGTTTCGGACTGACAATGTTTCAGATGCTTCCGAGAGCGGTGACTCAGAGAATACAAGTAAAAGAGTGAGTGATAATTCCTCTGAGCAAACACCGGAGTATGAGCTGAAAAATAAAATCACTTCAAAGTTCAATGGAGAAGAGGGAAAATCCCAGGTCGCTGAGAAGGCGGGAGAAGAGACCTTAGTAGATGCTCAGCCTCCCTGGGATCAAATGCAGGAAGATAGAAACCATGAAAATGGGGAGAAGCCCAAGTCTATGGACGGCCACCTTCCAGAAAAAATGGCTCTCCGTTCATCAGAACAGGCCCTAGTTGCTGACCATAATCCTAATGATTCAGTTCTTCAAGAATGCAATATGGAAAACAAACACGCAGTGGAATTATTACCAAAGGACAAGTTAGTATCCAGAACCCCGACACCCAAATGTGTTGTGGATATCAAAAGTGACACTCATTTAGAGAGGGTGGCTCAGGAAAATTCAAATACTTTTGGCCTCCAGACACTTGAGAACATGGATCCTAATGTTTGTGATTCTAAACATTCAAATGCTAAATACCTGGAAACAGCAAAGCCAGATTCTGACCAGAGCTGGGTCAATGATGTTGTGCAAGTGGATTTAACTCAATCAAGTGTTATAAATACTTCTTCAGGAAATGATCACCGAGATGTGGATAAAGAGAAAAATCACTATGTCTCTTACATGTCTTCATTAAGTACAGTTTCTGTCACAGAGGATCAGCTGCATAAGAGAAGTCCACCCCCAGAAACTATAAAATCTAAACTAACTACTTCAGTAGATACTCAGAAGACAAAATCCAGTTCTTCACCTGAAGTTGTTAAAGCCAAGATTACTCATTCTCCTGACTCTGTAAAGTCTAAGGCTGCTTACGTGAATAGTCAAGCTATTGGTGAGAGGAGGCTGGCCAGTAAAATAGAACATGAGTTATCCCGATGTACTTTCCACCCAGTTCCTACTCGAGGTAGTGCACTAGAAACTACGAAGAGCCCTCTAATCATTGACAAAAACGAGCACTTCACAGTTTATAGGGATCCTGCTCTTATTGGATCAGAAACAGGAGCTAATCACATTTCACCTTTTTTGAGCCAGCATCCTTTCCCCATTCATTCCTCATCCCATAGAACCTGTTTAAACCCAGGTACCCATCACCCTGCCTTAACGCCAGGATCCCACTTACTAGCTGGGTCATCTAGTCAAACTCCATTACCTACCCTTAACACTCACCCTCTCACTAGTGGTCCACACCATTCTGTCCATCACCCTCATTTACTTCCCACTGTGTTACCTGGAGTGCCTACTGCCTCCTTACTTGGTGGCCACCCACGCCTAGAGAGTGCTCATGCCAGCAGCTTGAGCCATTTAGCACTAGCTCACCAGCAGCAGCAACAGTTGTTGCAACACCAGTCACCTCATCTTCTTGGACAAGCCCATCCTTCTTCATATAATCAGCTTGGACTTTATCCAATTATTTGGCAATATCCAAATGGAACACATGCATACTCAGGACTTGGTCTACCTTCTTCTAAGTGGGTTCACCCAGAAAATGCAGTTAATGCTGAAGCTTCATTAAGGAGGGTAAGTGACACTGTTATTTCCCCCTGAACAACATGTATTTGTTAATTAACCTCTATAGGTACTTTAAAACTATTAACAGATTTTCAATTGGTTTTCTTTACAGATGGTTAATAACCTCACCAGACTTAACTTTCATAGATCATAGTATCTGTTAGACTGATTTTTGGTATATATGTTGGTAGTGAAAGTACAGGCTTAAAATTTGTGTGTAATTATTAAGGTTTTTTAAAAAATACATATAAGTAAATTTTTTTCTTGAAATGATGTTATTTTAGCCCTTGGATTATGTTCATTGGCTATTTCAAAGTTTGAATTTTTAAGTGTCTTGCATGCTTTAAGGCCATTCAAAGTTAGAGACTCCTAGTATTTTGCAAAGCTGCTGGTACATAAGATTGGAGAAGGTAGTGGGATAGGACTCACACTATTTCATGCCATGTGCTTTCACCAGCAAATAACTGTGCACTAATAGCAGTGCCACACAATCAATAAAAAAGTAAAGGAATAGATAGTATTATTAAACTCCTACCATGAAGCAACCTTGGCCTTTGTGCTACTCAGCGTACTCTTTAAGTGTACCTTAGGACTGTTAAATACCACCTTACTTACGGTAAAAGCAGCACTAAATTGATCATTTTTATCATTTTCAGGAATGTAGTGTCATGTTTTTCAGTCTTTTAAGTTTGTTTGTTTGTTTGTTTACTGTCCACCCATCCACCCTGTATGTGTGAGATGGTGAGCCGTCAAGTGGAGTTCAGGACGATTTACTGTGGGTGTTGGCTTTGTTTCTGCCACGTGCCTTCTGGGAATCTAACTAGCAGCCAGGCATGAAGGCAGGTTCCTGCAGAGCTACCTTGCAGCCTAGGGTCAAGTATCTTTGAACAATATAGAGCCCTCAAACTTCTTACCTTGTAAAACAACTTTTAATTCCCTTCCTCCCAGCTTTTGATAACTACATGTTTACTTTCAGTTTCTATGTTTTTTCTACTCTTTTTTTTTTTTTTTTTTTTTTTTTTTTGGTTTTTCGAGACAGGGTTTCTCTGTGTAGCTTTGCGCCTTTCCTGGGACTCACTTGGTAGCCCAGGCTGGCCTCGAACTCACAGAGATCCGCCTGGCTCTGCCTCCCGAGTGCTGGGATCAAAGGCGTGCGCCACCACCGCCCGGCGTTTTTTCTACTCTTAAACATTTCATGTAAGTAGATTCACTTAATATTTTTCTTCTTACCTGTCTTACTTTGTTTAGTATGTCCTTTAGGCTCATCCATATTGACACATGAGACAGATAGATGGCCTTTATAAAGGCTGCATTCTACTTTATTTCATGTGTCCATAGTAGGTAGGCAAACATTCATTCATTCATTCATTAGTGCTGGAGCCTTATCCATGCTAGTCAAGGGTTCTACCACTGAGTCTGCCACATTTTTTTATCCGTTCTTTGTCGGTGGACATTTGAGTTATTTTCACTATTTAGCTTTTTAAAAGAGTGTTTCCATGAAGATAGGATAAACTTAACATTTTCCATGCTATGTTTTGGGCAAGATGCATAATATGTTGGGAGTGATGATTTGGAAACCAGTGCTACTGGATTTCTCATTTATTTCAGGAATAATAGTGTGTATATTTAGCATTGCATTGGAAATGACAGTAGACAAAGGTATGGTTGTCATGGTGCCAAAAGTTTGTCAGAAAAGCTGTTGTAATTTTAGGTGGTAGTAATGAGGTCACCAAGGTCATTAATCCCAAATTAATAATGGTTGATGATAGTGAGGGACACCAACTAAGCAGATGGCAATCTTAGTAATTTTGAAAGATATTTCTTGTGGTTTATTCTAAGTAACTCCCCTTTAGTTTGCCTTTGTATGAGCTTTAGATTCCTTTAATAAAATTAACAGTGATTGTTAGAATTTTGTTCTGCCCCAACACTGGCACATTTAGTATTGGTAAGATTTTAGTTCTAGAGTTAAGATTTTAGTTCTAGAGTTGTGCTTCCATAATCACAAGTATATTCCTCTTGATTTTGTTTCTGAGATGGGGTCCTGATTCTGTTTGCATCTTTGATCATGTGCCGTTGATCATGTATCAGTTAAATCCTATTGAGATGTAGAAGTTACATAATCTAAGTCAAGGAAGATCACTAACCACATTTTTTACTTCACCAGAATTTAAAGCAAGCCTGGTGACACATGTACCTATTGTGTGTGTGTGTGTGTGTGTGTGTGTGTGTGTGTGTGTGTGTGTGTGTGTATGGGTCAAAAGTATAGTTGGAATTGCACAAAGATAGGCTAGAGGAACACAGAATCCAAGAGGTTGCAAGTGGATTTGAATCTCCTTTCATAAATTCCAAACTCTGTAAAAGAGATGATCCAAGGACTTAACAGACTGTTTATAAAACCAGAAAATGTTTTATGCTAGTCAAGTTTTTATTTATTTATGTAAAATTATAATGCAAAAAGTAAATTAAAATAACAAAAGAAAGATCTCTTAACCTCATGTTTGTGATCAGGGTGATCAGACAATGTAAGCAGAAGCCACTAGATTAGGAAATCATTTTAAATGGTACTTCATAAGGCAAAAGCTTTCATCATAGTCATAAATTACTGTGACTCAAGACTTCTGAGACTTATGTAATTATGGCCTTCTGTATCATTTTATATTTAAGTGTTTTTTTCTGTGCATCATTGTGCACTATTCTCTTGTGAGGTTTAGAGCTATAACTTACCATTAAGCTATCTTTATGATACATGCTACCCTTATATTATTGTTGTGAGTTATAAGATTTATTCCTTTTAGTCAAAATAAAGGTGGTTTAAATTTTCCTGGTATATGACTCAATCCTGATAATAGATTTACAAAGCATACTCTTGAGGTATATTGAGTCACAGTATAGAAAACAGTTTTTAAACATGTAATCACATGTATGGGGTATAACGTATATGTCACTGTCACTATATAAATACTAACTTAACAGACAGGCAACATATTGTCGTGGAAAACATAACTGTGTTATGCTTCCACATCTCCAACTTTAGTGGCCTGTTGGTATCTGGCTTATAGAATACAGTGGAACACGTTTAGGCCTTAAATGTAATGATCTGGGAGTTGTGCATAAATTCTTAGAAAGTTAAGTGTTATATGTGGAAAACTGACAGACAAACTTGATTATAATTTCTTCTAGTAGAACAATGTTTTAGGGCTAACATTCTGCTTTTGCTGTGAGCAGCAAATTCTTCTGGTGTTGGGATCATAGGAAGTCATAAATTTAGGTCTAACTGAAGATCTGCTTTTAGTGAAGGAATAGTTCTAGAAGTTACTATTTTAATGCTAATTAGTTTTCAATAGAATGTGGAAAGTTCGTATGATTAATGTTGGTTAAAGAATTGAATATTTCTCATCAGATTCATTTTCAAATATGTCAGGCTTAATAAAAATACCATGGTCAGAAGTCTTGCTATAAAACTGAGTACTGGGACTAAGTACATGACAGCATACTCAGCTCAGCTCAGGAAGTTAGCTTTTTTTTTTTTTTTTTTTTAATAACTAAAGTCTAGCCTTTTTGTTTTTGTTTTTTTTTTTTAATAGAATTCTCCCAGTCCTTGGTTACATCAACCCACTCCTGTGACCTCAGCAGATGGTATTGGATTACTCAGTCACATTCCTGTCAGACCTTCCAGTGCAGAGCCTCATCGACCTCATAAAATTACAGTGCATTCCAGTCCGCCAGTGGCAAAAAGTTTAGTCGATCACCACAAAGAGTAAGTTCACCAGTGTTTAAAACTTACAAAATACCTTTGACTTTCATAATTTTTCTCAATGCACTTTTTAAATAGTTTATTTAAACTTGGTGTCAAAACTAGACTTAGAAGATACACTTTTGGTTGTGTTTTGGTTTGTTGAGTCAGTCTGCCATCAAACTCATGCAATCGTCCTGCCTCAGCCTTTAAGTAATCATAGGAGCAAGCCACTAAAGGTGGCTCTGTTCTTGTCATACTGGTGTATTTTCCAGTTTTAGAGACTGAACAAGGCTGTTTGCTTTCGTAATAGAATAACATTTCATAAAAACCTTCTTGTGTTTTGTATAAAAAAAGTGATCACAGAAATCTTTGTGTATTTTCTTTGTAGAGAATTGGAGAGGAAAGCTTTCTTGGAACCATTGCGTTGTAATGCATCCACGTCAGTGAAAAGTGACCTAGATCTTAATAGGTCACAAGGAGGAAAGGATTGTCACTTGCATAGGCATTTTGTGGGTCCGAGGCCATCCCAGGAGACTGGAGAGAGATTGAACAAATACAAGGAGGAACATCGTCGGATCCTTCAAGAGAGTATTGATGTTGCCCCATTTACAACCAAAATCAAGGGGCCTGAGGTTGAAAGAGAGAATTACTCCAGAGTAGCACTATCATCTTCTAGTCCTAAAAGCCATGTCATCAAACAAGATAAAGACATAGAACGCTCAGTGTCAGAGCTTTATAAGATGAAGCACTCGGTTCCTCAGAGTTTGCCCCAAAGTAACTATTTCACTACATTATCTAATAGTGTGGTCAACGAACCACCAAGATCATATCCATCCAAAGAAGCTTCAAATATTTACACTGAAAAACAGAATAATAACCTTTCTGCAGCGGCCAATCCACAATCTCTTTCATATATATCATCTCTTTCAAAGCCTCCACCTTTGATTAAACACCAATCAGAAAGTGAAAGTTTAGTAGGCAAGATACCAGACCATCTTCCGCATCAGATTGCATCTCACTCAGTAACAACTTTCAGAAGTGATTGTAGAAGTCCTACCCATCTGACCGTCTCTTCTACAAATGCACTGCGCAGTATGCCTGCTTTGCATAGGGCTCCAGTATTCCACCCACCAATCCATCACAGTTTGGAAAGAAAGGAAAGTAGCTATAGTAGCCTTTCCCCTCCAACTCTGACCCCAGTGATGCCAGTGAACGCTGGCGGCAAAGTTCAAGAATCCCAGAAGCCTCCAACTCTAATTCCTGAGCCAAAAGACTCCCAGGCAAATTTTAAGAGTTCTTCTGATCAGAGTATAACAGAAATGTGGAAGTCTAACAACAACCTCAGCAAGGAGAAAGCTGAGTGGCCCGTGGAAAAAAGTAGTGGGAAGTCACAGGGTGCTGTGGCATCTGTCATTGTCCGTCCACCTTCTAGTACAAAAGTTGATGGTGTGCCATCTGTACCGTTAGCTTCCAAAGATAGAGTTTGTGAAAGATCTTCATCTGGGGCAAGTAAAACAGATTACCTCAAACCAGAAGCTGGAGAGACTGGAAGAGTCATTCTACCAAATGTGAATTTAGAAAATGCTCATGTGAAATCTGAAAACAATGTCGAAGCTATCTCCCAGGGTAGTGTTCCTGTTTCAGTCATGTCTGCTGTAAATGTTGTCTGTAATACCAAAACAGATGTGTTCACATCTGCTGCCACTACCACCAGTGTTTCCAGCTTGGGTGGTTCAGAAGCAATTTATTCGTTATCAAATACCATTTTGGCCTCTACATCCTTAGAATGTACTTCTTCAAAAAGTGTCAGTCAGGCAGTGGCACAAACAAAGGAATGCAAAGTCAGCACCACGGAGCCAGCCACTATGGCCTGTAGTAAGACAGGAAGTGGTGTTCAGCTTAGCTCTGGCTTCTCAGGCACAACTGATTTTATTCATTTAAAAAAGCACAAGGCAGCATTGGCTGCAGCTCAGTATAAAAATAGTAATGTCAGTGAGGCTGAACTTAATACTGTGAGAAATCAGACAGCAGCAGCCTCTCTTCCCCTGGATAGCGCCATGATTTGTGCAAGTAACAAAGCAATCTCTGTAGGAAATGGGCCAGCAGCCCAGACCAGTCAGCCCAACTACCATACTAAACTGAAGAAGGCCTGGCTCACCAGACATTCAGAAGAAGATAAAAATACTAACAAAATGGAAAATTCAGGGAATTCTGTATCAGAAATTATTAAGCCTTGTTCTGTCAATTTAATAGCCTCTACATCTAATGATATACAGAATAGTGTCGACAGCAGAGTCACAGGAGAGAAGTATGGACGAGATGATAAAGCCAGTAGGAGAAAAGCCAAAAGAACTTATGAGTCTGGCTCTGAAAGTGGAGACTCAGATGAAAGTGAGAGCAAGTCAGAGCAAAGGACTAAACGGCAGCCTAAGCCGACGTATAAAAAGAAGCAGAATGACCTGCAGAAAAGGAGAGGCGAGGCCGAGGAAGACTTGAAACCCAATGGCGTTCTTAGCAGGAGTGCCAGAGAGAAAAGTAAACTGAAGTTGCAGAACAGTAACAGTGGTGAGTAAATGCATTGGTTTATCGCAGATAAAACGAGCTGAGTGTCCTAGCAGTAATGATGTAGTTCCTTAGGTCTTGTTTTTAAACTTCATTTCTGCATTTCCTGTATGCCCCTGCAACAGGAAAAGAGAGAAGACTTAGCTCTCCATTTTTAAGAGATGTTTTCCCTGGCATTTGTTGTAGGTGATACATGCCATTCAATGGGTAATTTAGGAATTGCTCATAATGTTTGATGTTTTCCTAGAAATGTCACAATATAGCTTTGATTATTATACTACAAAAATGTACTCCTTATAATAAATTACTTCGCTATGACATGATTTAGTTAGAAATAATTCATACTTACCTGTAGACACAATAGTAGTAGTGTGAATGTGGTCCTATCCTATCCTATCCTTACCACAAAGCAAAGTTGTAAGCTTATGGAAATTCCCATTGATAATAATGGGTAAAGTTAAAAATAGTAACTTGTGATTTTTCTGTGATTATTCCAATAAAGGCTTCCACAATAAATAAACACTTAAAACTGGCCAGAATTTCATTTTCCTTTGTGACTACAACTGGACAAAGTAAAGAATACTTACCAGTAATAGTCATTGTAGAATGTTTCTGTGTGTCTTTTGAAGTAGTTTTCCTCAGTTTGCCTATTTCTTTGTTGACTGGTTGCATAATTCAGAAAGCACGTAATAGTTTCACTCTGTCTGTGTGATCACCTACATATAGGAAACATCTGAGGCAGTGTGGGTGTTCAAGCAGTACTTGTGCTCCTAAGTGCTCGGGTGCATGCAGCCCCTTATCTGTGTCTTGTCAGAGTGAGGTTTTCCCACAGGACTGTGGGATCCAAGGCAGAGTGAAGTGGAGCAAACAGGAGGAGGAATCGTGGAAAAGGACACGCTGAGCTAGAGATGCACTGGCAGCCGCAGTGCGAGGACACTCGGGAGCAGAGGGACTGGCCTCATGTCTGATAGCATACTATATACTACAATGTTGCTTTTTCTTTCTCGTGTTTCTCCTTATTCCTCCAAACTAATTCTCAGGAAGCTTGGTGGTCAGCAATTGTTTTAATCCATATTTCTTTTGATGTTGGGTATTCAGATTTTTTAACATTCCAGAAAATAGCTTCAACAATTCGAAAGTACTTTTGAAGTTAAGTTCATAAAATTATTTTTAAATGGCATGCATATTCTCTTTTCATATCACTACGGAGTATGCACGTTTTCAAGTGATGTTCTAAGATAGTGGCCAGAATGAGAGTTCACTACCCCACTTTGTGATGCTTAGTAAAACTCCTTACTTGGTGACAGATATTTAGTTTCCGACCAGGTACTTTAACTCCCATTTGTTTGAAAATTCTGTTAATATTGACTATTAACATAGTTTATTAAGTAAGTAGGATTGATTTGCTTCTGGTCCATCCAGAAAAATTATTTAATGTAGGACATTTTCACAAGTCAAAGAATTTTAACCTCTACTTCTTGAATGAAATTTGACATTTTTCTCCCCATTATTTAGTGCAATTGTCATTAGTCTTGGTCACCTTAAAGAATTAGTTGGGTTTGCATGTTAGAGGATTTCATATGATTGTTACAATATCATATATGTAGACTTTTAATTATAATTAATTTAATTATAGTTAACTCCATTAAAATGAAAATATGTTTTATAATTAATAATATATTTTAAATACCCATACACGTAGAGTGTTTCTTAGTACATTCTATAGGCAGCTACAGTATTTTTGCTTTACTTAGTGTTTTGGCATATCTTCATATCTTCTGCCTTTTTAGTTGGAATTTGGCTGCCTTTCCCAAATAATTTTTACATAAATTTACTTTATGAGCTGAAATTGTCAACAAATTTGAGTATATTTACAATATATTTATTGATGTATATAATCTGTGACTCACCTACAATCTGAATTAATCTCTGTATCCAAAAATACATTTATGGTGTTGGCATGTGAGAAATCAAAGGTTAGCATGTATTTATGTGTGTCTCATTTTCTTCCTTCCCAGTTTTCTTCACTAGTCAGGTGTTTTGAATTTGTTAATAAAAACAAAGGTCTTAAAGGTTCTTCCTGTATAAAGGAAGCAGTGTTGTTAGATAATTTTTGGTAACAGATCTTAATTTCAAACCAACACATTTTAGGTAAATTGTCAATAAGATATTTACAGTTAAAGGATGATGCTTATTTTAAGCAAATATTATTGTTAAATTCCTAGAGGAAGTTTAGTACCATCTTGTTTGGCCCAGTAAAGAAGATTTATAGTATCAAAAGCCTTTATAAAATTCATTTTTTAAAAAATTCAAAAATACCTGTTTTAGTATCACATAATTAAGAATTGCTTTCAAGTGTTCTTAAAAATATTCATGATACTGTTAAAATTTTTACAATCAATATTATAGAGTTTCACATTCTAAACTTACCATCATCTGGAGTTAAAAGCACATTGGTTAAAGTTAATTCCTAGTGAAAAGAATAGAAACAGATAGCATCTAGTGTAATCAATTTAAAAGTAAATAAATGATTGAAGGAAATGTGTCAAAAGTCTCATCAGTGGTGTGATGTTTCTATTGTTCATTCTGATACCCTTTAATAAAGTCCATAGGAAAGATTTCTCTTACACATTGGAGAAGAAATATCTTTAGGGAAAAAATTCTTACTTACTTTTATGTGTATGAGTGTTTTCCTGCCTGGATATTGGTGCACTATGTGTGTGTCTGGTTCCTGTGGAGGCCAGGAAATAGCATTGGATCCCCTGGACCTGGAATTGGAGGTTGTGAGCTTCCATGTGGGCGCTGGGGTGCTTAGTTCTCTAGAAGAGCAACCTGTGATCTTGACCTGAGAGCCATCTCTGTAGCCTTGGAAACATCTTTGTACCGTAAGTCATTAACTGGTGTGTGCTCTGTACGTAAGCATATGTGGATCCTGGGTTAGGTCTAATGGCTTGCCCTACATAGAGACTAAAGAGGGGAGCTTACAACACAGGCAGCAGTCTTAAAAATATTACTACTACCTATGTGAGAGTGGTTTTTTTTTCTAATTACACTGTTACATTATCATTAAATAGATATTGGTAGGAATTCTAGACAGAAATTGTGCTGTAAGTTTCTGAGGAAATATCTGGTTTCAAAAGAATAGTTATGTCTGTCTCTGATACAGTCAAAATGGATTGGAAAACAAGGATAGGAAATACTTATTCTTCAGTTACAAATAGTGGCCTGTACATCAAATAATAAAGACAGGGTTAACAAATACAGCTGGTGGCAACAAAGGTTCCTCTTAATTGCATATCTTTTAGATTTTTTTATAGGTAGAATTACAGTTGTGTGTGAACTTTGTGGATTCTCCTGGTCTGTAGGTTGCTTCTGTTACACAGATGACTGATTGTTTACTAACATCCTTTACTTGTTAGTTCGTGTTAGTAAACAAGAACAGGTGGTACTGAATGTCGTAAATAAATCTTTTACCTTCAGATGTTAGACTGTAGTCCATTTGAGAGATTGTTTGTTTTTCCTTTTACACTTGAGAAGGGCTCTCATGTTTGCAAAGACAGCCTTCATACCTGTGCTTTAGAGATACTCCTAGCGGGGAGCGGTTTGATTGCTTCGTGTGTTCATTTTGTTCTTTAATTATTTCCATCAACAAATACATCCCAATTCATATTGTGAGCTTTTCCTCCCTTTCTTCAGAACCCTTTCATTTGTGTAAAAGATACTCTTGCCATCAATATATTTATGTCAAACATGATGGATGTCCTTGTCATAAGCAAGAGGTGGTGATGGTACTGTACTCACTAGATATCCCAGGCTGGCTGTGAACATGTGCTTGCTCCTCCTTCTGCCTCAGCTGCTGAAGTGCTGGAATTAAAGGCATATACCTTGTGAATGATTCTCATGTTTTGTATTATGTTTGCATGAATACGCAATGTTTAAAGATTTCATTTCACGAGAGGATGTACTTTCCTTTCCTTTCTGGTTAGAATGGGTAAACAGGTAAACAAAGGAGGCTGTAGACTTAGCAGTTGTCCATCAAGTAATTGTCATTTGTCTAATCAACTAGAATCCCAAAGAGTGTTCCTTTCTCTCTGTAAGACCTAACCCTGCTGATGACTTCCTTCCAATGTCACAGCTGGCATTCCTCGTTCAGTGCTGAAAGACTGGCGAAAAGTCAAGAAGCTGAAGCAGACTGGAGAGTCCTTTTTGCAAGATGACTCTTGCTGTGAGATCGGACCCAATTTACAGAAGTGTCGAGAATGCAGACTCATTCGTAGTAAGAAAGGAGAGGAATCAACTCACTCACCAGTGTTTTGTAGATTTTACTACTTTAGAAGGTAAGTCAAAATAGATGAAGTGGCAGGGTAGGGTTATTGAGTCTTGGGAATGGTACTAGTATTCTGAGAGGCCCCTTCCTGGGTCTGGGGCTGGGTCTAAACAGCACTACCTCTGCTGTGCTGTGCCAGCTGCTGACAAGCGGCCTCTGCACATTATTACTCAATTACTTACGTTCCCGGAACTTCCTTCTGAAAGATGACTTCTTCCTTAATCAAGAATTTTAGCATTTGTTTTCTAAAAATGGCAAGAAAATACCCAGGTCTTGATTTTAAAATTCTTAAAAAGGTATTTGCTTTTGCCAAAACAGTTTAACATATTACTTAAGTAAACATTATTGTTTGAATGCAGGTGAAAAACCGTCTTGGCTATGAAAACATGTCATTGTCTTGTTACATAGGAATGGTCATACTTTTGTTAAATATACACTTAATCATTGTAGCTATTATATACTGTCATAGTTCACAAGTTTTATAGTAAAATATAAAAATCATTTATAGATATTTATTAACATAAATATTGCTAAGTATTTTAAGTATAAAAACCCATTCATAGACTTGATTACAAAACAAAAAAACTAGGTGAGGCTAGGCAGTGGTGACGCACACCTCTAATCCCAGCACTCAGGAGGCAGAGCCAGGTGGATCTCTGTGAGTTCGACGCCAGCCTAGTCTACAGAGCAAGATCCAGGACAGGCACCAAAGCTGCACAGAGAGACCTTGTCTCGGGGGGCAAAAAAAAACTAGGTGACCCCACCAGTGAAGACTCCTGTTCTAGAATCTTTTGTCCTTGGTGCCTCTGGGAAGTTTATAACCTGTCAAGGATTACAGCTAAGCTGTTTGACTTGGAAATGTGTGGGTACTTAACAAAGGGTAAAGAGAGAAGGTAGTGCGCACACAGTCCTTACTGTAGTTCCACTCATGTATCAGAGGCAGGCTGATTTCTGTGAGTTTCAGGCCAGCCTAGGCTATGTAGAGAAACCCTATCTCAAAAAACAAAACCAAAGCCATACACTCTTTTTTTACTTAAGAGTCTGTGGCCAACAGTCCCTAAAGGCAAGGCAGGCTACTTTAGGAAGAAGTTCAAGTTGCAGGAAGTGGTGCTCATGCAATTGGTGAAGAAAGTCCAATGGTATTAAGGGAGTAGTTTTGAGGAAAATGAGAAAACTTTGGGTTTGACAAAAAGAAATGTTCTTATGAAGACAAAACTGGTTGAAGATAATTCAGATAACCTAAAATCAGTGCTAAAATCAGAGGAATATCTTACTTTTAAAAGAGAAGGGGAACATGGATTTAGAAGTTCAAGGTTGTATAGCAAGTTTGAAGTTAGCCGGGGCCCTGTCTCCAAAACTAAACATCTCATCAAAATAAAAAGCTGGGTACAGCGATAAAACTAAAAATCTCAAGGTGATTAAAAACATTTTTAACTGTCTCAGTTTTAGACTAAGGAAGGATAGTTGTAAAATAACATGTCAGGCATTGTGGTACATGCTTATAGTTCCAGAACTCATTAAGCTTACACAGGAGAATTGGTGCCAATTCAAGGTCAGGCTGGGTTACAGTGTTGTAGTATTGGGTGGTTGGGAAAGAGGAAGCAAAAAAATAACAGTACTGCTTTGATAACATTGGGCATACATATTAGCTCTCTTACTCATATAATACTTGGATTGTGTTCCCAATAGTTAACAGCTGACTGTAGTTTCCTAGTAATAGATGGTTGGTGTTGCCCTATTGAAGGTTGGAAGTCAGGGCCTTGTGCATGCTGGGTAATTGCTGTACCATTGAGCTTTTGATCCCCAACCTTTACTTCTTGAAATAATGTGAACTCAGTGCTACTTATCAAGCTACTAGATAATGCCTGAGGCATGTAAATTGATTAATAACTTAAGTATGTATGAGAAACTATCTTATAACATGTTTATAATGTAGTAGGAGCATTAAAGTTATTTCTAATGCTAGTATCTAATGGTTTTATGTTTTACTGTTGCAGATTGTCCTTTAGTAAGAATGGAGTGGTCAGGATAGATGGTTTCTCTTCTCCTGACCAATATGATGATGAAGCCATGAGTTTATGGACACATGAAAATTATGAAGATGATGAAATAGACATTGAAACTTCTAAATATATCTTGGATATTATAGGTGATAAGTTCTGTCAGTTAGTAACATCTGAAAAAACAGCTTTGTCCTGGGTGAAAAAGGATGGTAAGGAAGTTACTATAACATGCACTCTACAAATTTTCTTTAAAGAATTCTCTCTGTATTGTGTTTAATCTGTAAGTCCCTCAGCCTATCTAATTTTATTGGTATTTGAGCTGTGGTAATGCCACCTCTTACATACTTGAGATGCAGATAATTCTCCTTTGAAATTGAATGGATTGTTTATGAAATTGATGTTTTCATAACAACATGAACTAGTATGACAAAATGTCTTTACATGAAAAATTGTGCAGTATCACTTGATGTGTATGTATGTGTACATAATCTATGACAGTTTTTTACATTTGAATCTCAACTTATTTATGACTTTTTTATGGATAATGTCTTCAAATATTAGGGCTGTAAAACGGAAAAGTTAACCACCTCATATTTGTTTACAAAGTAATGACATTGGTTCTGTTCAGTTGAATGTACTTAGCATCAGTAAGCACTAGTGTGGCAGGTGCTCGTATGTTCACCTTTTTCTCTATCTTTTCCCCCTGAAATCAGTGGATTGTTTGCCAAAGTATATATGGCAATAATTAGAAACATTTTATTTTTGTGTCCTAACTGAAGAAGTGAGGGCTATAACTGCTTGCTATCTAATGGTGGAGACCACAGATCCCACCAACCATGCTGTACTATACACATGGTAGAAACCCTGTTTTGGATACAAGCCGGCCATTTTAATATTTACTTAGGATTCTTTCTGGGTCTTTTCAAGAATTGTGCTCATTGTCAGGAAATCTGCTTTGGGCGTATAATCTCCATACTCAAGGAAGTGGAAGCAGGAGGAAAGTTAGTTTGTGGCCAGCTTGAGAATATGGCAGCATCGTGAGAAGCTGTGCCATAGAGAAACAAACATCTACTCTTGTTTTTACATTAAGATAGCTATAGACATTCTTGATATATTGTCACATCTGTATTTCAGCCAAAAGTGCACCAAACAGAGCATTTAAATTGCTGCTTTCTCTGTATTTCAGCCAAAATTGCCTGGAAAAGAGCAGTCCGAGGTGTCCGGGAGATGTGTGACGCATGTGAAGCGACATTGTTTAATGTCCACTGGGTCTGTCGCAAGTGTGGGTTCGTGGCTTGCTTGGATTGTTACAAGGCCAAGGAGAGGAAGAGTTCTAGAGGTTGGCACATAGTTTAATGAGATTAAGTGGGTATACTCTGTATTACCCATGTCCGTCCTTAATTGTGGGTCTGTTACATTGTGGACATTCATAACATTTGACTAAGGAAGAGGAGCTGCCTTGCTTTGTTAGTGTCTGCGTTTGGAATGCAGCTTTATCTTCGTTTTTCATCCTCTGAGTGAATCCGCTCTGAGGCAGAATTTCTTCAAGTCACCAAATTCAAAGTTAGCTGAGGCCTTTTTGCTTTCAGAACTCACCGTTCCTGGTATCTTTCTAGAATCTTTTAATTTGGTAGTCATTCGTGTTAAGTCACAAATACTTCTATAGGTCCGTCTATAATGTTTAAACAAATTGTCAAGGTTATTCTTCCATCAGTGCCCTCTATCGGATATATCTTTGTTTGTTTTGTTTTTGATGTTTTAAGACAGGGTTTCTCTGTGTAACCCTGGCTGTCCTGGAACTCTTCCTGTAGACCAGGCTGGCCTCGAACTCAGAGACCCTCCTGCCTCTGCCTCCTGAGTGCTGGGATTAAGAGCATGTGCCAGCTACCGCCTAGCTGTTCCATAGATCTTAAAGAATGAAGAAGACATCTTTATATCACAGACTTTGAAACTATTGTGCGTAATTTTTAGACATAAAATGGTATTAGTATTTCACTTGCTAATATAACTGAAGTTATAGTTTTAAAATGAAGTTAATAAGTACATTAAAGTGTTGAAGGTTTACCACAGGCCTAGTATATAAGCTTATTGATAGTATACTTGCCTAACATGTACAGCACTGAGGGGTTTAGTCCCCACCACTGAAAAAAAGAATACCATTGTACAGGAAAGAATACCATTGTACAGGCATAATTGTACATGTGTCTGAAACTGAGGCAGGAGGATTGACTCATATTCAAGTTCAGCTAGGGGTCTATAACAATACCCTGTTTTCCATTTAAAAAAAAAAAAGGTTTACATAAGACTGTTTAGGAAGTGCTAATCACTGGTGGTATTCACCAGTTATGGGTAAAGTTAGGATGAAATGTAGGGGTTAGAAACCTTTAGATGCTTTGTCATTCTAGTGTCCTAGGCTTGGGTGTCAGTATCTTTTTCCATTGGTAGAATTACTCTACTTTCTCAACCCTTTTCTTACACATTGTTTACTACCAATAAGACCTGAGTATGTAAAAGCATTTCTGAAAATCTTAAGTTGTATTTTCCTGGGATATGAAAGTAAATGTGAGTAAAATGGTGTAACCATGTTAAGAATTTCATCTTGGCATTTAAATACTTTTGTAGGGTCTGGAGGTGTAGCCTAGAGGTGTGGGGCACATGCCCTTTTTTTTTTTTTTTCCCTAGTTACATGGAGCTTTTGTTTATTTTTATTTTGCTATAGCATGAAGTCCATGAAGGTTTCCTCCTCCCTTTTAAACATGGTGGAATGTTTATAATAAACAGATAGGATTGCTGTTAGCTTATATTTTACTGTCTACTTGGGAATGATAAGAGACCCCATCAGTCTTCCAAGTATATAACCTGAGTCCTGAGAACATGTTCTTCTTGTATATCATTTGGCTTTTCCATTAAATGTTTTTATAAAACTCAGAAGGTAGGTTCACTGTGTACTGTTACATAGTGTGAATCAACTTGTGACTGCAATGTAAACATTAATAGGTTCCTTTTCAGGCTTTGTGAAGGAAAGCTTCTGGAGTCTATTTACTGAAAATTAATGTCATTTTTTTTTTTAAATCTAGAATTTTCATGAAGCAGTTCTAGGGTTTATGCTGAATGTCTTGAGCTTTGTGGGATTGTTTGTTTTGCTTTGAAACTCTTAGAGTCACATCATAAGTAGCTGCCTGTGTCAATAATTTCATAAAGCTCTCTGACGCATACAGAATGTCCCATACTATACCTCACATTGCAGCTGAACGTAAGGAGCCCAGTTTGAGATGAACAATAGCAATTAATACTGGCTCTATAGAGTATCATCTTTTCTGTGTCTTAAAACTGTTGTTTTTTGTTTGCATTTTGTGTGCATGTTGGCATTTACTTCATCCATAGCCTTATACACATGAGACAAGTGCTGATCCCAGTCCTCATATCAGTGTTCATTGAGCAGGAGCAAAATCAGGTAGCAGTGTCCTAAAATTTGTATCAGTATAAGTAGTCTAATATAATGGACAACCTCTTATGCATAGAAAATAACTAAGAGCTAAAAGATTAACTGCAGTTTCGAGTCAGACAGAAATTAGGAGTGACCCTTGCAGTAACAGTAGCAAAGAATAGTCATTTTAGAAAGTGTTAGCACACACACACCCCCTTCTTGTTTGTCTCAATCAGTACTTTTATCAAAATTTATTGGGTGGTTGGTTGTCTTTTCTTACTTTTTAAAAATAGAATAAAACAAAATAGTTACATACAACCATCACTTTTATACTTAAAAAAGAATTTCCTTGAAACAAGGTACATTATCTTACAGATAAAGAGTTGTATGCTTGGATGAAGTGTGTGAAAGGACAGCCTCATGATCATAAGCATTTAATGCCAACTCAAATTATACCTGGTTCTGGTAAGTCTGTTTTACTTTGTGTTTTAGGTCCTGAGTGCTCTAGATAGGAAGACCTCCAGTAGTGTTAGCCGCACATAGTGATAAATGTCTGTAACCTCAGCATTTGAGAGGCTGGAGTTGCTGTGTGTTTGAGGCACAGCCTTGGTTACATACACAGCAGATGTTAGGGTCAACCCCACCCCCTAAAAAAGCAAATATTTTTTTGCAAAAGTATGATTTAAATAATTGGATTGTCTTGTTCAAAATTATAGCAACTCTTATATTTAATAAGAATGGGAAAAAGTCTTTTCTTCTCAGACTAAGTATAGAAAACCTCACAGAAATTATGAAAGAGGAAAATTAAAAAATGATAAAGTTTGGATTGTAGTGAAACTTTCTACAAGTTTTGAGCATACTGTTTTCTTAATAATCAGACAATAGGAAATTAATATAAATTTGGTTGGTGGTAGTTCTGTGTTATCTGGAAGGGTAGTACTGAGTAATAACTGATGAGAAATCACAAGCACTGCTGTTCACAAGTCCTCAAACGTACTAAGGAAAGTGTGTGCCCTTAACAACCAGTGGTAAGCTTTACTAACGGCTGTTCTGTTTTACAGTGTTGACAGATCTTCTTGATGCCATGCACATTCTTAGGGAAAAATACGGCATTAAATCCCATTGTCACTGTGCCACCAAACAAAACTTACAGGTTGGAAATTTTCCTACAATGAATGGTGTGTCTCAAGTAAGTAGAAAAGTCTCGGTTCGTATACAGTCTATAATTAAATAACACCTTTGGGTGTTTGAAACTCAGTTAATGGCCCAGCATGGCAGCCATGCTTGTAATCACAGTATTTAGTAAGCTGGGGCAGAATTGCTGTGAATTGAAGGCCAGCCTTAGCTGCACAATGAGTTCTAGGCTAACCTGGGGTACACTGTGGGACTGTCTCAAAAGAAAAAAAAAAATAAGCTCTACTCTAGGTTTGTGTTTCTATATTAATTGTGCAACTATCTTACAATGACTGCTTTTAACTGAGTAATTGAGGAAATTGTGTTTAAAAATTCAACTGTCTTACCCTTATAGGTTTTACAGAATGTTCTTAACCACAGTAATAAAACTTCTCTGTGCATGCCCGAGTCTCAGCAGCAGACCACCCCCCAGAAATCTCAGAGTAATGGCAATAGCAGCCCTGGAAGTGTAAGCACAGACAGCAGGTTGACCCCTCCGGAGTCTCAGTCACCACTGCACTGGCTAGCCGATCTTGCTGAGCAAAAAGCCAGAGAGGAAAAACAAGGTAACCAAGTATTCATGTTTGTAAAGGGCTGAAGTGTGCCAGTGTATATTGTGTATGACCTGTAAATAATTGGTTTTGATGCTTTATTTAAATTATAGCTTAGCAGCAAGAAAGTATTAGTCCTCTTGTATTAGTAGCCAGCCCTCCCTGAGATTGATGATATCAAAAGTAGTTATGCACTCATTTGTGAATGAAGTTTTCAAAACCACCAAAGCACTCTATTTGTAAATTAACTGTATTTTCTGCTAGTGTTTGACTATTTTCATTCACAGCAGGTAGACACTCAGCTACAAATTTGAGATACCTAGGAAGGCTTTTTCATCCAAAATTAGCCTTTTTTGAGGGATTGAACTCTAGTTGTGGTCAGGTGAATGAATTGGTGCCACAGCAGGTTTTTATTCCTCACTAGGAAATGCAGGATACCTATTTTTTCTATACTTTACTGTTGAATGTTTTCTTTTAGAAAACAAAGAATTTGCTCTTGAAAAGGAAATTAAAGAAGAGGGAGAACAAGATGCCTCTGATTCTCCAAATGGCGGCACATCGCCTGCAGCCTCCCAGAACAATGAACAGGGTTCAACTCTGCGTGATCTGCTGACTACAACAGCTGGCAAGCTCCGAGTGGGCTCTACCGATGCTGGCATTGCCTTTGCTCCAGTGTACTCCATGGGAGCCGCGGTGAGTGACAGCTAGCAGGTTTGGGGTTCCGCACAGTGCTGCGCAAGTGCCCCACCACTTAACTATACCTCTAGCCTCTGGTTTTAAATTTGGGCTTTAAGTTTGTGTAGAGATTTGATGGTTAGCTATGGTTCTAACGAAACAGATGGAGATGAAATAAATAGCTAGGTGTGGTCTCATTCCAATTCTTATTCAAAGCTGGAGTTTTCCATATTTTCTCACGTGCAATATTGGAGAAGGTTCTTTGAGTCCAGGAGAACTCTAAGATAACTCTTTATAACCTGAAGGTTATGTGAGTAGTTGGGGGGAAGCATATATGGAAATATCTGTAAAGTACTTACGAAACAAGTTTTGTTTAATTACTTATTAAGAAAAAGGAAAAATAGAATAATTACCAAAGGAGATAAAATGTTGCTTTTAAAGTATATAGAGGGTTCTTAACCCTATTCCCTCTGTCTGAGTCCACACCAATGTGGAAAATAGATGACTGCTTCTGAATACCTCAGAGCCAGTAGTTTCTTGCATTACCAACTTAGGATCTTCATTGTTTTCAGAAGTTGTTTATTTTTCTTAATAGAGTGGCAAAAGTGGACGGACTATGCCTAACATTCTTGATGACATCATTGCTTCAGTTGTTGAAAATAAAATTCCACCAAATAAAACCACCAAGATAAATGTAAAATCAGAGCCTAATGAAGAACCTAAAGAAAGCCGAAAATCTGCCATGAATGAAAACAATAAATTATATAGTGATATACCACATTCTTGGATCTGTGACCAGCATATTTTATGGCTTAAAGACCACAAGAATAGTAATAACTGGAAACTTTTCAAAGAGTCTTGGAAACAAGGACAGGTAAGTACGTGACAGTGGTTAACACTGTCCGTAGGCCTGAGGAGAAGTAAATAGAAAACTTGCTTCTCCTGTGGGGGAAAGAAAGACATCCCCAAATTAACAGATTACCAGAATTACTATTTCTGCTTTTGTCCAGATATATGTAATTGTACAAGGAAGTAGAAGGACAGATACTAATGAGTAGACATGCATTAGGTCATAGATTTATAAAATTTAGTTCTCTGTTCTGATTTGTGTTTTAAGTCTTTTACTAATACATTAATATGAAACGCGGTTGTATTGAACTGATGAAAATGATTTTACCAGTTCTTGAATACAATTTCTTCTATTTCCTTCTGCCTACATACAATGGGTTTTCCTTATAATCAAAAGTTCTGCTTTATATATGATTCAGATATTAAGTAATATAAAAATTATGAACAGACTTAATTGCCCGCGTCAGGGAATTATATTGCTTAATTTGTTTCCTCCTCCTTGGAACATACTACTATACTTCTCTTTTTTTTACATTAAGTATTATGTGTATGTGTTATGTGTGCTGTATGCATTTGTGCATGTGAAAGTTAGCGGACAACTTTTGGGAGTCAGTCTCTCCTTCCACCGTTGTGGGTTTTAGGGATTGAGCTCAGAGCATCAGGCTTGGTTATGAGCACTTTTGCCAGCTGAGCTATTTCACCAGCCCTACTTTAATGTACAGTTATTGAACATCTGAAGACCTAAAACTAAGTAGGCTTTGCGAAAATGAGTAAAACATTTTGCTACAGTGATTCTCTGTCTTAATTACGTATAATTCAGTTCAAAACAACACCATTGAACACCATCTAGATTTTGCATATACACAAGATTGACGTCATATATCTTTGAGTCTATTTGAACCGAAATTTTGAATACTCCGTTTTATGTTGGAACTTTTTGATAGGAAACAGTCACATTAATGTTTTTATGAATGTATTAAAGATTTTAAGGACTCTAAAAAGTGCTGTGAAAAAGAATAGAGAATGGCTAAGACAAGGTACTAATTCAAACAAACTTGTGAATTACTTAGTAGTTGAGTGAGATTTTGCTAGTTAACAAAGAAGGAATTGACATATACTAGTCATTGCAGAACTCTGTATGTAGGTTGGCTTGTTCTGAACCTAGAAGAGGGTGGTAAAGAAATACACAGCTTAAAGAATTCACAATGAGGAGCTGGAGAGATGGCTTAGTGGTTAAGATCACCTACTGCTCTTCCAGAGGACTCAGGTTCAATTCCCAGCACCCACATGGCAGCTTATAACTTATAATCTGACACCCTCACACAGATATACATGTAGGCAAAATGCCAATGCATGTAAAATGAAAGTAAATAAATTATTTTCTTTTAAAAAAAGAATTCACAACAAAAGGTTCTTGCATATCAAGGAATTTTAACATACACTGTAAGTAATAGTTGCAATTGGCAATTTAAATAATTGACAGTACAGCAGATACTTAGAATAATACCAGAGATGAGAGGTCTAATTGGGAAGTCTTGAGATATTTCAGTAAGGTGATGGCAGTAGCTTTAGAATTCTACTTGGAATTATTTTACTATACCAATTAGATGTCTTTTTAAGGATTGGTAAAAGGCTTAATGAGAGTATTTTTATGTGGGAACTGTAGTGTATTAATTGCCAACAGTAATTACCTAGTATCTGGACTTATTAAGAACATATTATTACCTGATTGAAAGAACATTTAGTGGAGCATTCAACTAGATTTCATTGTGGGTTTATTTTCTTTTACATTTTATTTTATATACATGAATGTTTTTCTTGCATGTGTATTTGTGCACCACTTGTATGGCTAGTGCCTGTGAAGGCCAGAAGAGGGCATTGGATCCCTTGGAACTAGAGTTGCAGATGTTTGAGAACCACTAGTGTAGGTGCTGGGAATCAAACCCAGGTCCTCTGCAAGAGCAGCCGGTGCTCTTAACTGCTGAGCCATCTCTGCAGCCCTTTGTCTTGTTTGTTTTGTGACGGTCTCACTGTGTAGCCTGAACTGGCCTGGAACTCTGTGTAGACCAGATTCAGAGAGATCCTTCTGTTGCTAAAAATTCTAACTTGAGGCTTTTATTTTATGATAAATTTTTTAATGTCTCAGTTAATATCTTTTAGAGACTCTTTAAGTCATACTTTCATAAATTCTCTGTATTGCAGAACTATATTTTGTTACTTAGAATAAAAACTGAATAATTTATCACATGAACAATTAAACATAGAGATTTTTTATACAGTTCATTGGAATTTTTAGAAGTAGTAAATCTTCAGTTACTGGTTTTTCAGTTAAACAGTGTTGTAAAATTTGAATTCATGAGTTCTAAAAGGCAAGACTCATTTATAGTCAATCATTTAGGCTTACAGTATGGTATCATGCCTGTGCTCAGTGTTGTTTTCAGACCTCCTGTAAAAGTGAAAGAAAATGTGTTTTAAGTGTTGTGAATACACAGTGTTTTGATATTCCCTTTTTTATTTCAAATGTGAATGCATAGATTGCACACTTACAGATAGATTACATAGTATCTATAAAAAGGTTGCAGCCGGGCGGTGGTGGCGCACGCCTTTAATCCCAGCACTCGGGAGGCAGAGCCAGGCGGATCTCTGTGAGTTCGAGGCCAGCCTGGGCTACCAAGTGAGTCCCAGGAAAGGCGCAACGCTACACAGAGAAACCCTGTCTCGAAAAACCAAAAAAAAAAAAAAAAGGTTGCCTATAGAGGAAGCAGTTTCCGAAAATATCTCTGCTACCCATAGACTTCTCTTCTGAAAACCTAGCCATTGAAATTTCTGTACAATGCCGTTTTGTTGGGTATGATGGCACATGTTAGGTAGTCCCTGCACTCAGGAGATAAAGCTGAAGGACAGCTTCTGTCATATTGCAAAAACCTTGTGTCAAAGTAAGAACTAAATAAGTAAATAAATGGTACCATTCTTGCCATGGCGTTCCCTCACTATTGTTTTCCTTCACATAGAAGCATCTTTCCAAGTCCAGAACTATTTGTTAGTAGCCTCCTTTATATTGACAGATTGCCAGTGGGGCCGAAATGTAATAGTGCCGTCCACTTGCTTATACTCTTAAGCTTTGAAGTGTCTAGGTGCCTTTTAACTGTTATCTATTTGTGTTTATTCATAAAGCCTGCAGTGGTTTCCGGTGTGCATAAGAAAATGAACATTAGCTTGTGGAAGGCAGAATCAATTAGTCTGGATTTTGGAGACCACCAAGCTGATCTCCTGAACTGCAAAGACAGCATTGTTTCAAATGCCAACGTTAAGGAGTTCTGGGATGGTTTTGAAGAAATTTCAAGTATGTTATTTTTTCACTGTTGTCTTACTCATAGCCCTAAGATGATAAATTGCTAATACAACTTAAATTCTTCACCTGTGAAGCATCCATATTTTACATTGTTCTTCAGTTTATTAAAAAAGAGAGCAAGAGGCCAGGAGTAGTGACTCAGCTGTATCCTCCACACCTGGGTTAGCAGAGACAGAAAGCTCTAGAGTTCTAGGTCATCCTCAGCTCCTCTGAATTTGAGTCCAGCTGAGCTAAATAAGACCCTGTCTATAAAAGACAAAAAATACAGGATTTAGAAACAAAATAATGTTCATAATCCCAACTCTAGTCCTAGTTTCCTTTAATTTTGACATAATTTAAGCTGTTTCCTAATATGGACTTTTGATAACCCCTCAAAATTGTGGAAATTAAATTATATAGATTATGTCCAACATTTTGAAAGTTAAAAACTATAAATGTAAGACTAATATTACAAATAAAAATAATTCTGAAGAACACTTTGTTTTAGATACTATAAGTAGTTAATGCTGTGTGTCTCCTGTTAAAATCTGGAGTCAGAAGAGGTGGTTTGGCAGCAGCTCTTGCAGAGGACCTGAGTTTGCTCACTTTGGGTAGCTCACAGCTGGCTGCAGCTGCAGCTCCAGGAGGTAGATGCAAGGCCCTCTTGAGACTTCCTACCACACACACACACACACACACACACACACTCTCTCTCTCTCTCTCTCTCTCTCTCTCTCTCTCTCTCTCTCTCTCTCTCTCTCTCAAATGTATCAGTGCTGCACCAAGACATGAAGAAAAAGACCCATCAGTGTCCAGGAAACACCTGTGTACAACAATCTAACCATTCACATTTCTTTCACGAAAAAAGACCTATGCTATCCTTTAAGTAACTAACTCTTATTTTTATAGAACGGCAGAGAAACAAAAGTGGAGAGACAGTAGTTTTAAAGTTGAAAGACTGTCCATCTGGGGAAGACTTCAAGACCATGATGCCAGCAAGGTATGACTTGGGAAGTTGAGCTGGGCTTGTTCCCAGCATAAGTAACTACTAATATAAGCATTAAGGGTTTTTATTTGTTTGTTTTTCTCAATAAAAATAAATAAAAGCAAAACTAAGTCTCTGTAGGCTCACCAAACTTCATCCTGAAGAAATAGTTGTGTTTGGGGTCCTGTAGTGTCCTGTTGTAGGCCTCCCTCTTGTTGGAGCTTTTACTTAGTTTCCCTAAGGAAGTATAATTTTAACATTAGTATCATGTATACTTAATGCCTACCTTGTATAATAATCCAGTTTAGACTCTGAATGGATTGATTCTAGAATAGTGTTACGTAGTTTAAGGGAAAGATATTTGCAGTCTTCTTCACAAATTAAGTATTTTGTACTTTCTGCTGGGCGGTGGTGGCACATGCCTTTAATCCTAGCACTTAAGGAGTCCAAGGCAGGTGGGTCTCTGAGTTCAATGCCAGCCTTGTCTACAGAGTGAGTTCCAGGACAGCCAGGGCTACACAGGGAAACTCTGTTACCCTATCCAAAAAAAATGTACTTCAAAATAGTTTAAATGCAAATCTATATTAAAAAGAAAGCTGTGTTGTTATCTTTAGATATGAAGACTTTTTAAGAAGTCTGCCATTGCCAGAATATTGCAACCCAGAAGGGAAGTTCAATTTGGCCTCTCATTTGCCAGGGTTCTTTGTACGCCCTGATCTAGGACCCAGGTTGTGCAGTGCCTATGGTAAGTATATGTTTACATTTCTCTTTAAGTTGGGATTCTATGGGAGCTTAACAGATTTCAGCCTAAAAGCAAATGGTCCAATGATTTTTTTTTTAACCTATTAGTAAACCTGTTCTTTTAATAATGCTGTTCAAACCCCTTTTAATGTCAAGTAGCAATATAGGAATTAACAGCCAGTGTACTTAAGTAATACTTCTTAATTCCTTATAACATTTCTATGTATTTTTATTGAGTTGTTTTGTATGTAGCATTTCTATTGACAGTTTTTAGCAGCTAGATTTTAGGGGCAAGTATTTGTAACAAGGCAACTAAAACTAAAATTATAATTGTTTTATGGGGTCATACCTGTACATTGTAGATGCAATGTCCTCTAGAATAAAAGGCCTCATTTCCAAAACAGGTGTTGCTGCTGCTAAGGATCATGATATCGGAACCACAAATCTCCACATTGAAGCTTCTGATGTTGTGAATATTCTGGTCTATGTCGGCATAGCAAAAGGAAATGGTGTCCTCTCAAAAGCGGGTAAAGAAACGTAAAGAGCAGCCACAGTTGTTACTGGTTACAGAGCTACTGTGCATTGTATTTATGAATGCATTTTGTTAGACTCACTTGGAATTATTTGCTGAATAGGCAACAGGTTTTGAGGGTGTCAATGTGAGATATCATTTGTGATTCTAATATTCCCCCCACACACACCTGACTCCCCATTGGATTCAGAAGAAAAAAACCTTTTTTCTGTGTTCTTAGATTTTACTTTTCACTCTCTGGTTTTCTCTAAAATTTTTTTTTGTTTTGTTTTTTTGTGTTTTTTTGAGACAGGGTTTCTCTGTGTAGCTTTGCGCCTTTCCTGGAACTCACTTGGTAGCCCAGGCTGGCCTCGAACTGACAGAGAGCCGCCGGCCTCTGCCTCCCGAGTGCTGGGATTAAAGGCGTGCGCCACCACCGCCCGGCTTTTCTCTAAAATTTTGCTCTGTCACCTATTCCTTCCTTTTTACATAGCAAGTCAGAGCTCTTCAGCTTTTCTTCTCCGTGCCTTTAAAGTAGGTCAGTGGTGGAGCATTTGCCCCGTTCTGATTGATGATGGTGCAGTTGAATAAGAGCAGACTCTCCACTGTGTGTTAGTCCTGCCCTCAGATGAGACACTCTCTTTTCCCTATTTGACACTCTGTGTCTCTTTCATTGGACCGTTGTGGTGGGTGGTGGGGTTACTGTCTCTTCACAGTTTGGACTTGGCTGCTCAGAACACTCACCTGATCTGACCCTGCGTGAACAGACTATGCTACAGTTATAGTTGTACCTTGTCTAGTTTAGTTTTCAGTTCTGTCTGTATCTCTGCATCTGACATTCATTGCAGTTGGTTGCCTGTTTTGTATATTATTCTACTCATTCATTCATTCATTCATTCATTCACTCATTCACGTAGGTAGGTAGGTAGGTAGGTAGGTAGGTAGGTAGTTGGTTATTTCATTCATTCATTCATTCAGGTAGGTAGGTAGGTAGTTGGTTATTTGTATGTAAGTGTTTTGCTTGCCTTTATGTAAGTGTACCGTGTGGTTCATGCAAGTACCCACAGAGGCCAGAGAGTGCATAGGATCTACTAGAACTGGAAAAGTGGCTATGTGGGTGCTGGGAATTGAACCAAACCTAGGTCTTCTGCTAGAGCAGCTTGTACTCTTAGCTGTGGTCCCTCTCCTCTATTTAAATGTCCCCTGTAGCAATTTTTTCACTCTGAGGAATTTAACATCTACTGTTTGTAGTATCATTCATTCATGGCCTAAAACACTGGAACTCTCTTCCTCATCCTTATTCCCTATCCCCCTGTTCCTAGTATCTTTGCTCTTGAGAAAACTTCATTTCAAATAATTCTGTGGCTTTTAATCATTATTTTGTAGGTGTTCACAAAGGGATGTTTTGGGGTTATAATTCATAATCAAACATCTCAAGAAATAGTAGTCTACTTGAATATACTGAGCTCACTCTTTCCCCTGCAATCTCTCTCTTGTCTCTCTTCTTCAAGTGTAGTTTAGATTATTATCTTATCCTATGAGCACTCTTCATTTTCCAGTGGAAAGTTAACCTAGTCAGTCAGTCTCATCTTACTGGTGATTCCTCCCTCGAGCAGTAAAGTTTGAGACAGCATCTCACCTCCCCATGCCTACCCACCTCCTTAGACAGACACATAACAATAACAATAATAAATAAAATTTAAAATTAGAGTAGTAAAATTAAAGTGGAAAGTTAGGAATACCAATCTATTAATTGAAATTGGTAATGTATTGTGTTATGTTATGGGTTTTTTGGTTGTTGTTGTTGGTGGTGGTGGTGATGGTGTTTGTTTGACAAGACATTACATCTTGCTTACATGGTTTTTTAAGTCAACATGGAAAATTTTGCTATACTCTTCATACTTAAAGAGCATAGATTTAATACTTTTGTGTTCTTCCAAATGTTCTTACATAGATACAGTGATTTCCAGTGTGCCAACATTTGACAAAGATTACCTGATGTTTCCTTAGAACCATAGCTTTATGAAGAGATCAATTTGCATGTGCTGACAGATTAACCATAATAAGGACAGAGGTCCGATTGAAATTAACCAGAATGCTTCTCGTTAGTAAGCAAACCCACTCATATAACTAAGCCTTTTTACTCACTTCACTCAACCTTTTAGTTTAGCTGAAACATAAAATTAAGGCAGTGGTTCCTATTGCTCTTAGTAGTTAGAGAAGCCAAATAATAAATTTCAAAAAATAATTTTGTAGGTTAAGATATGCCTTGAGTTTATGACATTATTCAGACCACCCTTGAGACAGGGAGGAGGTTGTTTATTTTGAAACTAAATTTTTAGCTCTAAAGTAGTGATTCTCAGTCTTTGAAGCAAATAACACGGGAAACCACTATTTCTCTTCCTGTGGACACAGGAGTCTTAAACTCAGGGCTCTGCTCCTCCAACAGTTTTGTGTATATAACTAGATTTAAAGAGTACTGACCTGCCAGGTGGTGGTGGCGGTGTACACTGTTAATCCCAGCACTCAGGAGGCAGAGACAGGTGGATCTCTGTGAGTTTGAGGCCAACCTGGTCCACAGAGTGAGTTTCAGGACAGCCAGGACTACAAGAGAAACCCTGTCTCAAAAAACAAGAACAAAACAAGAGTACTGACCCTAGCCTTGCAGTGGGATTACATGCCTTTGTCTAGAAGCTGAGACAAGAGGATCGGGAGTTGCAATACAGACTTGGTTGCATGACAAGTTCCAGACTAGCTTGGGCTGCATATTGAGATTTAAAAAAAAAAAAAAAGGCAAGACAGACTGTTTCCTACTCTGATACTCAGCCTTAGACGGGCCGGCTCTCTGGTAGTCTTTACTGACCAATTGAAAATAATTGCCTGTGTTTCAGGAATACTTAAGAAATTTGAAGAAGAAGAATTGGATGATATTTTAAGGAAAAGATTAAAGGATTCAAGTGAAATACCTGGTGCTTTGTGGCATATTTATGCTGGAAAAGATCTTGACAAGATAAGGGAATTCCTTCAAAAGGTATAATTGATGTTCCAGAGAACCTTACCTCTACCTTGAACATGAACACATTATTTACCTTTTTTTTTTTACATTCTGCAGTATAAGATAATTTAAATACTTTTAGTCCTTTTTTAGTTTTTTATTGAATTTCAAAAGTTCCTTTATATTGGGCTAGAGAGATGCCTCAGCAGATAAGATCACTTGGTGCTCTTTCAGAGGACCCAGGTTATTCCCAGCACCTACGTGGCAGCTCTCATAACCATCCAAGGACCTCTTCTGGCCTCTTCGAGCACCAGTACACAAACATACATGCAGGGAAAACACCCATACAGCTAAATTGTAAAAAATAAGTAAATGAACAATTTTTAGAGCTGATTTCTCTTGCTTTTAAAGCCCATTTAATTTTGAGGGGTTTCAATGGCAACCTCTTCTTGGCTCTTAATGCTCTTGTACCTTACAGTGGAGCACTAACCTACCCATGAGACACACACGGTCATCATAATGCTGGTAAAAAGAGATGGTAGGAATTGCCTGGTAGTTTTTGGGTTTTTTATCTTTGAAAATTTCATGCATGTATAAAATGTATCTTGGTCATATCCACCCCCTTCCATCTCTCTTTCCACCACGTATCTCTCTCCTTAGCTGCCTGTCTTGCGCCGGGGGGGGGGGGGGGGGGGGGGGGGGGGGGGTGGTGTTCAAGACAGGGTTTCTCTGTGTAGCCCTGTCCTGGTCGTCTTGGAACTCACTCTGTAGACCAGGCTGGCCTTGAACTCAGAGATCAGCCTGCCTCTGCCTCCCAAGTGCTCAGATTAAAGGCATGCACCACCACCACCTAGCTCTTTTCTTTTTTATAACCCACCAACTCTAGTTGTATGTTTATGGGTGGGTATAGGGTTATCCAATAGGCCTTGACCTTCCTACCATTGACCTCCGCTAAAGACAAATGACTCTTCCCCAAAAACCATCAGCTGCCAATAGCTCCTTGCTAGGGGTGGAGCCTGTGAGGCCTCCCCCACCCCCATCTTAAAATTTTTAAATGGTTTAATCTTTTGCAGGTAATCACAGCTGTTGTGAGTTCACGTGTTTAACAGCATGTCGCTTTCAGAAGATGAAATTTCACATTTTACAGCTCTCCTGCCCCATCCTCCATTCTTTCTGCTTTTGCTTCAGCAGTGTTCCCCAGAGGGGTTGGAGGTTGATACAGATGTCCCATCGATGGGCAGCTTACTTTGAGCAATTTGGAGTCTCTGCATTAACCTCCACCTACTATAAGAAGCAGCTTCTCCGGCCAAGGCCGAGAGAGGCACGACTGTGATGAGCATTGGCATTCAGAACAGTTTGGGTAGCCGGTCTTTAGTTTCTGAGTGTGATGCTCTGACTCCTGACCTCAACAGAGGTTCTACTTTACCATATTTGATTGGTCTATAGTAGTTGTTTAATACACTAAGTGTTTGTTTAATAATACCTTTCATTCTTGGGTTAATTTCTAATTGACCAGAAAGTAGTTTATACCCTGACTAAACTAAATAATAAAGTGAAATCCAGAGGTTTGAAGGATTTAAGGAGTCACTATTATTGCTTATTTTGTTCATCTTCTTAAAATGATTTAAATAATGTTTCTGTGATCTATGTGAAGAATCCTTGCAAATTACCACCATAAACTAGAATGCCTAAAACGGTTTTAACCTGAAATATAGTAATTGGGCCTTTTAAATCCAGCTTTTTATTAACTATTAATAGTTCTTGAAAAAGTTTCTCGAAGGGTTAGGTCGCTAAGTCTAAAGCAGTTCTCTTTGTATGTATCCCAAAGGGGTTAGGAAATCCATGTGTACGATTGGTTTGGTTTAAAGAGAAAAACAGGCAAGTGGTTTTTCTTCATCTACGTGATTAGGAAATAAATGTAAGGAAGAAAAGCAGCTAGAGGAGAGCCTCCCAAGAGAAAGAAGTGCTGAGGAAGGACCGTGAGCACTACTAGCAGCAGTGGTGTTTTAATAGCCTTTGGCTTTTTAGAAATAATTGCAGAATGTTTTACCGTGACTGTTGTTTTGAAACAGATTTTTCCTCTAGCTCTGACTGGCCTGGAACTCGCTCTATAGAACAGGTAGGCCTCTAACCGAAAGAGATCCAGCCGCTTCTGCCTATAGAGTGCTGGGCTAAAAAATACGCACCACCACAGCCCAGCCTTATTTTCTTTAGTCGTTGGTGTTTTTTGTTTGAGATTTATTGTTAACTGCCATGTGGATATTGGGAATCAAACCCACGTCCTCTGCAAAAGTAGCCAGTGCTCTTAACCATTAAGCCATCTCTTCAGTCCCTAGTCACTGTTTTATAAGAGTATGAGAGCAAAGGACCAGTATAAGTTTAACTAAACTTTTTCAATTCCATTTAGTTGGTATACATATTTTTATTTTAACCTATATTAGATTTCAAAAGAACAAGGCCTCGAAGTTCTGCCAGAGCATGATCCAATACGGGACCAAAGCTGGTATGTGAATAGAAAACTCCGCCAGAGACTGCTTGAGGAGTATGGAGTGAGAGCCTGCACTCTGGTCCAGTTCCTTGGGGATGCCATTGTTTTGCCAGCAGGAACACTTCATCAGGTACATATTTATATAATTCTAATACCCTTGTACTGGAAAGCACTAATTTTGGAAAAGAAATTATTCTGTGAATAGGTAAAAATAAAAGGTGTTAAGTTAGGAAAATGACCGACACGGTTGTAATTCCATTAAAATGGAATTTATAGTGTTTGAAATGTAATTAAATACTTCTACAGTAACTTCCTAGAAAGTGTATTGGATGGGTATGTTTTCTTATGGTCTTGTGTTAATCACTTGTGAATTGGGATTCAGAGTCCTAGATGCCCTTTATTTGTGCTAGCCTCATGAGAACATAGCTAACTTGTACTCAAGTGTAAATGACTTTAAGAAAATTGTCTATGGTAGAATAGTATAAGACTTCTGTTTGATAATAGACTAGGACTTGCAGGTCCTTGTTTACATGTCTAGCTTGCTGAGTGTCAGGGTGGTTGTTGCTGTGTTCAGTCAGCCTCTGTCAGCCTTCAAGTTTGGGGTGTTTAAAACGGAGTCTTGCTTTGCAGACCAGGCTCTTCTGGAACTGGCAGTGGTGTGGCTGCCTTTGGCTCCCACGTGCTGGGGTTGCAGGTGTCACGGCATCTCATTTCAGTCATCATAGTTAGGGACAACTTTAACGTGTATGTGTTTCTGTGATTGGGAGAAGCAAGTGAGTACAGGTGCCTGTGGAGGCAGAAGCTAGAGTTACAGGTGCTGGGGGTGCTGGGAACTCGGTCCTCTGGAAGAACAGCAGGCAGGTGCTCTTAATTGCCCAGCCTTCTTTCCAGCTCTCCCCCTGCCACCCTTTTTGGGAACATGGTTCCATGTAGCCTAGGCTAACCTGAACTTACTGTGTAGCTTTCTGAGTACAACCTAGAACCTGTGCCCCTTCTGCCTCTACCTTCTGCTGGTATGAGAGTGCCATTCATTGCACTCGCACCAGCTGAGATGTTCACACCTGTGAAGCTTGACTCTGAAAGAGAAAGGAGGATTGTGCAAGTTACACTCCTGCCTGGACTGCAGTCAGCCCCTTTTCTGATGGACAGAGAAGTAGTCGTTCTGGAATCATTGTGTGTGTGTGTGTGTGTGTGTGTGTGTGTGTGTGTGTGTGTGTGTGTGTGTTTTCAGTTTGTTTTAAATTGTGGCTATGTGAGCGTGGGTGCCCACAATGCCAGAGGCATCAGATCCTCCTGGAGCTGGGGTTACAGGTTACTGGCTTATGTAAGATAGTCACCTGACATGGGTGCTGCGAACTGAACTGAGCTTCTTTAAGAGTAGTACATGTTTTTAACTGCTCAGCCACCTCTTACCCACAGTATATACTCTTTAAGTCTGGCTTTCTTTCTTTCTCTCTTTTCTTTCTTTCTTTCTTTCTTTCTTTCTTTCTTTCTTTCTTTCTTTCTTTCTTTCTTTCTTTCTTTGTTTTTTTGTTTTTTGAGACGGGGTTTCTCTGTGTAGCTCTGGCTCTTCTGGAACTTGTTCTGTGGACTAGACTGGCCTTGAACTCACAGAGATCTGCCTGCCTCTGCTTCCTGAGTGCTGGGATTGAACCACCACCAACAGCTCAAGTCTGGCTTTTCTGTACAGTGCATTTCAGATTCATCCATAGTGTATGGAGCAAGTGTTCCTTTTTTGTTGCTAGTGAGCTATGGTGGCATAAGAATTATTTTTCAGTCTTCTTACCTCTCCAGCTGGAATACGTTTGAGTTGTTCCTAGTTTGGGCAATAAATAAATGTAAATATTTACATATAGGCTTCTGTGTACACATTTCCTTTCCTCACTAGGTAAATACTGGCTAGTGACATTTGCCCAGTCAGATAATAAATGTATGACTAACTTTAAGAAACTCCCACTGCTCTCTAAAGTGGTTGTACCTTCCCTCATGTTAGTGTTCTGTCCACTTTATTTTCTCTGCTTCCTCTCTGGCCCTTGCTACTTTTAGGTGTTTTTTGTTGGTGGTGATGTTTTTCTAAGGAGGTGGGTGTGGGGTATAAAGGAAAGGACAGAGTTGAGATGGCATTTTGTTAGACACACTTCAGATGTGCAGTGATCTGACCAGTTCCCAGAGTGCTTTCCTACTGGTGCCCTACCCATTCCTAGTTTTTCTGATTCTTTAGAAATCACATTTCTAACAATCAATCCTGATGTTCCTGTCTAGGGACTAGTCTTGGGTAGATGCTCAGACTGTTAGAACCCTGTAACACTGCATCACAGGGCCAGCACTGCTAGGAAAGAAGCAGCATACTGTTCTGGCCCCTCAGCAGTGAGCAGGACACAACAGCATTTAGACAGTACAGGCAGTTTAAATGTTTATTTTAGCAGCTGGAAGTGTAATGGCCACAGTTTCCTTGAGATTCTAAAAGCCACTCTAAAATGATAACTTGTGTTTGCAGTCCCAACAAAGCATGTGAAATTCTATCAACCCTAGACAGAGCTGCTGGCTCTTGATCTCTAGTGTTCACTTCCCCACTGTAGTGTTCTGTTGGCCTTTAAAATTGGGACAAGACCTGGGTCTAGAGCAGTGTAGCAGATCAGTGGTCTGGACTGTGAGGCTCAACCCCACCCCCAGTACGACAGGGGAGAAAGAAACAGGAAAAGAAAATGAGCAGAAAATCTTTATCAATAAGTTTGCCCAAGTATTCTTAGCTTACTAGACGGTTTTAGCATTTATATTGAGTGATTTCATGATGGCTTTGAGAGTTACAAATTGAAGCCAGGCGGTGGTGGTGCACACCTTTTAATCCCAGCACTCGGGAGGCAGAGCCAGGCGGATCTCTGTGAGTTCGAGGCCAGCCTGGTCTATAGAGCAAGATTCAGGACAGGCACCAAAACTACACAGAAAAACCCTGTCATGAAAAATGGAAGAAAAAAAAAAAAGAGTTACAAATTGTTGGCCCAGCTGGGCATTGAGGGAGCATACTTTTAATCCCAGTACTTAAGAGGCAGAGGCAGGCAGATCTCTGTGAGTTCGAGGCCAGCCTGGTCTACAGAGTAAGTTCCAGGACAGCCAGAGCTGTTACACAGAGAAACCGGGTGGGGGTGGGGGTGGGGGTGGGGGTTACAAATTGTCTGCATTTTGATGACCAGAAGAAATGTGTGGCAAAACCTTCTCATATAACATTTTCTCAAACAACCAAATAATGATAATGAACCCTTTTTAAAAAAAATAACCTTCAGACTATAAAGATGAGAAGCTCTGTTTTCTTACCTCCCTCGTGATTACTGACTCAGACCACAAACAAAGGCAGAGATGGAATAGGAAGCTCTTGTGTTCTGCTTTGACACTGGATCCTTTCCTCTTTAACCCTCAAGCTTTCAGCAAAATGTGGCAGCTCTGCCATCCTGTAAGCCTTAGGAACAGTGGGCAGTCTGAGAACAGTTGAAAGCGGCCATAAACTGGTAAAGCTGAAACAGCCTTTCCAAGCTCTGGGAGGTAACTCAGCTTCGAAGAGCCAGAAGGTCGTTTTTAAGAAGAAAGTCTCTTTAAGGGAATCTCTGTCAGCACACAGCTGACCACTGAAGAAAATGGGACAGAGACTTCCTGACCATACCCATCAAGAAATACAGCCTTCTCAGAAACTCTGCACTGTGACTGAAGGATGACTGCTGTTCTCAGCGACCCAAGACACCAAACCTTGAGGCAAGGGCGAATGAATAGCAAAGCTCATATGATAATGGTCAGATGACCAGTTTTCAGCCTAGAGTGGTAAACACATGTACAGAAACAGAAAAGGATGGCCTGTTCAGAGGAGAGAATGTATTGACAGAAATGTTCCCAAGGAAGCCCAGAACTTGGACTTAGAACACAAAGAACTCAAGGAAATACCATGAGTAAATGTCTAAAGGGAAATCATGAGGATGATAGATGAAGAGAATAAAAAGAACAAGACATTGAACAAAGGATCTAAGTGAGAATTTTGGATCTGCAAGTGATTTTAGGTCATGCCAGAGCTAAATATACCAAAAGGTAACATGCTAAGACTCCTGAAGGACTCACTCACTCACTCCACAGCATGCTCAGATAAGACACGGGAGACACAAAGCATTGGAGACTATGTAGCTGGTATGAGAGAGTTAATGTAGAATGTAAAGCATCTGTTAGACAAGACATCACAGGAGTTGGGCTCCTGTTGACTTGCCATTTATTGGCTGATTTGTCTTGGGACAGGAGCTGAGCATCTCATCCATAGTCCACTGTTCTGAATAGAGCATCTGTTCTGCAGACAATAGGAAGACCCAGTGAGACTGTACAGACACGCTGCACATGGGAGGAACCAGCAGCCTAATGAGCACAGAAACAGACAGAGCGCTTACTTTATGGTGCTACCAACTTGTCAATAGAGGCACAGTGCTTGAGTTAAACAACTCTGCAGACTTCAGCAGCTGTTCAGGTGGTCATACGTCCAGAGGAGGAATTCTAGCCCCTCTGGAATCCCATCACCCTGTCATCAATTAGATTCTTTCCCACAGTTTTCATTTCCCACTTACTATCAGCTTCATCTCACTCTTCCCAGTTAAATTTGTTTTGCAAACTTAATAATTAGAGTAAATGTAAGTGCTTAGTTTTTCAGTTATTCCTCCTTTCCCAGGAATTTTTATGGCATTTTAAAACCCTTTTGAAGACAACTAAAGACAATAAAAAGTCTCAGGTTAGATCCACTTGGGCCTTCTCTGTTATTGAGAGCATTCAGAGAAAGCAGTTGTTAGGAACAAGGATGTGCAGAAGGTGTGACTGCTAATCATATGGCATAATGCTGACTGGCTCCCGAAGAAAACCATGTAGTCAACCAAGAGAAACTGTTTGGAAAAACTAAAGATTGGAAGGTCTCTTTAATTGGCTAATTGGAAACAAAGGCACAAAGAACAAAATATGTAGATCAGTTCTGAAACTAAAGTTCCAACCCCAGTGCCTAGCAAATAAATGAACTAAGTTGCCTTTCCTTTTCTTTATTCTCTGATCTAAGAATTACTGTTGACATGAGTAACAAAGGAATAGCAACCACACAGATTGAGCGCTTCTTACAGCCTCTCTCCTTAGCAGGGTTTAACATAATACATTCTGAAAGCCCATCTAGACAATATTGATAATTTAGGATCTTATTAGCCGCTCCAAAGGATTCCTGGAAAAGTCATTTGTTTTTATCATTTAAAAATACTTCATTTACAAAGTCACTTCACATGAAGCTTTTTGGTGACATAACTTTCTCATTAAAGTGTGGTCTTAAGCTCTGAAATCCATTTGATGTTTTGGGAAAATTCTCTGGCAGAATTGTCCTTTGTATTTATTCATTTTAGATAGCTTGGCTTCTCTTTGCTTCCACTCTGACCTTCTAAGATTTGTATTTCACATTTTTTCTTTTGGAATAGGTACAAAACTTTCACAGCTGTATTCAGGTAACTGAAGACTTTGTCTCCCCAGAACATCTTGTACAGTCATTTCATTTAACGCAGGAGCTGAGGCTTTTGAAAGAAGAAATCAATTACGATGATAAACTACAGGTAAGCAGTGTTCCAAGAAGATCCAGTTTTGTTTTGTTGGCTTTTTTTTTTTTTTAAGAAAACAGGATGTATACACTCCAGCTTAGGCAGCTACTGCCTGTTTGGCACACTAGGATAACCACAGTCAACACCAACATGGGTTTAACTGAACTCACTGACTGCTGTTGAAATCCTGGCTCATGGCACTTTGAGCCTTTATGTTTCCTGTCTTAAGTTTATACTCCTTGGTTCCCTTAAAGTTATCCCTTTGCTTTTTAAGCAGGCATGTCCTGCATGCCCTGTAGTCCCCCACTTGAGAGGCTGCAGCAAGAGGATTGCTGTTGAGTTTGCGGCTCACTTGGGCTACAGTGAAATTGTATATATGTAATTGTTTTTAATCCAGCAGCTGTCCTTTGTGAATTTCTGCCCAGCGCAAGTGATTGCAAATACTATCTCTTTCAGGTTAAGAATATCTTGTATCATGCAGTCAAAGAAATGGTGAGAGCTTTGAAGATGCATGAAGATGAAGTAGAGGATATGGAGGACACTTAGTGTGGTTGGAACTGGATACCCCTTGAGTGACAATAGGTCTGACTTGAGCTCCATTAAACCATCAGTGCCAAGAAATTCTCTTTGTAGTAATTACTTGCTACTGACACCATACCAGTATAGCATTATGTCACGGCCCCTGTGATTCAATGCTAGCTATAAAACAAGCTAAATTTAAAAGCAGCACTATATAGCTGTTCCTGTATCATAGTGTATATGATGTTTGTGAAGATGCCAGATTTAAAATGATGTATTTATTTTTGGTAAAAAACAAAAAAAAAAATCTATGCTATATTGTTGATCAAGTGTAAATGTGCTCTTGTACAGTTTAATAAAATAACTGATATTTTTCACTACATTGAGACAGTTACTGTGAGAATAGGACATAAAACACCAGCTGTTGCCTGCGTTTGGAAAATTGCTGGATTGCACAGCAGTCATGTCATAATCAGAAAATTACTGCCAAATAATTGTAAAATGTGTAAAATAGAAAGTATATAAAGTAGATACTAAACTCAGACACTTCAATATTTTGTTGAAGCTATTGACTGTACAATTAAACATTTTCAAAAGGTGTAATTTATTTAAAATTGTCTCATTTTGGTAAAATTTATGTGAAGTTTTAAAGCTAAATATTAAACTTAATATGCTATGTAAATATATACATATATACATTTAAGGATGTATTTTTTTAAAACATTGGCTTGCTTTTGTTAAAGTACAAGTGTTACATATGGCTTTGTACATTACAGTTGAAAGGGGTTTTACATTTTCCATTAAAAGACTTTATCAAGAAGCCTGACGTCCAGTTCTTCCTCTGTGGTTGACACTCCTGAGGAAAGCGGAGTTCGCAGCCACAGACTGTGACCAGGAGCTCTGCTCCTCAGGGTGTGCCCTGCCAGGTTAGTTGGTTAGAGTTGATCATTGTCCCTGCTGAGTGCTTGAGCTTTTGCTGCTGGCATATGCAGTTCTCTATTGACATCTCTGGGGACTGAGAAGAAAAAAAGGAGTAGCCCATGTTGGCTACCTTGCAGTTTGCTTAGATTTTACCGATTTATGTCCATCATCATGTAGCTTCATGTGGGCTATTATGACACACTTTTTTACCCAGGCAAGGTTCAGCAGGAGTGTGAGCAACTCAATTTCACATTAGTTACCTATGCTTGGCACACCCAGTAAGATGGAAATTAACTGCTTGCCCGGACGAAAATGTACTGAAGACTGTTTTGCATGTGAGCTTTGTACTTAATATCATTTTCTCAATACGGTTTCTTGACAGTCTCTCTCCCCCTGCCATCCCACTCCCTGTTTTTATGTTTGTTTGGTTTGGTTTCTTGAGACATGTTCTCTTATGGAGACCTGGGTCTGACGTTTTGGGCAAGCCTGGCTGACCAGGAAGGCTCAAGGATCCATCTCCATCTGTCTCCCCAGCACTGAGGTTATAGACATACACCACCACTTAACTTTTTATGAGTGAGATTTATATAGGATTGCCCTCAGGTCCTCATGCTTGCCTAGCAACTTGATGAAGAGAACTATCTTCCCAGCACCTCAAACAATAATTACCACTTTTCAATTCTATCCTTTTGGTTGGCTCTCTTGTTTCTCATATATGAAAAGATGTTACTGTGTCCAGTTCCCATGTAAAGTGACTGTAGGGATTATCTAAATCTACAAGCTGGAGATCTAGCTCAGCAGTTAAACAAAAGCCTGCTCTGCAATCATGGAAATTGGGGTTGAGATCATCCCAGCACCATGTAAGCAGTGGAGTATCCCTACAAATAAATGCCTCCTAGGGGGTGAAGACAGGATCACTTGAAGGTCCTGGTCTCCAGGGACTGGGGAGATGGCTCAAAGGTTAAGAGCATATACTGTTCTTGCAGAGGATCCAAGTTTGGTTCCCAGGATCCACATAGATGGCTCACAACTACCTATAACTCTAGCTCCAGGGGATCTTGCACTCTGTTCTGGAATCTGTGTACCTGCATGTACGCATACACATACACACAAAAGAAGTCTTAAAAATAAACATGTTCCATGTTCAGGTAGCGACCCTTCCTCAAAAGAATATCACAGAGCAGTAAAGGGGGACACTTGGTGTCCTTTACTGGCCTTGGCAAACATGGGTATGCTTGCACGTGTGCACATACCCTAACCCCACAGATACCGTCAAAAGAGAAAAGGAATTAACTAAATGTATAGAATAGTTTGAGGACCAATCAAGGTCAGGAGGCTTTTATGAAAGCAAACGTGCATACATACGGTAGTCATTACCCTTAGACCTCCTCCACATGGGTGCTGCTTCTTGACTAACAAATGTACATGTCCATTTCCTTGCTGCACGTATCCTGAGATTGCAACACCCTTTTGTCCATATGTTCTCCTTTATGGCTCATGAAATACAGGCTGAAGTGTCTCTAGTTAAGATCTGGGGGTGTGGGGGGAGAACTCCTAAATACTTGAATGTATATGATATGCAGGAATGCAGCACCTGCTATGAAGGAGGGAAAGGAGTGCAAGTTAGCTATCATTCTGTAGCGATTCAGTCCATTAATGCATTGGGGTATAGCAGGCCAGATAGGATACAAAGCCATGTGTGTTGCTCATCTTGTAGAAGATTCAGAAGTTGACTAATTTGCAAAAATCAGGACATTGATGATTACACAACTAGATAAGTGTCCCTTGAAGCCACCTGAGTGAAGTGAATAGTATTCAGAGTACTCTGGCTCCCAGTCTTTATTGTTTGAGATACATTCTTAAGTCCAGACTGGCTTCGAATTCCCTGTGCTGACGAGGCTGACCGTGAACTTACAATTTTTCTGCTTCTATGGCCCTAGTGTGAGTGCTGGGGATGTAGGCTTGGAGCCCAAGGTGTACTGGGTTGCATACTGGGCGTGTACCCTACTAACATAGACCCCACGCCCTTAGGTGACTTAAAATGAAAATTGTCACCGAGTCCCTAGCTGTGTAGAAAGTCCAATGTCCAGTCTTGGCTAAGGAGGTTTTCACAGCTGACTTCAACTGTTCAGTCAGATCTCATTGAGTTGTGTGACTGGGTAGTAGGCACTGACCTAGTTAGTATGCACAAGACTGTGGTTTGACTCCCACACCACAAAAAAATCATTCGTCATTCACAAGCCATCATAGATGCAGCAAAGACTAGAGGTTTGCTTTTGTGTGTTTGTCTTAATAAGAGCTCAGTCCTGGGACCAATGGAAGCTACACCCTAAATGTAGGCTGTGTGGAGGTCAAAGCTGCAACTTAGGATGTGTCTACCACCACTCCCTCTGCCCTTTCTTCATTGACTGTGTGAACGTGCATGTGGGACGTGGGGAAGTGGTGGGTGCTGGTTTTCTCCTTCCACTGTGAGTTACAGGGATCTAACTAGAATCATGAGTTGTGGCAGCAAATACCCTTACCCACTGGACCATCTTGCTATCCCTGGACCTTGTATTTAAATGAAAGGTCTCTCACACACACCTGACCCTCTAGCCACCTTGAGATTCAACTGAGGCAGCAAGACTTGAAAGTCCAGCTTGCCAGGCGGCGGTGGTGGTACATACCTTTAGTCCTATCTCCGGAGGCAGAGGCAGGTGGTCTGAGTTGAGGCCAACCCAGTATAGAGAGTGAGTTCCAGGACAGCCAGGACTACATACAGAAAGAAACCCTGTCTCAAAAAACAAACAAACAAACAAACAAACAAACCAAAAAAAAAACCAATGTACAGGTCACTGGCTAGAAAGATGGCTTAATGGTTGATAGCACTGGGTTTTTTTTTTTTTTGGTTTTTTTTTTGTTTTGTTTTTTTTTTTTTCCAGAAGACCCTGGGTCCTAGCACCCACATGGTGGTTCACAACCTTTTATAACTCCAGTTCCAGGGGATCAATCCATCACCCTCTTCTGACATATATGCAGGCAAAATACCCATGTGCATAAATAAAAGTCAAGTCAAAGGGGTCAAGCCTTCAGTTCCCGATGGTGCTTACACATTTTTTAAAAAATCATTACATATATCTTATGTGTGTGTGTGTGTGTGTGGTCAGAGGACAATTTGTATAAATTGGTTCTATCTTGTGGGTCCTGAGAAACAGCATTTGTCAGGCTGGGATTAATGCCTTTACCCACAGATCCATCTCACCAGCCCCCATTTCTTTTACTTTTAAAATCGGGTTTCCCTATCTGTTCTAGAGTAGGCAAGCAGGACTGGGGGTACAGTCAGTGGCAGAGAGCTCGCCTAACATACAAGGTCTTGAGTCCTATCCCAAGATTGCCAAGGCCTCAGTCAGACTTCTGTACATAGGATGCTGGAAGACACAAAACTAGTTTCTCACTGTCACTGTCCACCAGATGGCACTGTTGGTTATCACTGGTTTCTAAAGGGAAGAACTGAAACATCCCCTAGTAGCTACCTACTTCCTGAAATCACATATTTAACTGACAGGAATTATGACCAAGTGATCATCTTTCACCCCTAACCATCTAAAACATTGGTTCTCAATCTATAGGTCATGACCCCTTTAGAGACTGCACATCATTTACATTACTATTCATTAACAGTAACAAAATTACACTTAGGAAGTAGCAACATGGGTGGGAGTCACCAAACGTGAGGAACTCTACTAAAGGGTCACAGCCTGAGGAGACTGAGAACTACTTGTAGTTGGTAGCTGTTCCAGCTTTGACCGGAAGTACTACCCCCATTGAGGCTTTTGGTAACTGTCACACCTACGAGGCAGGGCCAAGACAGGAGCCCTTAAGACCCGAGATCCAGATGTGCGGGCTCTCTTGGTTCCTGGACCCTGGATGCTGGAGGCAGACCGAGCAGAGTTCTCCAGAGAACACTGCTGGAGTGCACTACACCTTTCCTGGACCCTGTAACCTATCCCTTCACTTGTAAGTTACCCCACAAAATAAACCTCCCTTTTAACTACGTGGAGTGGCCTTAATACTTCCACCAGTAACTACTGCTCTAGAATGATTCCGTAACCCTGAAGGTTTAGATGGCCCAGACTGTGTGTCTCTCACTCTACCTAGTGACATTCAGCTTCAGCACTAAACTATGTTAGCAACTACCTAGGAAGGGCCACCATCAGTCTGGAAGATGCTCAATGTGCAAGTGTGAGCACTTGAGTCAAGTCAGGCATGGCAGCACAGGCCTATAGTCCCAGTGCTGAGGGAAGCAGACAGAAGTGCTCCAGAGCTCGGGGCCAGCCAAGCTAGCTGATCCAGTGAGCTCCAGCTTCAGTCAGAGATCTGGTCTCAAAAGACAAGGTGGAGGAAGACACCTGATGTTGGCTTCTGTTTGCACAGAGCATGCACACACTTTATGCTCTCTGGGAAGAACAACCATGTCTTTCACCAGACATCTGAGTAAATGCCACCTGGTTTTTCTCTTCATCCAGTATCTTACTTTTGACACCTATTGTGTATGGGTTCTCCACTCACCTAGTTTTCTGGTAGAGACTAGTCAATCCGATGTCCTTCAGTTTCCTTCAGTTCTGACACTTACCTGTATGTGGTGTTGGAGCCCTCAAGTGCCCTCCTTGAGCCAAAACACAAGATCCAGGTTTCACTTCTGCTTGCCAACTGGAGGTTAGTCCTTTGGCACAGTTTGGATTCCTTTGCTAGAATAGTCAGGGGAGCAAAACCCATTACCTCTCTAACACACAGACTTGGAGCACAGGCTCCAACAGAGAACCAGACTACACAAGTGCACTACGCAATGTGCACAAGAGCTTCAACAAAACAGACAGAAAGAGGTCTATGAAAACAGCAAAGCAGAAGGATGGGAGGAAGAGCAGCAGAAGTGGCAGTAAGTACCTCATTCAAATCCAAGCTTTCCCTGGTGCTAGGCAAACTCCCTGCATTGAACTACACCCGTCTGTAAAGCTCACTGTAAAGAGGAGGCTGGGATCCCAAGTCTGAAACCAGCATGGACTGTTTACTTCATAGCTGAGCTTTGTGGAAAGAGAAGGCAGGAACACAGGGAGAAGCCACTGAGTGACTTGTTAACCAGCCACATTCAACAAGGGTATGAAACACAATTACTTTATTGATTTCTTACAATCAAATACTGCTAACTAGCATTACTTTCACACATGCATCATTCAGAACAAAGGAGAGTTCCTCAGAATTTACAAATGATGCATCATATAACACAAAGTTAGAACTTAAAATGCACCCTGATTAATTATGTAAACTGGTAATTTTTTTAAAAAGCATAACTAATAATTTGGTTCCTTTCTTCATAAAATGGAAATTTAAATATTTCTCCTGATAGTCTTGAGGTTATCATTATATTATGAGTAGTGCAAACTGTGGCACATACAGTTCCATCTGGAAGGGTGTATCTTACACACCGTATCTCAACAAACAAAATGTGCATAAAATGCATACAGTCAATGCATGATAGAAAGCATGTTCCAAATACAAGTGAGCCTCTCAGGCCACCATATTTAGCTTTTGCATTATCATTTATGGCATTATAGATTAATTACACATGACATACTTTTATACATTTAACCCTGAAGATAAGAAAAATAACTGTTTGAAAAATTATTCCAGGTAGCCATTTGGTTTGTATCATAAGAAAGCGAACCTCCATCCAAGAGTTCAGTGTCTGCCCAGTCGGAAACATGAGCTTTAGTCATAAGATAAATGATGTTTCACAGTGACTTTCCCAGGTCCTGGCACCGCCTCTTCTCCCACAGTATACCAGATGAAGGAGCATTTCTGGGATCCCCTGGGGCATGACTTTCTTTCCCTTTGTATTCTTTTCTGGATTATCTGTGTCACCAGCCTCTCCAATGGCTTTCCATTTTAATCATTCATGAATCCTTTCAGAATGTCCTCAGAAAGCTCCATAAGAGGAAGTTCTGGAGATGGGAAATCCAGAGGAGGAAGATTAGGGATTGGAATGTCCTTGGCTTTCCCAGTGTTTGAGGCAAACTTCTGCCAGGTTGAAGAGGCTGTGGCAGTTTCCGAGTGTGGTGGCAAGCTCCACAGCTCCGACTTCTCTACAAAGTCAGCATCAACGTCCAGCTCCTTCTCTGTCGGACCTCTCAGAAGTCTGGCCTTCTCAGCCTTTAGTTGTTTATTTTCTTTCCTTAACCTTTCATTTTCAGCCACAAGAAATTCCACATGCCTCTTCAAATCTGCAATTTTGGTTGCCTGCTCCTCTATAATTGTTTTATCATCTTTTGGGGCTTTGCTTCCAATACACGGTTCTGTTGGCTCATTCTTTTGCTGAAGTAAATATAGCAGTGTGTCTGGATCCCTGTCAAGGACCCCCTGAACCTCAGGGAGGCGCTTCTCTGTGGAAGGGATGTGTGTCTGAGAAAGAAGAGGGTTCTGGCCCTCCATGTCCTCAGAGGGTTTGTGAGATGCCTGCAGGTGGGGAGCTCCGTCCCTGTCTGTGCTGTGCTGCGCTTTCAAGCGCTCCTCCCGCTTTGCTCTCTTCCACCTCTCCTGGATGAGGAGAAGCTGTTTCATGTGGCTGTCCCGTTGCAGTTCCAGTGATAAGTGAGCCTGGGACGCAGAAGAAAAGGTCAGTGTACAGAACTTAACATTAGAAAGCTCCCAGCCTCAAGTGCCTGAACACTTGCTTGAGTGGTTGTGGAATCTTTAGGAGGTGTGGTCTATGGAGTGGCTTGCCTATGGTGGGCCTTGAGATTCACAGCCAGTGTTCTGCTTCCTGACCCCCGGAGATAACAAGCCACGCTACAGGCGGTCACAGTGGACTGCGCTCCAAGTGTCATGCTTCCCTACGATCCCCTTCATCTGTGGTCTTCCAATCCATAGGGTATTTGGAAAGCTTGCTGCACACCGTATGACAGCCATCACAAGGTCTACACTATCAGCTGTGGTTTGGTTCAGTGTGAGCAAAGTGTTTTTACCCTGCCCATGCTACAGCTTACAGGAACTACGCCCTTAGTTCAGTCACCAACCCTCTTAGGCACCCATCATTATATCATCTTTATAGCTAGGGGTGTAGCTCACTGGAATAATGTTTGCTAGCATATACAAAGACCTGGGCTTGACCCTAGGCCACTGGAAAAAAGTGAACACTTTGGATAAAGATTTTTCAAGAATTATTGAATTTTGTGTTATGTGCATGAGTAGATAGATGTACGTGGAGGTTACAAGAGGTAACTGATCCCCTGCTGTGAGCCACATGGAACCCTGACTAGGGTGGCAAGCCAATGAAGAAAGGACAGACAGACACTTGTCCAGAAAAACTGATGGAGCCATGCCTACTACCACTGCACCCTGGCACCTCAGCGTGTTTGTTTAAAGTACAGCACAGGGCAGCAGCTGGCTCTCTCTGGAGGCAGAAGAGCGGTCTCACGCTGGAAAGAGCAGGGGGCAATGCTGCAGCAGCTAGTTTTTGCACACACCAACCTTCATCCTGGACAGAGGAAGGAGGTTTTGTCAGATGGAACCATATGGGGAAAGGTTTTGCCAACTTGCCATAGGTCTGAAGCTCTGGTCTCTGTTGTGGCTGTGCCCAAGTTAATAATATACATTCACCATTCTGGGCTTCCTCTGTTAACTCCAAACTGCCATGTGGGTGATGGGAACCACAGCCAGTGCTTTTAAGGTCTCCAGCCCCAGAATGAAGGTATTTTTAAGACTTAGGCACAGGCCTTACCCAAACCCATTAAGATAATACAAAGTCATCTCGAAACAGGTATCAAAGTCCAGGTATCCAAGAAACAAATTATTCAGATTTAAATTGCCTCTGACAAGCAAAGTGTTGTCCATCTGGTTCCCCTGGGTCATTCCTGCTCCCTCACTGTGAGCCAGTGTCAAAGGCCAGTGGAGTATTAAGAAAGCTCCTCATGGGCCGTAAAGAAAACACCTGGCAATCTGAGGACTGTAAGTAACAAGAGCAAACAGGAAAGCATGACTGAAACGCCAATGGCGGCTCATATAGTTTTAATTTCCTTCCTAAAATACTGCACATTTTTCAGTGTTTTGAGAAAGGTACAAAACTTTTAGGTTTTTACACAATTCAAATCTCCACAGGAAAACCTATCTTTAAAAAAAAAAAGATTCTATTTTTCAGCTGGGCATGGTAGAATATATCTTTAATCCCAGCACTGGGGAGACAGAGGTGGATGGATCTCAGATTCCAAGGCTATCCTGCTCTACATAGTGTGCTCCAGGACAGAAAGGACTATATAGTGAAAAAAGAAGAAAAAAAGAAAAAGAAAAATCAAAGATTTTTGCTTCTTTGTTTTGATAATGGAGGAGTACATATGCAGTACCGAGGAAGGCCAGAAGAGAGCAGCAGACCCCAGCACTGACGGTGTTTGTAAACTGCCTGGCACAGGGACTGGGAACCATACTTGGGTTCTCTGAACTGCTGAACCATCTCTTCAGGCCCCCAAAACATGTCTGCAAATAGGATTAGCACGTCTCACCTGCTCAGACTGTGTCAACTTCATGGCTTCAGAGAGATAAGCTGGTTAAAACAACAACAACAACAACATATTAATTAATATATGAACAGCATTGTCTTGTAATTTATAGGCTAATAGTGGAAGTGTTTACTGCTCATAATACAGAACTTGGTCTTCTAAGCAACTGTGCTAAAAAGGCAAATCTGAAAACAGTATTAACTTCTCCCCAAAGAGTGTCACTGGTAAAGAAATATTCCCTAACCCATCTTAACTATTGGAGGCTTTAAAATCTCTAAAGTTGGTGGGGCCGGGGACCTGGCCATGGCAGAGTGCTTTGCACAAACCTGGGCCCAACAAGCAGAACAAGAAGATTTGCAGATTTTATGATGAAGGAACTTAAGATTCAATTAGAAAAAATTTTTCTAGAGAAGCAAAATTAAGTTTTACTGAGGCCTCATCTCAACAAAAATATCAATAGATATTCATGAGTGTCCATTTGAATATCTGTACTATATCATTATGGTCTCCTATGAGAACTATTTTTATCAATTGTTTCTGAGCTATACCACCACTATATCAACAGCCTACCACTAATTAGGTACTTAAGAGCCCTAAGCCAGACACTGTGGCACACAGGCAATTCCAGCATTTCAGAGGTTGACACAAGAGGATCCCAAGGATTCAAAACTAGCATAAGCTACACAGACTGTCTATAAACAACACCCAAAAAAACCCCTTAGAATATGATAATATAAGCCGGGCGGTGGTGGCGCACGCCTTTAATCCACCTTTTAACTCGGGAGGCAGAGCCAGGTGGATCTCTGTGAGTTTGAGGCCAATCTGGGCTACAGAGTGAGTTCCAGGAAAGGCGCAAAGCTACACAGAGAAAACCTGTCTCGAAAAGCCAAAATATATATATATATATATATATATATATTTATATTACAAGTTATTGAGGACAGAATAATATGATTTACAAAGACAAACTTCTCTTTGACCTTAACCCAATTCTGGGTGACTTAATCTGTTGAACCTTAATAGGCAATGCTCACATTTTCTCTTTGTGCTAAGAGAAAGCTAACATGATTTGGATGTAGGGTCTCAGGGGCTGAAGAGATGGCTCAGTGGTTAGGAGCACTGGCTGTTCACCCAGAGAATTCCAGTTTGATTCCCAGCATCTACATGCTGGCTTTCAACTATAACTCCAATCTCAGGGGATCCAATGCCCTCTTCTGGCCTCCTCGGGCACCAGGGATAAACACTGTATACAAATGTATATATGCAAGCAAAACACCCATAAAATGAAAAAATAAAATTTATTTATTTTAAATAAATTTTTTTTCTTTTAGAAAATTTAGTCTCATGATGTAGCCCAGGCTACCCTCAAACTCAACCACACTCCTGACTCAGCTTCCTGAGTGCCGGCATTCACAGGTCCGTGGTAGATCTTGAATGTCCCTGAAGCTCCAGTGCTAAAGGCGTCACTGCCATGCCATGGCACACGTGTGGAGGTGAGAGGACAACTTGTGAGAATCGCTCTCTCCTTCCACCGGGTAGGTTCCAGGGACTAAACTCAAGTCACCAGGCTGGGTGGCAAGCATATTACCTGCTCATGTCTTTCCTTGTCCAAGCTGATTTTCTAGAGCTGTCAAGAGGGCACAGTGGCTGAAGGCACTTGTAACACAAGCCCCACACCTGAGTTTAACCTTGGATCCCACTCACCAAGTTGTCCTATAACCTCCAAACATGTACTATAGCACATGTGCACCCCTCCCGCACACACACAAATAAAATAAAGTTCATTCTTTTCAGATATTTCTGTCACAATGATGGAAACTTAACCCAGAACACTAGAGCCCAAAAGTGGGGTCACCGTGTGACTCTGCCTGATGATACTGTGCAGAGGTCACTGGCACTCATCTACAAAAGTTTGGAACTGTGGGGAAGGGAGGCTACAGAAGGCAGCTTCAAAGGCTGTATGCAGAGCTTAGTGGGCAGTTTTGACGAGAACACAGCAACCAGAATGCTGACCAGAATGCAGAGAATAATGTCCAGGCTCAGGAGGGTTCAGACAAAAATGTAACCCTGACTAATACAAAACCAAGAGCAAAGTCTACAATACTCAGGAACTCAAAATTCATTTATAAATTACACTTACAGTCCTTTCCCGTTTTAGCTTTTCATGGCTTTCCTCATCTACTTGTTTTTAGCTTCTGCATTCTGCTATATGTTCCTCTGTAAGGTATTTTATAGTCTTTCTGGAATAATCAGAATAAAATAACAAGTATTACTAATAATGGATCAAGCTCTCGCTCACTGTAAACTTTTTGGAACCTCTGATCTTTACACTAATTTCCCTTTGCAGATATTACAACACTGCTATCTGGTCTTAATCCAAATACTTTAGAGATTTTTTTAATTTCACGACTTACAATTTCCTGTCTGCTAGGTTCTAGCAACCTTGAGATTCAAATTAGATGTTTTTTCTCCAGGAAAAAAGATGAACTATCATCTTTGCTCCAGCCATACTGGCCAGGCTTATATACTTCTCTTCGACTTTCCCTGGCCCTTTACTCTTGTTATACGTCTGTCCAGCTGCATTCTATTTCTTTCCCTTTTGTTCATCTGTTTGCAAACCTGTTGTGACTTTCTATCCAGTGCTCTGCTATTACTTGGATACACTATGAAATTTTCTTTTGACATCCCTCACATTGTCTGTATACGCTTGTCTCCTCTGAACTACATTTTGCTTTAAACCACCAACTTAACAATTAGAATTGCTTTCACAAAATCAAGTTTAAAACAACTGGAAATGCTGACCTTGGCAGAGCCCTGAAACTTACATATATACCTACGGATAATCCAAAAGTGCAAAAAATTCAGCAAGGACCACGCTACCACTTTAGACATTTCCCACAATAAAGTCTTAGAGCTGGGACAAGAAGAAAAAGAAAAAAGTTATTTTAAAGAAAAAGGGGAAGGAGAAATGGCTGGGCCATTAAGAGCACTACTGCTCGTTAAAAGGACCCAGATTTGGTTCCTAGCACCCACATAGGGTTGTTACTCCAATTCCAGGGGATCCAATGTCCTCTCACCTCCAAGAGCACCTGCACCTCCACTTTAACCTATGACATACATTCACTAAGGTTAATGAACCAGGGCTCTCATCCATATCATGGTTTTCTTAAACATGGTCTATCACGGGAGTTACTACAAATCAACCATCTGATCTGGTTAATAATATGGTTGAGGAGAGACTTAAGACCACTAGTTTCATGTTGTAGAAAACTACACCAAACAAGCAGGCATCCATGTCCACATAAATATAAAGCAAGTATTATTTTAAAATAGAAAAGATGAAAACTTGGTTTCCTCACTTTGATAATCTAATACTGAAATCTATGAAAGGATTATCTCAAAAAAAATTTTTTTTACTTAATTTTTTTTCATATATTTCGATATTTTCTTTCCCTTCCCAACTCCTCCCAGATCCTTTCCACCTCCCTACCCACCCAACTTCTTGTTTTCACTCTCTCAAAGAAAAAAACAAAAACAAACAAAAACCAGTAAGACAAAAAATATCAAAACAAAATTAAAATGCTCAACCCCACACTCCCAAACGCATGAGGTCTGTTTTATGCTGGCCAGCTGCTCCTGGGCATGGGGCCTGCCCTGGCGTGTGGTTGATATTCCCATGGCACTGCACTAGAGAAAATCCATTTTCCCTTCCCCAGCAGGTATCAACTGCAATTAGCTTCTTGGTTAGAGTGGGACTTGTTCACTTCCCTTTCTCAGTGCTAGGATTTTCTGGTTTGAATCTGTAGAGGTTGTACACATGCTGTCAGTCTCTGTGAATTCATGTCTATCAGTCCTATTGTGTTCAGAAAAATCTTAACAATACTGGCAATTGTAATGCAAGACTAATAGTAAATAGTAAGAACCACCCTCAAACCTACCTATTTGCAAGTTCTCTACCACTGAGCTACACTGCCTAGTCTCACATAGTTGTTCAAGTCTTCAAAGACAAAAGATCTTAGGGATAATTTTTTTCCTCTCTTTCATGTTCTTCAGAATATCTTGCACTTAGTGTACAACATGCTGCGATGATTCACTCCACTTTAACCTATGACATACATTCACTAAGGTTAATGAACCAGGGCTCTCATCCATATCATGGTTTTCTTAAACATGGTCTATCACGGGAGTTACTACAAATCAACCATCTGATCTGGTTAATAATATGGTTGAGGAGAGACTTAAGACCACTAGTTTCATGTTGTAGAAAACTACACCAAACATAAAAATACTCAAAATATTTCTGAGATGCCCAGTTATGTACTCAAACCTATACAGCAGACACATGGGCACACTACAATGGTAAAGCCAATTCTTTGTTGGTGGTTTTAGGAAAGAGACTAGCTGTAGAGTCGTAGCTGGGGTCAAATTGTGTGAAGTTCCCACCTCTCACCAAAGTGTGAGGATTATAGGTGTGAGCCACTCACCAACACAACTAATTTAAGTTGTTTTCAGCTGGGTGTGACTGGCACATACCTTTGATCCAAGCACTTCAGGAGGCTGAGGCAGGAGGAGTGCTCAAGTCTGGGAAGTAACCTAGGCTATATGAGTACTAGGATATCAAGAGCTAGCTAAGCAAGGTCCGGAATCAAAACATATTCTCTCTCAACAATTACTTACAGGTACAACATACCAAAGATTTATCTAAAGTAGAACCCACTGTGACTTTGTATTTCAACAGTAAAATAACATTCTTTTCCCTGCAGGAAAGAACTCTGCTCTCGTCAGAAGGGAAGGAAAAGTGCTTCCTAGCAGACCTTGTTCTAGAACAGACACGACCATTCCACCTATTGTCGATGAGACACAAGCTCTGGAAAACAGGGCCCTCAGTTCTATTATGAAGAAGCTAACTCAGAAATTTGGGTCTCTATATGGGTCTCTGATAAGAAACCAATGAATGCTAAGTGAATGCTTACACTAAGCTCCATCTCCAGCCCCAGAAACCCAATAACTAAATGACATTTAGCAGTAGTAGATACAGTATACGTGTATACTGTATACACACACACACACACACACACACACACACACACACACACACACACACACACGTCAGAGCTAAATGACAATTACCAATAACGAAGTATTCTTGTTCCTTTTGTTTTGTGATAGGCTTTCACTTGGCAGTCTAAGCTGGCCTCCAAATCATGGCAATACTCCTGGCCTCAGTCTACCAACAGCTCTATGTAGTATTTCTTAAGAAAAATACCTGTAGCCTTTTTGTGACAAGAAATCGCCTCTTCGTATTTCCCAGCAGCTAACAAACGGTCTGCTCGTCGGCTCTGTTGGTGAGCCTAGAAGACAAACATTCTGTGTTACTCCAAATTATAAAACAAGACTTTGAAAAAACAAAGTGGTGGTGAATACTTTTAACCCCAGCACTGGGGAAGCAGAACTCTGTGAGTTCAAGGCCAACCTGGTCTACAGAGTGAGTTCCGGGACCAGGGTTGTTACACAGAGAAACCCTGTCTTGAAAAACAAACAAACAAAAAACCCCAAAACAAACAAACTATGCTATGCAAGGAGCCAAGCCTAGAACCATATCATCTGATAGGAACTGGCAACTCCTCTCTACCCATAACCCTCTTCAGTTATCGGTTCTAACTGCTAAATGACCTCTATTCTTCCACTGCTCAGAGTAACCAAAAGAGTTACAATCCCGGGTAGTACTCAAAACATGCACTTTCTTGATATTTAACTAGATATTTCAAAGAAACATTTTGTACTTTCAATAGTCTGTATAGTCTAAAAACTTTAACCAGGAAACATATCATGAAAAATTCAAACTTCTCTTATAGCTGTTCATTCTTCCCTTTACACATTAAAAAACTACTTGCCTTAAAATTTTTAAAAATATGCAGTTGAAGGATTCTGATATTAATATTTAATATTAATATTTCTTCATGTACAATTCATCAAAAAAAAGAGGTAAACTTAAGAGGATCTAAAAATCAAAGGGCTTAGATACCCCTACTGTTGAGGTGTATGGATTAAACAATGCTGTCCTTACATGGATACTTAAAGTTTCCCAAAGCCTCCAGCCATAGAGCCACACACCTGTAATGCTGGCTCTCAGGAGGAGCAAAGTCATCTCCTGCTAGCTCATGTTAGCCTGATCAATGCAGCAAGACTATGTCATAAAAGACCAAAGGCGCCAGGCGGTGGTGGCGCACGCCTTTAATCCCAGCACTCGGGAGGCAGAGGCAGGCAGATCTTTGTGAGTTCGAGGCCAGCCTGGTCTCCAAAGCGAGTTCCAGGAAAGGCGCAAAGCTCCACACAGAAACCCTGTCTGGGGGGGGGGGGGGGGGGAGATCAAAGGCTAGAAGGTGTAGTCAGTGGTAAAACATCTGTCTAACATTGCAAGGCTTTCAGTTCCATTCCCAGAATGGCAATAAATAAATAAATTAATAAGTTAGTAAGTGAATGAATGAATCCTCCAAAGATGGATGGATGGATGGATGGATGGATGGATGGATGGATAGATAGATAGCTCAGGACACAGCACCTGGCTAGCACTTATGAGGCTGTTAGATCACAAACTATGGACTGGAGAGATGGCTCAGCGGTTAAGAGCACTGGCTGTTCTTCCAGAGGCCCCAGGTTCAATTCCCAGCAGCCACATGGTGGCTCACCACCATCTCCAATGAGATCTGGCGCCCTCTCTGGCCTGCCAGCATACATGCAGACAGAACACTGTATGCATAATAAATAGATCACAAACTGCAACAACAAAAGAGCTTGAATACATAGCTTTGTCGACCTGTTTCCTTCTCTTCTTTAACAAGGCCAGTAACTTACATTAAGATTATACTATTTAGCCGGGCGGTGGTGGTGCACGCCTTTAATCCCAGCACTCGGGAGGCAGAGCCAGGCGGATCTCTGTGAGTTCAAGGCCAGCCTGGGCTACCAAGTGAGTCCCAGGAAAGGCGCAAAGCTACACAGAGAAACCCTGTCTCGAAAAACCAAAAAAAAAAAAAAAAAAAAAAAAAAAAAAAAGATTATACTATTTAGATAGACGGGAAAAAGAAAGCAATAGAAGGGCGGGGGGGAACAGTCTGGTCTTTCCTCTCTTAACAAGTCTACAGATGGCTTAGCAAAGCTTCTTTACAAAGCAAAGAAAGGTCTGGGGCAGGTGCATACCTGTGATTACAGCACTCAGGAGTAAGGGAAGAGAAGTGAGTGGGATGCCAGAGTGGGACCTTTTCTCAAACAAAAAGACAGGCATACAAGCATGTGCATGGTGGATGTGGTGGTTAATTGTTTTTAAATCAACTTAACACAAGCTTAGGTTATCTGTGAAGAAAGAACCTCATCTGATACTACGCCCACATCAGAGTGGCCTGTAGGCAAGCCTATAATGACTGATGTGGAAGGGCCCAGTACACAATGGGCAGGGCCACCCCTGGGCAGTTGGTCTGGGGTTAAGAAAGCAGGGTTGAGCAAGCCATGAGGAGCAACCAAGTAAGGAGCATGCTTCCATGGGCTCAGCTTTAGTTCCTGCCCTGACTTCCCTGGACGATGGACTACAAGCTGTTGAGTCATAAACTTCTTCCCTACACCGATTTTGGCCACTGTCTTAGTTACTATTCTACTGCTCCAGTGAGATACCATGACCAGGGCAACTCTTATAAAAGGAAGCATCTGAGACTTGCTTAGTTTTAGAGGGTTAGTCTATAATTATCACAGTGGGGAAGCAGCAATCATGGTGTTGGGCCAGTAGTTGAGAACTTTACATCCTGATCCACAGGCAGCAGGCAGAGACTGGGCCTGGAGTAGGCTTTTGAAATATCAAAGACATCCCCAGAGACACCTCCTCCAACAAGGCCACACCTACTCCAAGAAGACCACACCTCCTAACCCTTCTGGGCAAATATTTGAGTCTATTGGGGCATTCTCATTCAAACCACCACATTCATGGTGTTTATCATAGCAATGGAGAACAAAAATGTCTCAGAGCCTTAATTGTAGCAGAGAGAGAGAGAGAGGGAGAGGAGAGAGAGAGAGAGAGAGAGAGAGAGAGAGAGAGAGAGAGAGAGAGAGAGAGAGAGAGAGAGAGAACAGTACTGGTAACCCTTGTTCACAACAGCATTATTCACAATATCCAAAATGGGACTGTTAGAATTCTGCCCTTACTTACTCCAACTGCATGACCGCACATGCACACTTTAGGAGTTAAGCAAAGGGTCTTGCATCTTACGTCATCAGTGTGCGCTGGCAACTACGTGCACGCTGTGTGGTCAAGCAATCAGCGCATGTGTGGTGTAGCTCCGCATGTGTGGTGTAGCTCCGTAAGCCGGCCTGTGCATGTTCACTGGGAACTCTTAAAAAGCCGAAGGTAGACCCCACCCTCTCTCTCTGCTCTCTGCATGTGCTCCTTCCCAGGCTTGGTTCTCTTGTACCCCCCCCCCCACACACACACACCCCTCTTCCTCCTAATAAAGCTCTGAAACTAATACCAGGTTCTGTCGTGACCATGACCTTTCCACGCAGTAACCAGCGTTGTTTATCATTCATTTCAGGGACCAATGCAAATATTCACAACAGAGGAATAGACAAATCAAGGAGAGTATGTCTGCTCAAGGGAATCTATTCAGTCTTAAAAGGGAAGGGGCATCTCACAACAATATGAATATACTTAACCTTATTGAACTATGCCCATAAAAATGATTAAAATGACAAATTCTATGGGTTTATGTGTTTTTTAAGTGAAAACATTAATCTGTTCTGTCAGGTGTAAAATGACTTATCTTGAAGGCTTTTCATGAAATGTACCATAACTGCTTCATAGAAATCACTTTTGCAACTGACATTACAGATACACGTTGGGCTTGTGTGTTGAGTGATACTCAACACAAAGCAAAGGTGGAGACAGAAACAGAAACTGGCACTTCTGCTTGCATTCCCCTACTTCTATGTCTGTAAAGAAGAAACAAACTGTTTTTAAAGGCAAGATCATCCCTTCCCATGTTCCAGAGAGCTTTTATTCTTCAAATAGCAATTATGCAAACTTTCCCCATAATCTCAATTTATGAATAGAGGCTTAAAATAATAGGTTAATTTTAACCATGGAGGCTTGGACTGAGCAAAAAGTATGTTCTGAGCACCTAAATATTTTCTAGTATCCAGGTAAAACATCTGGAGTGGGATGGAGCAGATTTTTGAGATAGGATCCTATGTCTGGCCTTGAAATCCTGGTTCTCTCGCCTCTACCTCCTCCTACACGCTGGGAGTACAAATGTGCACTGCTCCCAGATGAAAGGGCACATCTTTTGAGAAGACTGTACAAACAATGAAAGCTGGCAGATGATCTGCAAACAACAGCGGTATTCAATCAACAAGGTCTTAGGTAGGAAGCAGAAACAGAACAGTGAATGAGGGTATCACATGCAGGTGTCTTCACCTTTTTTGAGCTCTAAAAAAATTAAAAAGCCCACAGCTTTTCTTTCACAAAAGAAAACTTATGTGAAACCCCACAGCACCTTATAACAAGGACAGTACAGCAGACCCAACCCTACCAAGAGCCAAGGTGCTCTAGAATCAAGTTCTGACTCTCACTCTAACCTAGCTAAGTTGTTCACTTACTCAGTAATAAATCTGAACCAGGTCACTGTTTAGGAGTTGTAAAGAGAATTCAAACCATTTGGGCATCTGGTTAAAATGCAGGTTTTCAGCCTGTAGTTTTGCAGTAAAGTTTGCAAATCTACTGAGGTGAGGCTGTGACTGAGGCTTATGGACACATCTTAAGAAAAAATCAAGGACAAGCCAGGCATGATGGTGCACACTTTTAATCCCAGCACCTGGGAGGCAGAGGCAGGAGGATCTCTGGATCTCTGAGTTGGAGGTCAACCTGGTCTACAGAGTGAGTTCCAGGACAGTCAGGGGTCTACAGAGAAACTCTGTCTCAAAAATAAAGAAAAAAGAAAGAAAAAAAAAGAAAAGGAGGAGGAGAAGAGAAAGAAGAAAAGAGAAGAGGAGGAAGGAAGGGAGAGAGGGAGGGAGGGAGGGAGGGAGGGAGGGAGGGAGGGAGGAAGGAAGGAAGGAAGGAAGGAAGGAAGGAAGGAAGGAAGGAAGGAAAGCTCAGAAACAAGGTGCAAGGATAAAGTGCAATCCAAGTCATCACAGATGATGGCTCACACCTCTAATCCCAACCCTAAGGAGGCTGAAGCAGGATCACAAGTTAGAGGCCAGCCTGTAACTTCAGACACTGTCTCAGCTCCATGTTTGCCAGGCATGGTGGTACACACCTATAATCCTAGTCCTTGGGAAGTGGTGAAGGATGAGGAATTCAAAGTCATCCCTAGTCAAACCCATAATGAGTTTGAGACCAGCCTGAGCTACATGAGACCCTGTCTCTAGACAAATGGTAATAAAAAGGTAGACAATACTATAGAAACCTATTTTGATAGTTATTGTTATTTTTTTAAGGACTCTTTAGGATTCCCACTTAAAAACTGATCTGTTTAAATACTGTTATTGGTACGATTACAGCCATTAAAATAAATCCATGAGTATGTTTCTTTAGAAATTCAAAGTAAAAACTAGAAAATCAAAACACAGTCTACCTCTTTCTGTACACTGCTTTTCCTTAGCAACTGTGATTCCTATGGCAGGGGCCATTCTTATATTGTCTGGCTTTCTGGACACTTTAAAAAGAATCCCAAACCCTGAATTTTCAAACCTGGGTTCAGAAAGCAAGTACAGCAATAAAACTTCAAATGGTTTTAACTACATGACATTCTGAGAGTGGCCAGGCAGAAACACAGGCCTGAAGAAAGTGAAACAGTCCAAAGCCTATCAAAGGAATCCTACTCCTGAGTTCCAGACTCCACAGGCTCTTGGACATTGTACATTGCTCTTCCCGCCCCTTTCTCTGGGCAGTATCTCTTTGGACTTAAGCTAATAGAAGTGAGCTTCCATTATCTAAAACCAACAAAAATCCTAGAAACCACAATTGGTTACTAAGTGAATGAATTTACTCTCAAGGATTTTTTGCTTCTTCAGGCTGCTTTAAAAATGCAAGTTCAGGGCTACCTTTCTCAGCACGGTGGTGCTTGCCTGTAGTGCCAGCACACTCAGGGGCAGAGCTCTGTCAGTTGGAGGCCAGCCTGGTCTACACAGCAAGTTCCAGGACACAGAGCAATCTTGTCTCAAAACAAAACAAAAAACCTCCAAGGTTATAAATTAGAGTATCTTCTGTATCTTCCAATTTATTAATTTCTAAGCTGGAGGAAGTGCTATATTAAGAGGAAAAGAGAACACCATTCCAAATATTAGAAAGAAGGCAGAGGATAGCTACTGTATTCCTGACAGGTATGGTCTTCAACTGGGAGCAAAGGAGAAATGGTATCCTTATGCCCCTGTCCTAGTCACTAGACAGGTATCAAGCAGTATCTCCAAACATGTGCACGAGTCAACTGTCTAATCAGCAGAACAATTAAACCGGAGGTAAGTGCTCCGGTGAACTTGAGGACCTCATTTCAACTCTGAAGACCAACTTTCCCCTTGTGCTACTTTGTCTATCGGCTTCTTCCTCCGTCAGTCTCTATTGAGCTTGTTCTTGTTTTTCCAAAACTGTCATCACCTGCTGTGTAGACAGTGAGAATTGAGTATAGGATTCTCATAACAGGTTATGAAATCAATTTGGTGAATTCCGATAGTATTAAAAAATCCAGAGGCTACAGAGACACCTAAGCAGTAAGAGCGCAGGCTGCTCTTCCAGTGGACCTAAGTGTGATTTCCAGCACCCACATGGTGGCTCACTAAGGTCTGAAACTCCACTTCCTGGGGACCTAATGGCCTCTTTTGGCCCAAAGGCACCAGGCACATATGTGGTATACAAACATACATGAAGGCAAAACTCTCTCTCTCTCTCTCTCTCTCTCTCTCTCTCTCTCTCTCTCTCTCTCTCTCACACACACACACACACACACACACACACACACACACTTTAAACCATCCAACAGTAAGTATTACAGCACCTCATATACAACAAAAGTTAGAGTTTGGCTTTATTTAGTGTAAAATGTGAGAGGCCCATGTTTCTGCAGAAACCCAAGATATATTCCACAATATAGCAAGCTTGGCAGTATTACACACAAAACTGACTTATCAATCTGTAAGGACTTCTCAGTGCAGATCACAGGAAAGCAGATGAGTAAATAATGCCCTAACACAAAGCTCAATGATTTATTTTAGATTCTAGCTTTCAAACCCCACTATCTCAACTTATTCTGCATTTCAATGTCATAATCTATAACATCGGTAGAATAGCTCATCTAGCTACTAAGGCAAGATAAACAAGAGAAATAATGAAGCCCTGCCATTTACTAATTGTTGGCTATAAATTAGCACTCCATTACCACCAATCCCCACCCCCACCCAAAGTCCAACCCTACCTATGGCACAGGATTTATTTTCCTTAGGTTATTTTTGGGGTAACATAAAAGGGATTAAAATAGCCTCTTTTTTTCTTTAAAGATTTTAATTCTAACATGCCTGGCATAAGACAGTTACAAAGACTTCAGCTACATAAAAGGTGGCCATTCCTTAGCCAATGATAGGAATCTTTTCCTTGTATGAGATGCTTGAAAGCATTAACCACTTCAGGCAAAGTAAGAACTAAGTACTCCAGAAGGAAGCTCAGGTTTCCAACAGACACTCCCAGTACTCTTAAGCCTGAACAGAGAGAAAGCAGGTGTGACTGAAGGATGAACACATAAAAAGCAAGACAACAACAAAACACGTGCAGGTGAGGAAGTCACGTGGGCACAGCCTGCAGCAGCCACAGCACGCAAAGCAGGAACAACAGTCATGCACACTGAGATCTGACATCACTACCCAAGTTGGCAGCACTGGAAATTATCTCACGGAAGTTCTGACGATCATTTGCTACCAGCTGAATGCCAAAATTGAATGCATGGAAAAAAATACCTAGCACACACTAGGTGATTTTATAAGTTACAATCTTTCCATATTAAAAATGAACAAGCTGTGTGTGGTGGTACAGGCTTGTCATCACAGCGCTGAGGAAACTGAGGCAGGAGGATCACAGGTTGGAAGCTAGCCCGAACTACACACTGTGGCCTGGTCTTATGACCCTACCTCAAATAAGCAAATAACACACAGGAGAAAACTTGATAGAACAAATATATCCAGAATTGAAAACAAAGGAAATAAAATTTCTCTTGACCAACTCCGAAAATTAGAGAGCTAGCACATCTGTAACAGCTACATCCTAAAATGTAGTACTAATCCAAACTAGTTTCTTCCATGTCCTGAAAATTCATTGTGAAGAAATTAGCCCTGCTATGACCCTAACAATGAAACTCCATAGCAGAGGCAGTGGTGACATACAGCTCAATACAGACCCATGAAAATGACAAGTACACTAACATGGAAGTATTGCTAGAAGCAGGTCATAATGAGTTGGAATGCAAAAATGTACTTAAGTCACTGACCTAAGAGATTATTTAATTTCCCTCAATTCAGGTGTGTTCATCAATAAATCTCTCAAACAATTCTTACTAAATTCCAAGGATGCTCTGAGGACATAGGGCTCTAAACCCATGTACAGTAGTGAAGTCCTTATATTATGAATCTGTAGTACACACCAATGATAAACTTGTATAGTTTACTAGAATTTACAAAGAGACTCATTAAGTCACAAAATTCAGAGCTACCTGTAATGTTGATACTGTGGTGTATTCACTGACAATGAGAGAGAGAGAGAGAGAGAGAGAGACAGACAGACAGACAGACAGACAGACAGACAGACAGACAGACACAGAGACTGACTATCTTCAAAACTTTAAGTCCAGGGCTCAGGGGATAAAGACACTCGACACCAACTTGGTTACCTGAGTTGAATCCCCAAACCCACACTGTGGAGAACTGACACTCCCAAGTTGTCCACACATGTGAAACACACACATACACTCTCTAACAGAGGCTTACCAGTGCTACTTTTCAACACTCTTCATGCAAGTAAACGTCCAGCAAACAGCTAGGCTGGATGTCAGAAATCTTCAAAATCTCAAATGGCTTAAAAATTCAAGCTGCCACATCTCTGAAGTTTGACACATAAATTTTAAGACTGGATAACAAAATTGCGCTAGCCTAATTTACCTATTTAACAAAAACAAACAAACAACAACTTACCAGGGCATGGAGGCATGGGCCTGTAAGACCAGCATTTACAAAGGAGGATGATCCAGTGCTTGAGACCAGCCTAGGCAACAGAGTGAGCTGGAAGCTAGCACAGCTCAAGTGAACAGTAGATAAATAAAAGCTCTGCTGCCATCATTTACCTAATTTTTCCTAGACTGAGCACTTGGTGCTCCACCTCCCACTGAAACCCAGTTTCAGTCCTCTCATAAGTCACAACACACTAGTTGAATAGTTAGCTAGGGTCATGCTACACCCAGCTGCCAAATAAAGTGAAGCTACCTGGAACTGAACCAGGGATGGCTCTGCAAGGACACTTGAACTTTGAAGCACTTTGTAAACAGCTGGCTCCGACTAATAATCTTCCTGTGGAGTTTCAGTATCGAGCCATCCACGCTTCACCCCGCAAACTGTATTGACCATGCGAGTTCTCTTAAAAACAAGAGGTGCAAGATGTACCCCTGGCTTTCAAAAACTCACCAATCTAGTCCAATCGTCCTTAAGTGTAACCAACTTAGAGATGGATGCAGGGCCTAACTTAGTAACTCTGGGATGGGCTCCTCGGAGCTGCTAACCTGGCCTCCAGCGAGGTGATCACTCTCAAGCGGTCAAGCTCAAGTCCAAATCTCATTAAAGTGAAACGTCAAGGGCTTTATGGTCTCATTATAAGAGTGGCTAAATCCTCCAACGTTCTATCTAGAAAGCACAGTTCTACGTGCCTAGTATCTGTGTACGCCTTTAATCCTCACAAGAAACCTGAAAAAGAAAACGAGGTGAAAATGTTTGCTCAAGGTCCTGAAGCTATTAGGTGACTAAGCCAGAGTTCAAATCCAAGCAGATTTCTGGCTCCAGAAATCTATACTCTCAAACCACAGGCTCTGGCTTTCCTGCACAGCACGAAGAACCAGGCTCTTCCAAGCCAGCAGGGCCGAGTTCCAAAGGGAGAAATCAATCCTCCGCGGTTTGTTCGCAACCCCACCACCACCACATCAAAAACCACCTACAAACTTGGGACTTCAAAGTTCTAGTCTGCAACGCTAAGAGATCACACGTCTGCATCTAAATTACGTGAACCTTTCCCAGGAAACCCAAAGACGCCCGGCGACCACTCTGGGAAGAAAAAACAAAACAAAACAAAACTCTGCGAGCGGTTTGGGGTTTTGGGGGGTTGTCTGGGAGAGGTCTTTTTTTTTTTTTTTTTTTTTTTGCTTTTTGCCTAAAACAATAAGGACCGGGGTGGTCCCTCCGCTTTTTCTAAGAAAGCGGACATCTCTGGTACTTTCAAGAGACCTAAAGCAATGAGACTGGGCTGCGGGGAGGGGACTGTGGCTCCTATCCAGCTGTTTCCAAGGGGCCTCGGTTGGCGCAGCTGGGAGGGCAGCCTGGAGATGGGGGGGGGGGTGAGGGAGGTGCGGCCCGGACACCCCGACTTTGCCCGCGGCCTGCAGGCGGCTACGTGGCGCCGGGACGCGGTCCCAGCAGGGCAGGAGCGACGGGCCCCGCGGGAGCGGCCTGGGCCCCGGGGGTCGCGGTTCCCCCTGACGATCCGGGTTGTCCCTCCGCCCGCGTTCCCCCGTCCGCCCGCGACCACCACCACTCACAAGGTTGAGGGGTCCTTCCATCACTTCCATAGACCCCGGGGTGAGCGGCGGCCCGAGGCGGAGCGGCGGCGCCTGGGCACATGGAGGGGCAGCGAGGGCAGGAGACGCGGCGGCTGGCGGGCTGGCGGGAGGCTCCTCTCGGCGCCCGGAGCCGGCAGGGAGAGCCCCAGAGCGACGGCCGCGCCACTTCCGCCTCCGACGCCGCGCCGCGGGGCCGGCCCTGCGTCGCCACGCACGGCGCCCGTCGCGTCACGCGCCGGCGGCGGGGGGCGGGGCTCCGGAGGGTGGGGGGGGAAAGTGAGGACGGGAGGGGGCGGGGCCAGGGGGCGGGGCCATCCGCTCACTGGTGACGTGAGCCCCAGCCCCTCGCGCGAGAGTCTGAGGTTTAGGCTGCTTGACCTCGGCCCCTGCGTCACGTGAGGAGCTGGTGGGGGGCTTGGTGGTCTGGATAGTAGTTAATATGGTCTCTTTGCGCAGTTGGTCTTCCTTGCTTCCTTCCGGCAGGCTTTCCCAGACCCTCTCTTTGTCCCCTCCACCCCTCCTTTCCCGTGTCTGTTCTCACTGTTGACTGTTTCAAGAAGCAAATTTGAGCCAAGTTTATGTCATGCTCCAGGTCGCCCTAGAGGAGGTCTCCACACGTTTACCTTCTGTGAAACAGTCTGTATGTAACCCAGACCTTGAACACGTGTCAGCCCTTGTACCTCAGCCTCCTGGGTACTGTGAGCAAAAGCAGATGCCACCATACCTCCACTCCATCTTGGGGACTGACAAAGAAATAAGTGACCCCAGGCTTAGACTCAAGAGTTGCTCACAAACTAATACTAAAACAAGAAGGATTGCAAACAGCCAATGATAACGGTTCTTCAACAACTATGTACCAAATCACTGAGCCGAGTTCCTTCTGTTCCAGAATCTACTGACAAGTAGCTATGGGAAAGGGGGATAGAGAGGAGTTGAGAGGGAGAATAACCAAGATACAGTTGGATGAAGGAAACAGGGATTATCTGGGGATTTTACAGTACCAAATGCCATAAAGAGAAATCAAAGAACTGCATGAATGAACTGTATGGAATAGCAAACAGACCTGACTTCAAGTTCATGACTCATCTTCTCTCAATGATGGACTGCAACCTGGAATTGTAAACCGAATAAACCTTTCTCTCTGATAGTGCTTGTGGTCAAGGTATTTTATCACAGCAACAGAGCAGAAACTACAACCATGGCATAGTAAAGTATTTCAGACTCTCTCAAGATGATAAAACTGAAAAGCAGACCTTGTTAAAATAGATAATAGTCAAAAGAGTACTGAATCACTGCAACATTCACAATGGTCAGCTGCCCAGTGAACATGCTCAATAACTCTGAAATAAACTTCAGCAGCTGGACAAGGAAGGAGCATGTGGTCCATTCAAGGGTGTATGTTTGCAAGCACCTTTACATCAGAGGGAAAAAAGGTACCCAAACCTTGGCCATGAACATCATGTCCACCAGTCCCATCACAGGCTATGAGAACATGCTTTGAGTGGCCAGAACTGTGAGTTGCAAAGACCTTAGAGCAGTCCAGATTGCATCTCATGCAGTATGTCCTTTGGTCATCTACAGAAAATGCCCGTTCATTCTCAGGCTACAAACGGAAAGTTGCCGAAGTCCCTGGACCATTCTAGCTGTGAACACAGTGGACATGCCTGTTACTGAACAAATCAGTAAGTCTCATTTGCCGCATGGAGCTAGAGACTTTTGAAAGAGCTGGTCTTATGACGCCCCCAGTGCTGTCAGCTCCCCAGGGAAAAGCAGTCTATGTGACAAAGTTCAGCCCTGAGTGGTTCATTCCCCAGGGGCTTGCCGAGTTAGAAGGGTTCCTGATGCTTTCCAGAGTGTACCACCAGCCTCAGTTCCAGAGATCCTTTAGATCATAGATACTCTAGTCTCATGCACAATATTGCTTTTACACTACACAGATCAAAGGAGATTGACTCACTGTGAGGGATCCTTAGCTATTAAGAAATTGTCCCCTTGTTTGAACTGGATTTTTTTTTCTTTGCTTGAGTCCTATACTTGAATTTTTGTGTAAGTCACTATAATATCTACAGAGACCCATGCATACAACCCGTTTACTGTTGTTGATATTTGTACATTGTGCCTACTTTGACTCAATAATCCCAGTTCTAGGAATCCTCCGCAGAAATACTAACAGGTGTACAAAGTAAAGGTAGAGGAGAGTGTCTACTGGGCATGTAATGGTGCTCTTCTTACCTCTAAAAATGTTCACACAACACTAACTGTACTATTGACAAGGCCTCTCTCTATAGGGGCTGTTCCTACATGAAATGGGAACAGATATTGATAACATCGAATCAGTCTACTGATAGTCCCCTGCCCCCAAGGAAAAGATGCTCCTGATCTCGATTTGTATCTCTACTATCTCCCAGACCCAGCACAGAAGCTCAGTGGAAAAGATCAGCATATTGTCAGTATTAGAAACCTTCCAGGAGCATCATATAAGAGGAGTCCAATATACTTACAAACAAGGCTATAGACCAGGACATAGACTTGGATCGAGGACATACCAACATCAAGAGCAACCAACACAGTCTTGAGGAGCCAACATATCCATGATGGAACTACCAGTATGTCCTTAGTGGTATTAGGGTGATGGTAGTGGGCATTGCCAACACCCTTCAGGGTGTCTTTGGAGAGTACTTCCAATGAGTTGGCAGAAACTTCCAGAAGTTCGCAGAGGGCAGAACAAGACTACTAGTGAGCCATTGTGGAAACAACAAAATGCCCAGTAGGGAGCTCTCTTCCCTTGACTTTGCAGAGCAAAAGCAACATCGTTAGGGGTTTTCCCAGGACTGTGCTAAAACCCAGATGGAAAGATAGGAAGGAAAGGAAAATATACAGTACAGAACTCTCAATTAAAGAGTACCCCACCATGCATAAGTGAAGGCCACAGTAGAGAAATGGAGGCGACAACCTGAAAATAATCTTCCTGCCAGTCACTAGTCATGAGATCATTACAAATGAAATGGGGAGGGGGAGGCTGGTGTAGCTCAGGAGGCCATAAACCTAACTCCTCCATTGACAAAGCTCAATCACAGCCTCACCATAAAGGGTTTTAGGATGTGTCACAGTGAAGTTGAGAAGCTGCCCTACAGCTGGTTTAATTTCTGAAAGGAAGACACAACACATTGGGTTCTTTGTGAAGTAGATACAAATTCATTCTTGCTAGCAAGTGTGAGGACCTACTAGATTAAAAAAAAAAAGGTTAACATTGTGATTAAGAACGTGTGGAAGAGCAGTGTATGGCCATGGTGGAGACGGCAAAGGGTGCCAGGGGCTAGAGATGGATAGCACCATGACATATAAGCAGGTAGCACACCTTTGCCCCAGGCATGGTGGCACACACTTGTAAATCCCACCACTAAGGAGATGGACACAAGAGAATCAAGTGTTTAAGTTTACCTCTGGCTCCATAGCAAGTTAGAGGCCAGCCTGGGCTACACAAGATCCTGCCTTAAAAGAGGGAGGGGGAGAAGAGGAGGAAGAAGCGGCATCAGGATTTAAAAGAATAAAATAAAAATCCTAGGTGGCAAAAACAACTTACCTTCACTGGAAAAAAAAATGCTAGTCTAGTGGATGCATGAGCAATGTCGGTCTTTCCTGTACCTAATAGCTAGTTCACCTGCTCTGCTACTCCTTGATGTAAAAAGTTCCGCTTAGTGCCTGTTTTTTCTTTATAGTTCTTGGTTGTTCTTTTGCAGAGCTGCAGCCTAAGTCGTGCTGGGCCTTGGTGGTACATGTTCCTGGAGTTGTATCCATGCCAGTGGATGCCCACACGCTCCAGAAGAGAATTTGACATCGCTGCTGCTGCTGTTGCTGTTATAGCAGTGGCGGCCACCGCTGCTACTGTTTCTGGGATTACCATTTCATAATTGCTTACTACAGCTAGCACAGTGGAGACCCTGGCGGCAAAAGTAGCTACCACAGTTAGTTAATCTTTCATTCTATTGGGCATGATAAATTTAATTCAATAGTTATATACATTTTGATTGGCTTTGAAAATTATAAATTTGTAAACTCAAGTTCCATTTGCTTTTGGGATACCATCTTAAAAGGACTCCAATTTGCAGTAAGGCTCATTAAGGAAGGGAATGGCTCAGTTGCCTTTAGCCTACTGGCTATGGGTGGGATAGGACCTCTATTGGTCTTTTCTGTGTCGAACAGATTGCAAGCCCAGCACACTTTGAGATCTTTGGCAGCAGTTAACTCTGCAGCTCACACACGATTCCATGTGGAATCATCATTGTGGAGTCCTGTCCTCTTTTTGAAGATTTCAAAGTCACTGTTAGTCGTGGTCATGGTTCCCTGCAGACTTTTTTTTTTCCCCTCCTCTGTGGTTTGGAGTCATCACAGTCTGATAAATGTCTATCTCTCAGAACCATGAACATTCTTCCCTAGAAGAGAAAATCTTCACAGCAATTTCTCCCCACCATTTGTCTTGCCAAACTTTTCCAAACTGACCTTTGCGGATGCTTTCTTGTAACACGATAGTCCTGGCAATTCTTCTCTGAACCAGCAGCAGTAAACCCTTCGTCCCAGGTAGCAGCATCACCGCAGTCACCAACACGATGAGAAGGAGCTGGCAACGTGGAGCAGTAGCCACTGCCTCCATGGTCCCACCACTGTTTGTGGCTCGGTCTGGGCTGAAGCTTCTCTCAAGCCTCCTAGGCTGGCCTCAAACTCGGGATCCTCCTGCCTCTGCCTCCTTCAGTAAATCCTACTGGCATGCCACCACAACCGGCTGAGTGTAGCTCGGGCCTGAGCTGGGGCCCACAAGTCCAAAGGCAAGAGGCTTTTTCGTGAATTCGTAACACAAACGTTGGGCGCCTGTATGATAATGAGTATTCAGGGACAGGTAATACCTGGGGGTCGCTCACCAACCTAAGACAGAGCGCCTGTGTGGCCTAGGCAGGCGTCTCTGTGACGGGTAAGATGACTTGCTGATGTCCCACTCAACCAAAGTCAGAAAGAAGCTCATTTATTAGTAAAAGGGGGACCTGTAGGTCCCTGGCCTCCGTTTTGGGTAACTGTTGCCTTGCTTGCTGACCTTGACCTTGATATCCTCCCTATGCTAATTCCCTGCTGGGTTCCACCCTCCTGAATGCTTAAGGGAAGTTCCTTGTCTGTGTATCCTGCATAATGGGCGTTAACAGCTTAGATGCAAGATTGTAAAACATCGGTAGTGAACTTCTGCCCTCCGGGGTTCTCCCATTGTGCTGTAAGCCTGTATTTAAGACCTCTTCCCTTCTTCAATAAACAGCATTTGGCATTAAATAAAAAAAATTCACAAATAGAAAAAAAAGAAAAAGAAAAAAGGAAAAAAAAAGTTCCGCTCAGTCCTTATTTCTAAATTCACCATGAACAAAAGGAAAGACAGTCTTTAGACTGAAATAAATTATAGTTCTAGTTGTCTTCTGAGATCACACATGTATTGAACATGTTGAACAGAGAACAGCCCCCATCTCCCTTCATACAGATTCAAGTGCTTCTCGGAGACTTAATGTCATTTCCCAGACCTTTCCTATTGTTCTTATTTCCTGATGTGGATGACTTAACTATGAAGTGTGCTTTGTAGGCTCCTAAGCACTTATTTATATGTCCACTCATTCAATTCCCAACAGGCTCAGATTAGTGCCTGGCCTGATGTCATAAAATTAAAAGCCTAGCTAGGTCTTAAATCTAGGTCTGGCTGAGACCTGGTTTTCTCCACCAGCAGTGGCTGAACATCTGCTGGAATAACATGTGATGTTGGCAATAGTGGGAATAGACTGTTAGGGTAACCCAGTGTAATCACTTAGGTTATTTTTGGTTTTTACAAGCTCACAGCCCCGAGTACTATGAGATTCAAGCTAAAAAGAGAGTTGCTATTGTTAGTGGCTGTGTTCTCCTCTAGGGTATGTGCCAAGAACTATTTACAAACCAGTCTGGGCAGGACCCAGCTTGCAGGGGTTGGGGTGGGGGTGGGGGCAGTGCCAGAATCCAGCAGGCTGCAGCTCCTTGGCTTCTGAGCCAAGTGGTCCAGTTGCTTCGGCAAGAGCCAGGATGAACAAAGCCAAGTTAAACAGCAGCTCGGCATTGTGTTCCGCAAAGTTCAACAGAAGGGAAGCCAATGACGGTAGAATCTCATACTTTTAGTCAATAAACTAAAACCTGGGAAAGTCAGTCGAGAGTAGACAGGCCTGATTCCATCAACGTGGACCTGACTTAATGTTTCTCAAACAAGAAGCAGAAACAGTCACTCGGAAACCATGTAAGTTGTCAGACCTCATAGCTGGTGGCACACCATAGGGCTTCCTGGTTCCCATCTGTAAACATTTCACCTGTTGACTTGACTTTGGATCATGCACATGGGAAGTCCTTTTCAGTTACACCTTCCTTTTGGTATGTTTTTAGTACTGGGTTTTGTTTTTGAGTCTGGCTGTCACTACATTGCCCATGCTGGCTTCAAACTCTGGAGCTCAAGTGATACTCATGCCTCAGCCTCCTCAGTAACTGAGACTGTTGATGTGTACCACCATGCAGGCTCCCTTCCATTTCCATTTTGCTCCATGCTTTTTTGGAACACCAGGGTACCCTAATCAAAGCCTCTTCGAGGTGTGGGGAGGTGGCTCAGTGTGTAAAGTGTCCACCATAAAAGACTGAGGACCTGAGTTCAGATCCCCAGCATCCACATAAAATCTGGATGCATTGGTAACCCCAGCACTGGGAGGGAGGAAGTCAACAGGCAGATCCCCAGAGCTCAATAGAAAGCCAGTCCATCTCTCAAGGAAAAACAAAAAACAAAAAAAACTGAAAGCAACTGAGGACATCTGATACCCACATTTAGCTCAGGCATGCACTTATACATGCAGTCACATGAACACATACATTCAACACACACACACACACACACACACACACACACACACACACACACACACACACACTTCTGCAGCCGTTATACTTTTGTTCATTTGTTTTCTTGATATGAAGTCTTACTAAGTAGCCCAAGCTGCCCCAAACTTAGGACAACCATACTCCTTCAGCCTCCTGAGCACTAGGATTAGGGGCCATGTCTGGCTTCAGCCTTTATGCGTACCACCCTCAATTACAGTTCAACCTCCCAGCTCTACCTCTTGCTCTGGTCTTTGGGTACAAAATGTTAATAGATTTGGGCTGTCTCAAGCCAACTGGCCATGTGCTTGCCAGGCATGAGGAGAATCACGAGCTATTGGAAGATGATAGCCCTTAAAAAGTGAGAAAATATTTAGAAGTGGAATGGTAAGGTTGTAAGGTGGTTGTCGTAGGCAGAAGTCCCATAATTGTTCTGAAACTGTCATTTTCTTTTCTTTCCTTTTCTTGGAACAGTGTCTTGTTATGTAGTCCAGGGTGGCCTCAAACTGTCAATCCTTCTGCCTCTGCCACACAACTGCTAAGACTACAGTTTACTATTGTCCTAGGCTTTTTTTTTTTTTTTTGGTTTTTCGAGACAGGGTTTCTCTGTGTAGCTTTGCACCTTTCCTGGGACTCACTTGGTAGTCCAGGCTGGCCTTGAACTCACAGAGATCCGCCTGGCTCTGCCTCCCGAGTGCTGGGATTAAAGGCGTGCGCTGCCGCCTCCGCCTCCGCCACCACCCGGCTTCGTTTTCTTTTTTAAGACAGGATCTGAGCACACCGCATGCTGGTCACCAACTTACTACGTAACCAAGAATGATCTTGAACTTCTGATCCTGCCTCCAGCTCCCAAGTGCGTGTGCTGCCACACATGATGTCTGTGATGTTGGTGATCAAATTTAGGGTCCCCTGCATGCTGCAGGCTAAACAAACCCTCTACCATCTGAACTAGTCATGCTTTCAAGTTTTCTAAGATTATTTGCCTCTGGCTTCATTTTAAAAAGTATTTTTCCATAGTCACCATGACTTTTTTTTTTCCCCCGAGACAGGGTTTCTCTGGGTAGTTTGGTGCCTGTCCTGGATCTTGCTCTGTAGACCAGGCTGGCCTCGAACTCCACAGAGATCCGCCTGGCTCTGCCTCCTGAGTGCTGGGATTAAAGGCGTGCGCCACCACTGCCCGTCTGCCATCATGATTCTTAAGTACACCATTAATCCATCCAGTCCCTCCTGTGTTCCAAGCTCCTGGCTGGCATTCTATCTAGACAACACTGGCACGGAAGGCAGCTGTTATACAGTTCTGAAAATCCAGATGAAGGCGTCAGGGATGGAGCATCATGGCAAAAATAAGATTTTTGCAGTGAATTGATCCTTTGAGGGGAGAGGAAGAGTTGTAGGGATGAAACTTGGAACTTCACACATGCTCTGCCTACCACGGAGACCAATCTTCAGCCCCTGCTTTGTTTCTTTGAGACAGTTTGTGTGGCCTAACATGGCCTTTGTTTTAGTGTGCCATTGCTGCGAAGAGACACCATGACCACGCCAACTCTCAAAACATTTAACTGGGGCTGGCTTACAGTTCCGAGCTTTAGTCCATGGTGGTCATGGCGAGAAGCATGGCGGCATGCAGACAGACATGGTGCTGGAGAGGTAGCGGAGAGTCTGGGTCTGCAGGCAGCAGGGAGAGAGAGAGACTGAGCCTGGCTCAAGCATTGGAAACTTCAAAGCCCTCCCCCAGTGACCCTCCAACAAGGCCACACCTCTGAATAGTGCCCCTCCCGTGAGCCTCTGGGGGCCGTTATCAGTCAAACCGCCACAGCCTTGAACTGAAAAGCCTCCTTCCTCAGCCTCTTGAGTGCTGACATAAGGGGCATGCTCTACTGATTAAGTTTTCTAGTTGGTGGCCACTGACACTACACTGAATAGGTCCGACCTCATCTGACCTTCAGATTTTTACCCAGCACCTGTCACTTTCAGTAAACCCTCCTTTTTTTCTTTTATCTCCTTTTTCATATTTTTTATTTTTGAAACAGGGTCTTTTGTAACCCACCCTAGCCTCAAATTCATTATATAGCCGAGGATGACCTTAAACTCCTGATCCCCCAGCCTCTATCTCCCAAGCACTAGAATTCTAGGCCCATGTCACTACCCCCCGGCTTGTATGCTCTCTAAGATGGTCTTTTAAAATATTTTTCTCGGGGCTGGAAAGATGGCTCCGAGGTTAAGAGCACTGACTGCTCTTCCAAAGGACCTGGATTCAATTCCCAGCACCCACATGGCATCTCACAACTGTCTGTAACTCCATTTCCATGGAACCCAACACCCAATACATGCAAGCAAAACACTAATGTTCATAAAATAAAAATAAATAATTTTTAAAAAAAATAAAATGTTTTCTCCACTTTCTAGGCAATGAAAAAAATCCTTCAAGGATTTGGGTGCATGATTCTGGAACTAGGTAGGCCTGTGATTCAAAAACCAAAAAATAAAGTGGGCAGGGTGGGGGAGAGGGATGACTGGCAGGCACTGTGTACCTCTGCCATGCCACGTTTCCGTCATGTGCTGTTGACATTTGTTCCAGGAGCATCAGTGGGAAGGATGATGCAACTTCAGATGTTAGGACATCAGGGCTGTGGCCAAGAATGTTCACACATTCGTGGAGGCTGGCCAGAACTGGCTTTGGGAGGCACAGGTTTTTCCATGCTCCATTCTCGCTCCCCTCTTACTCAATCCTCAGGGCTCTGCCTGCCTCTGTCAAACACGTACCACCTTCTTCTCATCCAACCCACATTTTGAGAAAGGAAGCAAAGTAATTGGAGCAATGGACTGATTGCATTTTTAAAAATCATAATGTTAAAGTGGTTTCTCAGAACTCTTTTGAGTTTCTCATGATCACAGAGCAAATATCCTATTCAGTGAAATCGTAATTATTGACTGAAGTCTGTAGGAAAAGAATTTTGTAAATTCGTAAATAATTAGAGTAGTTGGGGTAGGTGTATTTCTTTGACAACTTTTGTCATTCCCTTTAGCAAGGTATGTGCCCTTCAGAATGGTCTTGGTGCACAAATTTGAACAAGTCACACAATTCTTGATTCCCTGACTGGCTGCCATCAAAATTCCACGCATGATACCTTTCATTTATTTGCAATTAATTTGGTTTACAATGTAATGAATATCCATGAACCCTTTATAATCAGCATTTTAGGAGAAAAGGTCCAGCTCTAGGCTCAAGAACCAATTAAAGAGATGAATGAGATGAAGAAGCAGGAAAAGGAGATTTAATCAAGGTGGAGGGGTTCCCGAACTGTATCTTGCCCAGCTTTCCGGATTCCCAGGGTTCCCCAGAGAGTTAGCAATGAGTTTGATTATGAGATTCTGCCCTGTGCACATTCTAGCACAGAGTACAAGTGAGGGTGGACAGATACGTCACCAGAAATTCTCAGGGGGACATTGGGACCCTGACTTGGGAGTCTCAGTCTCATTGACAAAGGGCATCAGGGAAGAAGATGGAAGAGAGAAAGAGAAAAAGCCACGTGGTCTGAGTTAAGCTGGCATGGAGGGCAGCCACACGGTGGAGAAGCAACCACCCGACAGGGAAGAGAACTTTAGAGGAAGAATGGAACCCCAAGGGCTGGGAAAGGAACAGAGAGAAAGAAGAAAAGGTACCATTTCGTAATTTAGAAAAGCAGGCCACTGGCTTAGGAAACTGCAGCCGTCTAAGTAAAGGCAGACAGCAGGGATTCTGGGTGGAAACGTACATTATCTCCTAATGGATAACTATTCCTTCTTTCTTTTGGCATAGATTAAAGTGGATGTGCTTTCCTGATGGGTGGTCCAGCCTTCCTTACAGGTGGTCCCTCAGATAGGTGATTGGCCTGACTAGAATGTTACATCTTTTGTTGTTGTTGTTGTTGTTACTTTTCTGCTGCATGATTTAAACACTGTAATGTTTGATTGTGTGTATCAGCTTGACACATGCTGGAGTCATCAGAGGAAGGAGCCTCAGTTGAGGAAATGCCTCCGTGAGATCCAGCTGTAAGGTATTTTCTCAGTTAGTGATCAGTGGGGGAGGGCTGGGCCCATAGTGGATGGTGCCATCCCTGGGCTGGTGATCCTGGGTTCTATAAGAAAGCAGACTGAGCAAAGCCATGAGAGCAAGCCAGTGAGCAGCACTCCTCCATGGTCTCTGCATCAGCTCCTGCCTCCAGGTTCCTGCCCTGTTTGAGTTCCTGTCCTGACCTCTTCAGTGGTGAACAGTGATGTGGAAGTGTAAGCTGAATAAATCCCCCTGTAGCTAGAATTTTCCTGCCTGGCCCATAGTCAGGACAAATCTCTCTCACCTACCAGTCCCACAGCCGCTCAGACCCAACCAAGTAAACACACAGAGACTTATATTGCTTACAAACTGTATGGCCGTGGCAGGCTTCTTGCTAACTGTTCTTACATCTTAAATTAACACATTTCTGTTAATCTATAAGTTGCTACATGGCTTGTGGCTTACCAGTAGCTTAACATGTTGCTTGTCATCATGGCGGCTGGTAGTGTCTCTCTCTCTGCCTTCCTGTTCTCTCAATTCTCCTGTTAGTCCCACTTATACTTCGTGCCTGGCTACTGGCCAATCAGTGTTTATATATCAATCAATCAGTCATCCACAGCATCCCCCCCACCCCAACTTGCTTTATGGCCATGGTGTTTCATCACAGCAATAGAAACCCTAACTAACAAAAATTGGTACCAGCATAATGGGGTATTGCTGTGACCGACTTGACCATGTATTTGGGAGGATTGTGGAAGGACTTTGGAACTTTGGGCTAGAAGAGCCGTTGAGTGTTAAGAGCTCTGTGAGATGTTCTGAGGGAGCTTGGAAGATAAGAATGTTGAGAGCAGTGCGGATGATGGAGGCCTGGCTTGTGAAGTTTCAGAGGGAAGTTTTAAGACTTATCCGGGCCATTTGTTTTTCTGAATTAAGAGTTTGTGGTTCCGGTTAGCTAGGGCTGAAAAATCAGCTGTAATTAATAAGATAGCAGAATTGTTAAAGCAAAATTTTGCATTGCTGGGATACTTGATGCTGGTCAGCCGGAGCTAAGAAATTAGTGGTAATTAAGAAGAGACCAGTATCATTGATGTGAAATCTTTTGGGATGTGTTTCCTGAGAGCACAAGAAGCTGTATTCCAGAGGCTGCCAAGATTGTACCTCGTGGTGGCAGCAGGACTTGGTAATGTGTAAGAGTCACCCAGATGGTACTGGTTTTGAAGACTTGAAGAGGTCATGGAGAGCAGCTGAGGCTTGGCGCTGTGAGAGGCCATCAGAGCCCATTGGTGTAGGCTCAGCCTCAGGGGCAGTTGAAGGCCCAGGATTGAAGGTATTATGCAAAGAAGTTGAGGCTTGGCACCATGAAGATAGCCTATGAGAGGCTGTTGGTGAAAGCGCGGCCTACTTGCCACAGAAGACCCCAACATTTTGGAGACGTCACTGCCATGGGATGACCACTAAGAATAGCAGCATCCGTGGAGTGGAAGAAAAGCTGTGTATGCTGCAGAGGGCAGAGTTGGAGAAGTGACCCCAGCCCTTTGGAGGAGTCCCCAAGATGGTGAGTGGATCCCAGCCATTGGACGGCTGGAATTTGGTTTTGCTTTGATTTGATTGTGACTGTGCCCTGAAATTTCTCTCGTGAAATAAGAAAGTATTTTACTGGAGCCCACAATTGAGAGACTTTTAATTTTAGAAGACTTTGGATTTAAAAAGAGATTGGATATTTGAAAGGGATGAAATTTTAATGTGTTTGAATTTGTAAAGAAAGTGTAACTTTTAAAGTTATTTGTTTTTAATGTGAAATCTTGGGGATGAATAAGAAAGGAAGGGTTGTGGCTTAATAATGATGTATTTGTGTGTCAAATTGAGAAGGGGCCAGTTGTACTGGCTGGTTTTGTGTGTCAATTTGACACAAGCTAGACTCATCAGAGAGGAAGGGGCCTCAGTTGAGGAAATGGCTTCATGAGATCTAGCTGTAAGACATTTAGTGATCAATGTGTGTGTGTGGGGGAAGCTCATGGTGGGTAGTGGCATCCCTGAGCTGGTAGTCCTGGATTCTAGAAGAAGCAGGCTGAGCAAGCCAGGGGAAGCAAGCCAGTAAGCAGCCACTCATCCATGGCCTCTGCATGAGCTCCTGCCTCCAGGACCCTGCCCTGTTTATGTTCCTGTGATGTAACGGAATTCTAATCTTAATAATAAAAACCTGGAGTCAGATATTGAGGGAAAAGCTGAAAGATCAGAGAAGCAAAGGAGCCAGCCCCTAGAGACTTCTTACCTCTACTGAATCCTCAGACTGAAAGGGCTTAGCTCCTGTCTCCACCTGGTTTATATTACTGTCTCTACCTTCCTAGTGCTGGGATTAAAAGTGTGAGCTTCCACCGCCTGGCTCTGTTTCTCTTTTAGACTGGATCAATCTCCTGTAGCCCAGGGTGGCCTTGAACTCCTGATCTTCCTGCTTCCTCCTCCCAAGTGCTGGGATTAAAGATGTGTGTCATCATGGCCTGGCCTCTGTGGTTAACTAGTGGCTAGTTCCGCACTCTGATCTCGGGCAAGCTTTATTTGTTAAGAGCACAAACAAAATATCACCATATTGTCCTGACTTCTTCAGTGGTGAACAGTGATTGTGGAAGTGTAAACTGAATAAACTCTCTGCCCCTCAACTTGCCTTATGGTCCTGGTGTTTTGTTGCTGTGATGATACACCATGGGGGAGGCCTTGGTGGGTCTTGGACCAAGGTGCCCCACGGCAGGTGAGACATGCCATGTGGGCACAGTGGACAGTGGAAAGTTACTCATATGGCAGACACGTCCACATGGCAAGTTTATTCACCAGCAGCCCCATGCTAATCACCTCATGAGCATAAGCAGGTATAAATAAAAAAAGCTAAGGTCCAAAGGGTTCAAGAGCCCAGTGCAAGAACTCTGGACAAAGTTCATAATTAATTTTTTATACTAATTAAATATAGTGAATAAATCATTGAATATATTTACATTAAATAACTATATTTATATTAAAGTTGCAGAGAGAGAGAGAGAGAGAGAGAGAGAGAGAGAGAGAGCAAAAGAAGGGCTGGTGTGGGCTTTTGAAATCTCAGAGTAATTTGTGGATCACGTGAGCTCTCAGGGACTGCTCTAGTGCCATGCCTGCCTGCTGCCATGCTCCCTGCCGTGACGGTCCTGGACTCATCCTCTGAAACTGTAAACAAGCCCCAGTTAAGTGCTTTTTAAAAAAGTTGCCTTGGTCATGGTGTCTCCTCACAGCAATAGAACAGTAACTAAAATAGTTACAGGTATCTTTTCCTATGCTGTGAATTAAATGTTTGTTGGTGTGTGTGTGTGTGTGTGTGTGTGTGTGTGTGTGTGTGTGTGTGTGAATGTGTGTGTGGGAGCTCTAAGCATGTCCAGACATGTCTACTAGATGGATTCTCTCCCCACCAACCATTTCTTGTTTGTAGACCAGGCTGGCCTTGAATCTGTGGCAATCCTCCAAGCTCTGCCTCCTGCTTACTGGCTTACATCCATCCCTACACGTGGCTGTTTGTTGAAACAGGGTTTCACTGTGTAGACCAGGCTGGCCTCAAACTCAGGGTTCTCTTGCCCCATAACTCCGCATACTGGGATTATAGACATGACACTCAGCACCCTCCCCTACCACCTTCCGTGGCTGTGGCCGAGTTCTTCCTGAGAATCCAGACACATGGGTTGGACTTAGGGAGTGACGAGCCTTGGTGACTGTGGAGAGAAGCAGCAGTGTAGCATGGCGCCTCTTCTTGAGAACCTGCTCCCCTGCTTCCTTTCTGAAGCCAGGCAGCTCCAAATGGGATCCCCTTTATCTGCTACCATTGCCGTATTGAAGTGCCACAGGCTAACCGAGATCACGTACAGAAATTTATTCCTCAAAAATCCTGGAGGCCAGAAGTCAGGTAAGGTGTGAGGAAGGTGTTTCTTGTGAGACTGTCACTGTGTCTTCGTGTGGTCTTCTTTTCTTATCGATGTCCACTTTTCCTCCTCTTAGGAGGACTGTCCTATTGGATTAGGTCTACCCATGTGACATTTTACTTTTACTTCCATGTTAAAAGCCTCGTCTCCAAATAAGTGTACATTTTGAGGCAATGGAGGGTTTAGAACTTCAAAATACCAGCGGGGTTTTGTTTGTTTGTTTGTTTGTTTTTCTGCTTTAGCTGTAACTGGCATCAACCACATACAAGAAAAAGTGATACATATTGTTGAATTCTACTTAAAACTTGGTCTTTGGGCCAGATATCATGGCCCACCGCTGCAATCCCTGAACTTGAGAGGCAGAGGCAAGAAGATTACAAATTCAAGGCTAGCCTAGGCAACATAACGAGTTCCAGTCTGTACTGAGCTCCATAGCAAGACCCTCTCAAAATAAGTAAAGTTTTGAGAAGGCTAGAGGTCAGAGAACATAATTTCAGGGTTTTGAGTGGCTCTCCATGTTGGAAGCCACAGAGACACAAAGGCACTCTTGTGGTCTCTAATCTCAGTGTTTTCAATGGCTTGCCTTCAATGGGAGCCAAATACCCCTGTGGACACAGAAGTACTATGAGAAACTCTTCTCTCTGCTCTACAGCAGGTTTACAACACTTCCTCTCTGGGAGAGGAGTTGCCTTTGACCTTCATTTAGCTGGTGATTTGGAGGACACCTGTTGTTTTTTTTGTTGTTGTTGTTTCTTTTGGGGGCCCGCCACCCAGCTCCCAGATAAATCACACACAGAGGCTTATTCTTAGTTATTAATGCCCGACCTCATCTTGGCTTATTTCTTGCCAGCTTTCCTTAACTTAAATTATCCCACCTACTACTACCTTTTGCCTCTGGGCTTTTCCCATTCTCTTACTTCTGTAAATCTTACTCTTACTCCCTGGCTTGCTGTGTAGCTGGCTGGCTGGCTGGCCCCTGGAGTCCTTCTCCTTCTCTGGCTGCTTCCTTCTTTCCTCCCAGATTTCTCCTCCTGTTTGTTCTCTCTGCCTGTCAGTCCCACCTATCCTTTCTCCTGCCTTGCTATTGGCTGTTCAGTTCTTTATTAGACCATCAGGTGTTTTAGACAGGCACAGTAACACAGCTTCACAGAGTTAAATGCAACATAAACAAAAGTAACACACCTTAAAATAATATTCTACAACAGACACCCACATTCCTATTGCACTTTCTCTGCACATTCTTTTAATCTCTTGTTTGTTCTTCAAAATAGTGGTGTCTCCCTGTCTGGCCTCCTGAAATTTCCTGTGTACCACTCACAATTCTCACTCTTAGTTCATGACCTTGCTTGTAACCAGGAAAATAGGGCTAATCACTTGGGAACTGCTCTTTCTTCCTCGACCAACTGTGCCAGCATGCCCACAGCTGTCCACTCCCCTGCCTCCTGCAGTCACGCCAGGCTCAAATTCCAGCCTATTCTTTCATAATCTTCATGTATGTCTAGTTTAGTGTGGGAGCCCATTTTCAGGTTCCTCGTGGCTTTACTCAGCAGGTCCACATAGAGAGGATGATTGGACCACGGGCCTGAGTGCAGATGTCTGAGATGGTCTGCAATTGGCTGTGCTGGGGGGAGGTCTTTTGCTCCACCCCTTGGCATCTCTGTAAATACCCTGGGGCAGAGAGACAGTCAGGGCTTGTTGGAATAAGTTCCAGGCCCTCTTGAGGCTATTCTGCATTTTCTATCTGTTTATCTCCACAATCTAAATCCTTCTATCTAATATTTCCTGCTTCTCTTATTCAAGAAAACTCTGGGGAACTGTGGGGTTGGTGGGTGAACACCCCACGGTCTAGTCCCCATTCTGCCTTGCATCAGAAGAGCTTCTAAAAGCTCACGAACCCCGGGACTCCGAGCTCTCCCTGCTGAGATTCTGATTATAAAGATAGGGCACACCTCGCCACAGGGAGCAGGGCACTCAGCCTCAGCTCACCAATGGTCAGCTCTTCCTCAGGGACCCAGGGTGGCTTTCTGCTTCACTTCGGGATCCCACGATTAGCTCTTCTGCCGTCTGGGTCATAATGCAAACCCACCTCAAGAACACACACCTTCCTTGTCACCCCTTCGGCCTCTCTAGCTCCCAGTCACATTCGTCGCCACTTTTCACTCCTTCAAACTAAACTCAGGGGCTAGGGAGTTTGCTTAGTGGTTTCTTTCCAGAGGACTTGAGTTCAGTTTCCAGAACCAGGGGCATCTGATGCCCTCTTCTAGCCTCTATGGGGCATTGCACACACATGGTGCACACACAGGCAAAACACTCACACATCTAAAAATAAATACATCTCAAAAATGTTATTAAAAAAGTCCCAACTCAAGTTCTCGGGGCTAAATTTCAGATGACCCTTTGTTTGTGCCTCCCCTCCCCCCTTTTCTTTGAGACAGGTCTCACTATGTTGATCAGGCTGACCTTGAATTGACTGATAATCCTCCTGGAATTACAGGCCTGCATCACCTGCCTGGCTCCAGTAACCTATTCGGAGTTACCTGGATACCTGGAAGGTATCTCAAGTGGAATAAAAGCCAGAGTCTTGATACTCACTAAAACAAGCAAGCAAACAAACAAAAACCCCAATTTCCCCCATTTACCAATCCGGGAACTGGTGCCAGCAACTGGACAATTGCTAACGTCAAAACTGGTGAAAATGGACCGTCACCAGATACTGAATGTGCTGGCACCTCGATCTTGGTCTCCCCAACCTCCAGAACTGTGGGAAAGAAATTCCCATTCCTTATCAATGAAAACAAAACCACGCTCATTGTCATTCACCCTTGTTGACCTGCTGTCCTGCACTCACTCCAGGCCATTACTGACCCTGTCACCTCTTCTCTCCAATTTATTCTTGAAGCTACATGTGATGTCAGCTTTGTCGACTTGATGTAACCTAGAATCATCTGGGAAGGGTCTCAGTGATGGATTGTCTACTTTGGGTTGGTCTGCAGGCTTGCCTGTGAGGGAGTGTCTTGATTAAGCTAATGAGGGAAGACCCCCGTCTACTGTGGGCAGCACCATTCCCTGCACAGGAGGTCTGGAGCTGTGCAGAGTGGAGACATCAAGTGGAAAGCAAGCAAGCAAGCAAGCGAGCATTAACGTATTCACGTCTCTCTACTCGTGACTGTAGATGTGACATGGCCAGTTCCCTCAAGGCCCCACCGCTGTGACTTCTGCGCAGTGACGGGCTGTAGTGTGGAAATTTTAGATAAAATAGATCCTTCTTCCTTAACTTGCTCTGGGTTGGGGTGGGTGTTCCATCACAGCGACATTAACGATACTAAGACACTGCTCACGCTTCTCCATCCTGCACCATGCTACCATTTTCCCTGGAGTACCCTTGCCTCTCCTCTCACCATTCACTTTTCACAGCTATGTAACTACCAAAGTTAAATAATGAAGCTTCTTTTTCCTTGCTTAACAATCCTTTTCTTTTGGACTAGGGGTTGGACCCAGGGTATTGTGAGTGGTCGGCATATGCTCTACCATGGAACTTCATCCCCAGCCTTTTTTTTCCCTGTTTATTTTGAAAAAAATCATCTCCTAAATTACCCAAATTGTCTTTAGCCCTATGTTACCCAGGCAGGCCTTGAACTTGTGATCCTTTTGTCTTAGTCTCCCAAGTAGCTGGGGTTACAGGACTGCAGTATTATACTCAGCTTCCAAACCCTTCTTAGAAAGTCCCTTCTAGACTAATTAAAAGGTCCAGATCTTTACTTTGTCCTGTAAGGCACGTCATGGTATGACAACTGTCTACCTTTCCAAAGCCTTTCCCAGTACCCTCACTAAGTGCACTCTTGGCCCACCAGTCTCTCTGTGAATGTCCAAGCTTCCTGAACCACTGTTGTGACTGCCCCATGGCCAGGGCAGTCCTTTTCTTTGGATCATCTGGTACTCTGCTTGAAGAGCAGCAGCTCCTGTGTGACCACTTCCTCGTTAGCTGAGAGATCCTCCGTGGGGTGACACCGCTCCCTGTGGGTGTTAAGAAAATGTATGAGGGCATCTTTTCAACACAATGATTGAAGTGCTCCTGGCATTCACTGACGGGGCGGAAGAGAAGATAAGTGTCCGGATATCAGGCGATATATATATAGTAAGGCTCTCAGCAAATCCTAGTGAAGGGCTGTCCTGCCGTATTGCCCAACCTTGAATGTTGTGCTGGACAGCCAGCCACACAGGGAAAAACCTGTGCCATGAATCCTTCTATAGCGCCACAGGCACCTCGTGGCTAAGCTGTCTGTGCTGAGTTTTAACATCCATTGGCATTTCTGGAGATGATGCAGTGCTCATGTGAATTGATGAAAGGTCATTTTTTTTGTTTGTTTGTTTTGTCTGAAGCATTCATTACCTAAGAGTTGTTCACTATTTAGGTGACCCTGTCATCAAGGACCATGCTTCCCACTGGCATCTAAGCTGCTTGTGGCACGCCTGTAATCAGTAGGTGAGTGTGATTCACATTGGTGGTGATTCAATGTATGGGAGAAAACATCAAACAGCATCATTCCGTCTTCAGGTATAGTCATGCCCAGTCATGTGCCTATTGAAATGCATCTTCTATGACTAGTCTCCCACTTCCCCCATTTATTATTTATTTATATAATGCATATATATATATGTGCATATACATATGTATCTGTGCATATACACATGCACATATTTAAATTATGGGTACAGGCAAACTGTATCTTTTCTGAGTTTATTCTAGTGTCCTAAATGTGGCTATGAGTAAAGGCTATTGGCTCTGAGAGAGCCGGGAAATAGCAAGGAAAGTGTAGGGAGGTGTCACAAGGGTTGTTGTTTGGGGGAAGGGATAGAGAGGTGCCGTTCAGAGGGCACACACTTTCACTAAGACAGAAGAACGGGTTCAGGATACTGCATACACGGTAATTACAGTCTATAACAAGATATATTCTTTATTCACATCAAGGATCTCTGTATTTCTGAACCCGGTCCCCTCCCCTTATTTGGAGATGGTTGGAGACAGTATTTCACTACACACCCCAGGCTAGTTTTCAATTTGAGATCTTTCCTGCATCAATCCCTCAAATTCTGGGGTCACAGGTAACAAACTCTCCCATAGAACCAGGTGCATATGAAGGAGCATAGTTCATGATATTCTTCTGTGGTGATATTTTGTTTGTGCTCTAACAAATAAAGCTTGCCTGGAGATCAGAGTGCAGAGCTTGCCATTAGAGACCAGGCAGTGGTGGCACACACCTTTAATCCCAGCACTTGGGAGGAGGAAATGGGAAGGGATATGGCTGGGTGGAGACAGGAGCTCAGCCCTTTCAGTCTGAGGATTCCTAGAGGTAACAAGTCTTTCTAGTGAAGTCTCTGGTGGCTGGCTGCTCTGCTTCTCTGATCTTTCAGCTTTCACCCTGATATCTGACTCGGGTTTTTATTATCAAGAATAATTAGAATTCACACTACATTCTTCTGTCACCTCCCAGTTGTCGCTGGGCCCCAGAGTAATCAATATGTGGTCTTCAGATGAACCAAAGAGGCAGCACAAGTCTGTAACTGAGGATATGTCCTTATGTCCCTCAGTACCTGCTTCAGCTCAGAAGAGAGGTGGGGAAGTTTCTTACCATTAACCCTCTAGGCCCCAAATTATTTTTTGGGGGGTATTTTTTATTATTATTAAGAGATTTTCTATTCATTTTACATACCAACCACAGATTCCCCCCCGCCCCGTCCTCCCTCCTCCCGCCCTCCCAGCCTTCCCCCCCACAACCTACCCCCCATTTCCACCTCCTCCAAGGCAAGGTCTCCCATGGGGAGTCAGCAGAGCCTGGTACATTCAGTGGAGGCAGGTCCAGGCCCCTCCTCCCTGCACCAAGACTGTGCAAAAGTGTCCCACCATAGGCACTAGGCTCCAAAAAGCCAGCTCATGCACAAGGGGTGGGTCCCGATCCCACTGCCTGGGGGTCCCCTAGACAGTTCAAGCTAAACAACTGTCTTGCCTATCCAGAGGGCCTAGTCTAGTACCATGGGGGCTCCTTAGCTATTGGTCCACAGTTTGGCTGATCATCTCTGTACATTTTCCCATCATGATCTCAATGTCCCTTGCTCATAAAATCCCTCCTCTCTCTCATCAATTTGATTCCTGGAGCTCATAGGACCCAAATTCTTGAAGCTCTCCAGAGGTGCATGGCACAATTCATGGCTTACCTGGCTCAGCCTGGCAATGTGGTTCATCAGGGTCTCCAGACCAGACACGGAAATGTGGTTTTCACAGCGTCTAAATGAGGTGAACTGAGTGGTGACTCAAAGCGAGCTGGTGGTGTTGAGCCGAGTCACTGATCCCATAGTACTCTAAGACCAGGGTCCGGGGACTGCCTGCTACCTCCTCCAGTAGAGCTCAAAGGGACTGGGAACTGAGCTCTCTCAGGAGGTCTGCTCAGAATCAGACCCTTCCACTGACCAAGGCTTTAAATCATTTTGTGGCCGGACCTCAAGGAGAGAGTTTTCAAAGTGTCAGGTTCCTGAGGTGAACCTTCTGGGCAAGCAGAACAGTTCAACACAGCCTGCAAAGTCTCTAGTGGGGTTTTTTCACCCCCTAAAGGAGACATGGACAGGACCAGGCCTTCACCAATATCCTCAGAACCTTAATATTTCTGCTGGGAAGGCCTCTGTGAACAGTGGCAGGGTTAGCTCCAGAGGAGAGATGGCCAACACTTCCTCCCCAGGAGGCTGTTCTCCACAGGGCCTCCAGACTCATGCTAATGGATCTGCAGGGAAAAGCATCCAGAGCCAGACTCAGTGGGCAAGGTACTCAGAATCCCAGCAGGGTTAGGAGTGACTTCAGGCTCCGAGACACGTGACTTATGTAGTGGTACACACCTGTAATTTTAACATGTTGAAGACTGAGGCAGGAGGATCAAGAGTTTAAGACCAGCTGGGCTACATCCTGTGTATGAGCAAAAAAAGAGAAATAAATGACTAAATAGATCACAATATAAAAATTCTTATGGAATATGATAAAACAGACAAATTGCCAGGCTTGGTAGTATGTATTAGTAATCCCAGCACTCAGGAAAATGAGGCAGGAGGCTTGTTGTGTGCTGTGGGATGTTCTGTATGACAAATGTGTTGCTGATTAGTCAATAAATAAAACACTGATTGGCCATTGGCTAGGCAGGAAGTGTAGGCGGGACAAGGAGGAGAATAAAGCTGGGAAGTGGAAGGCTGAGTCAGAGAGACACTGCCAGCCGCCACGATGACAAACAGCATGTGAAGATGCCGGTAAGCCACGAGCCATGTGGCAAGGTATAGATTAATGGAAATGGATTAATTTAAGCTGTAAGAACAGTTAGCAGAAGCCTGCCACGGCCATACAGTTTGTAAGCAATATAAGTTTCTGTGTTTACTTGGTCGGGTCTGAGCGGCTGTGGGACTGGCAGGTGAGAGAGATTTGTCCTGACTGTGGGCCAGGCAGGAAAACTTTAGCAACAGTTGTGAGTTCAAGGCTAGCCTCAGAAACCTAGCAAAACTGCACCAAAACAACAACAACAAAAGGCAACAGAATTTGCTAAGAGGTTTTAATGTTCTCACCACAAAAATGCTAAGCAGGTGAGGTTATGTGTTAAGTAGTTCAGTTCAGTCACCCCATAACTATTACATATATCAAAGCAATATGTTGTAGGGCATAAATATACATCATGGAGGGCTTCTGGGGCCAGCCAGGAATGAGTCCCTTACCATGGGCTTCAGCTATGTTTCAGCCTTCGGCTGGGCTGATGTCCGCAGGATTGACACTTAGCATTCTAGTTTGCTTTTCCGTTGCCATGACAAACGCCTTGACCACGGGAGGAAAGAACGTATTTCACCTTATTCTTGAGTCTGTCACTGAGGGAAGTCAGGACAGGAGGGCAGGGCAGGAGCCGTGGAAGAACACTGCCTACTGGCTGGCTCTCTGCTGTCTTTCTTATTCAGCCCTGGCCCACCTGCCTAGGGATGGTGCTGCCCACAGTGGGCGGGACGCTCCCACATCAATCAAGACAGTTCCTCACAGACCTGACTGCAGTCCAGTCTGATGGAGGCACTTCTATTGAGCATCCCTCTTCCCAGGTGACTGTGAGCTGTATCAAGTTGACAATAAAAACTCACCAGGAGAGTCAGTAAGGGCACCATGCATCAGAGTTGATATCTGAAACTAGATATTGACATGAGGATCGTACTGGGCAGCCCCACTTGTTACAAATGAGCTGAAAAGAAGTAAGCAGAGGGAAGTCCTCCTCAGCTGGCCCTTAGATGTCGGATACCACACGTAACACATATTCAAGTGAAGTCTTAGAGCCCTACTAGGGGAAAATTATTCTTATCCTTATTTTAAGATGGGAATATAAGGCTGGGCATGCGTGGTGGTGCACACCTTTAATCCCAAGGACTCCAGAGGCAGAGACAGAGGCAGGTGGATCTCTGAGTTCAAGGCCAACTTGGTCTACATAGTAAGTTTCAGGTCAGTCAAAGCTACAGAGTGAGACCCTGACTCAAAAAAAAAAAAAAAGAAAAAAAAAAAAAGAAGCCGGGCGGTGGTGGCGCACGCCTTTAATCCCAGCACTTGGGAGGCAGAGGCAGGCGGATCTCTGTGAGTTCAAGGCCAGCCTGGGCTACCAAGTGAGTTCCAGGAAAGGCGCAAAGCTACACAGAGAAACCCTGTCTCGAAAAACCAAAAAAAAAAAAAAAAAAAAAAGAGAAACCCAGCCTCTCCCCACAAAGGATGAGGAATTAAGACAGAGAAAGTTGCTCTGAGTCCTACAGCTGGTAGGTGGCAATGCTGTGTTCGGACCCTGTCCAGCTCTGATGTCCACGCAGGTGCCCCTTCAGCATGTGCTGGTGTCAAAGTGGCCAGTGTGGTCTTAGCTATGCCCAGAGACGTCATCACAGAGGCTCCAGGGTAGTCAGGGAAGGTGGGAGGATCATGAGTTCAAGGCCAGCTTAGTCTATGTAGTAAAACCCTTTCTGGAAAAAGAAGATAGTAAGACAAAAATTAAGCAGGCAAAAATCCTTTGGATACAAAAGAAAAAAAATTGTAGCATCCTTGATCCTGAGTGCTCTAGGCCTCAGCTTTTTTTTTTTTAATTTTTAATTTTTTTAAATTTATTTTGGGGGGCTGGTGAGAGTCGGCTCAGTGGGCGAAGGTGGTGGGTGCAGGGCCCAGTGACCTCAGTTCAATCCCTGGGACCCAAAGGTCAAAGGAAAGAAAGTAAACCAACCGACAAATACACATAAAAATATGTTTTTTGTTGTTGTTGTTGTTTTTGTTTTTGTTTTTCGAGACAGGGTTTCTTTGTACAGCTTTGGTACCTGTCCTGGAACTCACTCTGTAGACCAGGCTAGCCTTGAACTCACAGAGATCCACCTGGCTCTGCCTCCCAAGTGCTGGCATTAAAGGCGTGCACCACCACTGCCCGGCTAAAAATATGTATGTGTATGGGAGTGTGGGCATAGGGCTACTATGTAGCCCTGGCTGTCCTGGAACTCTGTCTGTAGACCAGGCTAGCCTTGAACTCAGAGATCCACCTGCCTCTGCCTCCCGAGTTGTCTGGCTCACAGCAACTCTTATAAAGGAAAACACTTCATTGGGGCTGGCTTACAGTTTCAGAGGCTTAGTCCTTTATTGTTATGGTGGGAAACATGGTGCCGTGAAAGCAGACGTGGTGCTGGAGAGGAGCTGAGAGTTCTATATCCAGACTGGCAGGCAGCAGGAAGAGGGTGCCACACTGGGCCTGGCTTCAGCTGCCTGGGAATTGATCTCAGGTTGTTTTACCTATTTTTCCTGGCCTCGTCTCAGGTTTTTAAAAACTCTGGGTCACAACCTCATATACAATCAAATAATTGAATGGGGGTTGGAGGGAGGTCTGTCATGAAAAATTTGCCATAGTGAAGGGTTTCTACTCAATGAACAAAATTTGAATAAAAATGAAACCTGTAGTGAATTCAAGGTGTTTCTGGCTATGCTTGCCCGTGTCGCATCCCAAAACTGATGCAGCCTTGACTCCGACACACAGCATGTACGTATGTGCTGGGCATGCTCTCACACCATGAGCTGTGTGATGTGCCTCAGCTCAGAGCTGAACCTATTGTAGGTTATTACAGTGTTTTCACTGCACATATAAAGTCTTCTGCTTTTTGTAGTAACGAGTTTAATTACACAAAACAAAGACTTTACCTATTCCCTTATTACCATCATTCCTCAGCATGGAAACACTGTATTGTTATTGTATAAGATTGTATTATGTTAGAATGTTTGGTTTTTATTTTATTAATTAATTAATTAATTAATTAATTATTATTATTATTATAATTACTGTTTTTTTTGAGACAGGGTTTCTCTGTGTAGTTTTGGTACCTGTCCTGTATCTTGCTCTGTAGACCAGGCTGGCCTCGAACTCAGAGAGATCCACCTGGCTCTGCCTCCCGAGTGCTGGCATTAAAGGCGTGCACCACCACCGCCCAGCGAATGTTTGATTTTTGAAATTGCTGTATAAGCCAAGGGAGTGGCTCAGTGGCTACAGCACTTGCCATGTAAGCATGAAGGGTCCTCAGGATCCACACAAATGCTGAGTGGGTGTGGCAGCCCACCTGTAATTCCAGTGTTAGATAGACAGAAGTGGGGGTGGGGGAAATCCCTGGAGCAAGCTGGATGTCTAGATTAGCCATATATGTGAGCTCTGGGTTCAACAGAGAGGCTCTGTGTAACACAAATCTTAAAATGCCTTATAATAAAAAACCCAGAGCCAGATATCAGGGTGAAAGCTGAAAGATCAGAGAAGCCGAGCAGCCACAGCCGACCTCACCTTGCCAATTCCTCAGACAATCCTGTTTTCTCAGACTGAAAGCCTCTGAGTCCTCACCTGAATGGATCTCAGCTGAACTGCTTTAGTTCCTGTCTCCTCACGCCTTATATACCGTTCTCCGCCGAGCCATGTCACTTCCTGGGATTAAAGGCATGTGCTACCACTGCCTGATTCTGTTTCCAGTGTGGCCTTGAACTCATAGAGATCCAGATGGATCTCTGCCTCCCAAGTGATAGGATTAGGGGTGTGTGCCACCACTGTCTGGCCTCTATGTCTAATCTAGTGGCTGGTTCTGTCCTCTGATCCCCAGATAAGTTTATTAGGGTACACAATATATCACCACAGTTCTGCCTCAAAGAATAAAGTGGAGAGCAATTGAAGAAGATCCCCCACACAGACACACAGACACAGACACAGACACACACACACACACACACACACACACACAAACATGCCGGAAATACACATGCGTCTACACACAGACATGCATGAACACACACAACATATACATATGCAGGCAGTGTTTGGAGGCTTGCAAGATGGCTCGGTCAGTAAATTATTAGCATGAGGGCCTGTGTTTAGCTCCCTATGATTACACAAGGCAGCATGCACTAGTGACCCTGGTGCTGGAAAGCAGAGGCAGGAGAGTCCCTGGGGTTTACTGACCAACCAGTGAGCTCCAGGTTCAGTGAGAGACCATGTCTCAAAGAATCAAGTGGAGGGGCTGGAGAGATGGCTCAGCAGAGAAGAGCAGTGGCCACTCTTCCAGAGGACCTGGGTTCAATTCCCAGCAGCCCACATGGCAGCTCACAACTGTAACTCTAGTCCTAGGGGATCTGATGCCCTCTCTGGCCTCTGTGGGCACCGGGCACACATGGTGTGCACAGACACACACGTAGGTAAAAATTTCATACCATAAGGAATAGTGATGATGATGATGGTGGTGATAAGTGATAGGTGGGACATGATTCAGAAGGATGCCTTCTGTCTCAATTAGGTTTTCTATTGCTGTGGTAAAACACCATGATTAAAAGCAAATTTGGGAGGAAAGTGTTTGTTTTAGCTTGTAAGTCTTTAATGAAGGAAAGTCAGGGCGGAAACCTGGAGGCCAGAACTGCAGCAGAGACCATGGAGAAAGGCTACTTACTGGGTTACCCCCTCAGGCTTGCTCAGCCTGCTTGGCTATCTGCCCAGAGATGGGGGCATTTTCTGAGGTTGGGTTCCCTCTATTCAGATGACCTTGGCTGTGTCAAGTTGACAAAACAGACAAACAAAAAAGCCTAACCAGGACACCTCCACATGAATGAACACGTAGAACACAGAATACATATACGCATACTATATCCAAAACAGTATTTAAAAATTGAAAGCTGTTTTAAAAGTTGCTGTTTCAGTTGCTGTCTTGAGTGTTATAAAAATTCCCTTAATGGGAGAGATGACTTGGTGGTGAGGACCAGAGTTCAGCTCCCAGCCCCCACAGTGCAGAAACTGCAAGAGCATATTTATTTTGAGTTGGGCATTTGTTTCTTCTTTGTGTACCTTCTGACCCAGTTCTTACATTAAATATTACAGGAACAGCCACTTGGTTCCACTTTAATCTAAAAACATCTTTTAACATCGTCATCTGCATGTGATTAGCCATCCCCCAACCATTTGATCATGCTTATTTTACACATGCCGAAATGAAATATGCCGTTCAAGACTCAGACGGAGACTTGATGGGAATCACACTTATTCACCTTACTCACTTCTGCCCACACCGCGTAGGCATTCAATAGCAATGCTACCATCCCCGTCTGGACTGGATGTTCATTCTGACCATGGAGAAATTCACAGGCCCATTCATTGTCTTCCTCCTTAAAAGAGAAATGAAAAAAAAAACCTACGAAATACACATTTTCCCCTCCCGGTTCCAAGTCTGCCTTCAACCACACCCTGTCTGGACATAAAAATGCAACCTCAGATTTGAGTTTGTTATTGGTGAGGACTTCCAGACACTGGGAAGCAACTCCTTTTTGCCATGATCCCCACCCCGATAAAGAGAAGAAAATTTCAAATGGTTCTTACAAAAAAAAAAAAAAAAAAAAAAAAAGATCCAAGTACCTTAAGTCCTCAAGTCATACCTTTATCAATCTATAGTAGGACCTCTCTATAGCAAAGGAAAGAGAAGATTTCCTGTAAGATCGTAACGCTTCTACAGGAAGGTTCGGGTTACATCCCAGAATAAAAGACGGCTAGACATAGATGGCAGTTATGCTGTAATAACGATTACTCAAGACATTAAAAAACTTTCTCTGGACCGTGGACTTGTGGGTTATGGCCAGCTATTCTTGTTAGAGTTGTCTGGGTGTCCTAATCCATGGGTACCCTCACTGTGGTTGCAGGCTGCTGTCCCCCACCCCTCCCCACGGACTGTGAGAGTCAGGGTTCTAAAGCACGAGTGAGTTTACTGTCTTCGTCAGCTGGCTGTTCACTGAAAAGCACACTGAGTAGTTGACGGGGCAAAGGGATAAGACAGGCACTCTGCACTGTCTAACAAGGCTATCGGCAGCCAGAGGGGGAGTTTTCAGTGTCTTTAAAATAACACGAAGGAGGCAGAGGACCAGGACGCCTGCGGTAAGACGGGTGTCTTCTAGACATGACAGGGAGGTGCAGCCATGAAATCTCAACGTGTTTGACAAGACTTGCACGATGGCCACAGCGGCTGACATGCCAATGTGGATGGAGGAAACTTCACAAAACCTCACTCTCAGAGTTTGTGTCCACGTGACAGAAACCTAGCTGGGAAGAGCGAAGAGGAATTGCCTCCATCAGACTGGCCTGCGGGTCTGTCTCCGGGCATTTTCTGAATTGCTAACTGATGTAGGAGGGCCCAGGCCACTGTGGGTAGTGCCACCCCTGGCAGCTGCACTTGAAATCAGCCGGTCAGCAGCGTTCCTCGGTGGTCTTTGTTTCTAATTCCGCACCAGATTCCTGCCGCGAGTATCCTTGATGATAGTGGGCAGCGATGTGAAGTAAGTCCTTTCCTCCCAAGTTGCTTTTGGTTCGAATGTTTTGTCACAGCCACAGGCAAGCCAACTAGAACACCCATGCTGAGATGAAAAGCTGCAGGCAATCAGTGGCTGCCGGGGAAGGGAGAATCATGCTCCCTTGATAGACTATCCAGTCCCAAGCAGTTAGTCCTCAACACACGTACAGAGGAGCAACACTGACTGAACCCTGTAGGGTGCACGTGTGTGTGTGTGTGTGTGTGTGTGTGTGTGTGTGTGTGTGTACATGTATATGTAACGATAGTAAGTAGAGAAGAAGACGTCATGAGTTCTGGAGGGAGGAACCCTGGAGGAGGTGTGGAAATTATATAGAAAGATGATCATATATGAAACTCTCAAAAAATAAAGTACTTGAAAAAACAAAAACAAACCCCCACTTAATTTCTAAGTTCAAGGAATACTAAGCAATTAGAAAACCAACAAAGAGCAGAGAAAGTCACTTCATACTGAACAAGGGAGTTTTTTTTTTTTTTTTTTTTTCTGACAGCTTTGATCAGCATGAGCCCCAGCATAGATTTTCCGGGTGCCTCCTATTATAATAGGACCACCCCAAGGCATGCTCTTACAGGGTTAATATAGTTTATTAGAGATCGGGTGCGGAGCAAGTGATTTCCTAGTTTGGGGAGGTAATGGCCCGCCCCGCCTCCCACCCGATGTTCTGTACCAACACACCGTATGTCCTGAAACAGAACCACTGAACGCTTCAAGTCCTGTTCTCTAGCAGTTCCTCAACATGTCCGCTAGGTGTCTCCAGTGACCATCATTCGTGGAGAGTTCTGATTTCCGGCCAGCAGGCAGACATCGGGTTGCTAAGAACGACTGTACACATTCCTTTAACTTTGGGAAGATCTGTTTGGTTATGTGCAGACATACGTAAAAACATTCATCTTAGGTCTGGTCTCTTCCCTTTTCCCCTTCCTTCTCTGCCCCCTTCTCCCCCCTCTCTCCTTCTGTCCTCTCCAAGGTCTCCTATGTCCCGGGATAACCTTGAATTTGCTATGTGGTTGAGGGTGACCTTGAACTCTTGATTCTCCTGGATCCATCTCCACAAGTATACACCACCGTACCTGGTTTTGTGTGGTGTTGGGGATCAAATCCAGGGCTTCATTCTTGCTAAGGATGTCTCTAACAGCTGAGCCATACTCACAGCTCTAGGAAACTTTATCGTTTTGTAAGTGGTTGAGGTTAAATGAAGAAGAAAATAAAAAAAAAAGGCATTAGGAACCAATGAAGAGAAAACTTGGTATTACTGAAAACTGAATCAGGTTTTATTATGACATTTACATAAAGGATGGCACCTAAGGTTGACACCGTGATGGATGTGGACAGAGTGAGTGTCCATCAAGCAGGGGGAGTTTTGACTTTTGACAAGATGATCTATTGAACGCTTCTACCCGGCTCCACAACCCTGTGTAAGATTCCAATGACCCAGAAGTTTTCACATTGGAAAATGCCACTTTCCAATAGCTTGAGATTTACATTCAAGTAAGTGAACGAAGCAAATACCCTCCGGCTATAATTGAAGGACAAAGCATGGAATGAATTATTTCCTGGGACTGTGAAGTGTCCGTTTTCTCCCCCGTCCCCATCCCATTTCTTCGAATCAGGGTCTCACTAGGCTGATCTCAAACTTGCAGTGATCCTCCTGCCTCTGCCTTCTATTCTGCTTGCTTTTTAAAACAGGGTCTTGTTCTGGCCTGGAACCCATGATCCTCTAGACCCAGCCTTCCAAGTTGCAAGAATTACAAGTGCGCACTACCCAAGTCGAAAGCCTTTCTTTTTAGAGCTCTCTGTTCAGAAGAAGTTTCACACTGAACAACACGTTGCTGTTTGGCCCTCTGCCTTCAACTACGGGCGAAACTTCAGGTCTGTCCTTTTCGTCATCATTTATCTAGTTTTGTATTTTATTTTGTTTTGAGATAGGGTCTTATTTTGTAGCCCAGGCTGGCCTAGAACTCACTGTGTAGCCCAGGATTTGTTCAAACTAACAGAAAGCCACCTGTTTGCCACACCTAGCTTTCAGTGTTTATGATTCACGATTAGTGTGGATTCATTATTTCGCTTGCTTTGGCCAGCAACAGCCTATCTGAGTTGGCTGTGTGTTCTCTTTGTTGTCTTGAACATGTTCTCACCTCCAGGTGCAGCCAGGTCTACACCTATCCTACCCCATCTGTGGAGAATCCAAGACCTGGGTGTTACTAGGTTTTTGTTTCTTGTCTTTTAGCCCTTTTACTATCCAGAACTAGGAGATGCACGCATACATGTTCATTCATAAACATATATGTCACATACACACAGAGGCACAAGAGTACCTACAGTCTACATTCATACAAAGATATGCACGTGTACACAGCATACACATTTAGAGAGCCCACTTTCCACCTCCAAACCCAGCACCCACCTGAAGGGTTCTTTCTTGCTTTTCTCATTTTGTGTATGTGTGTGCTACCATATTTGTGGGGCACCTTGGCTTTCAGGAATAGTTCTTCTAACTCATGATCCTCCTGCCTCACTCTCCCCAGTGCTAGGACTACGGGTGTGTGCGAACCAACCAAAGAGCTTGCTTTGCATCCTAGACCAAATAGTGCCGCCGCCGCCGCCATCTTCCGCCCACTTAACAAAACTGCAAAATAGCAGCCATTTCCAGGACACTGTTCTTTCTGCATGAAGGACTTTGTCTATTTGAAGCAGTTCCCACAGGATTTTCACAACAACTGGATGTGGGTTCAGTGGGACAATAACTTCAAATGTAATGGCAGGTGACACAGTCCCAGAACTACGGAGCACAGGGGAGCATTTGAGTTTCTGTCCCTTGTGACTTGGCAGCCTTCAGTGTGTTCCCATCATGACACAGGTCAGGAGGAAGGCTCGAGGGGCCAGCCCTCAGGTTCTCATGCTCCCCCAGCAGCCTCTCTCCAGGCTGTCACTGGGTTTTGTGACTCCCCTTTCTTCCTTCTCTCCCATGCTTCCTGCCTTCCAAGCTGGGCCATCCTCAAAGCCCTTATTTTCCACAGTCTCGTCACTGACAAAGGCCTTCTGTGGATCTTGCTTATTTCTGCCTTGAACTGCTTTGCCAGGTCTTGAAGGCTGGGGCTCTGGCACGTGTTTGCATTGGTGCGCAGCCATCGTTGGACTAATATGTGTCAGCTGAGGATGCCCAACCGCTGTAGGTTTTGCGAAGAGCCATTTTATGGCCAGCAGGGCCTTGTTATACACCTCCAATTATGCCACGTAGGTGTTTGCTGGTCTTCCTACACAGAAATCTGGCACTTGGCTGAGTTCACTAGCCTGCAAAGAGCTTCATCCGGAATGCAGCTCCTGCCAGTGATGTCTCCTCCACTTCCACTCCGGCTGGTGGTCGACCAGCACGCCCAAACCACAGTTAGCTTTGTAACATTGTGGTGAGAGTCCTCACTGCTTCTTCTTCCTCCTCTCCTCACAGGGAACCCAGCTCTCCACTGAGTAATAGACTTACATTAAAAAGGCTCTTGTGGAAGTGGGATCAGGACTATTTGACCTCACCACCAAAAGAAGCCAACTAGAAGCCTGCAAGGCAAGGCTCCATTTTTCCACAGATCACAGCACAGGACTCAGGTGCCCTTGGCTGATGCCAACACCCACGATTGCAAAGGTTACCCTAAGTAGCTCCAGGTGGATGAGCACTTATCAAAGCAGAGGCAGGTTTTATTTCGAGGAAGCATTATTTGCACTTACACATTTAAATCGACTATTTCTTCATTTTGTATATGTATGTACATGTGTGCAAATGTGTGCAGATGTGCTGCCCTGAGCATGGGCACCTGGAAGTCCGAGGCTCACACTGGACGTCTCCCTCCACCACTTGCCACCTAATTTATTTATTCGTGTTTTTAGGAGTTCACGTGTGCCTGCTTGTTTGTATGTTCACCACGTGTGTCCAGTGCCCATGGAGGCCAGAGAGGGTGCTGGGTCCCCTGGAACGGGAGTTAGAGACAGTTGCAAGCTACCCTAGGTGGGTGTTGGAAATCAAACCCTGGTCCTCTGCAAGAGCAGCAAGTGCTCTAAACCACTGAGCCGCCCCTACAGCCCCCGCCATATTTATTTTTTAAAAATATATTTATTGAAGTTTTATTTATTTGTGTGTGTGACTTAGTGGGTGTATCTGAGTGGGTACATACACACGTGTATCTGGAAGCCAAAGGATGGCTTTTGGGATGTTAGTTCTCTTCCACCACATCCTGTCTGGGGATTGAATGCAGTTCATCAGGCTTGGTGGTTGGCACATTTACCACTGAGCCATCTTGGTGATATTAACTTCTGAGAATGGTCTCTCACTGAACTTGGAGTTCAATATTTCAGTTAGACCAGCCATCCCATGGGACCCACCTGTTGCCACTCGTCACCATGTCTGGCGCTGGGGTCACGGACATGTGCCTTCATGCATGATCTTTGTGGGGATGCTGGAGCTACAATCATAGGTCCTTATGCTTACAAAACAAGCCCTTTAGGTGTGGCGGCATCTCCTCAGCCCCCTCAGTGTGTTTAAAAGATAAGTTCCAAGGCGATCGCCACATATAAACCGTAGTGTGTCTATTTGTTGTTCATTCACTGACTGAGCAGGCTTTCCCACAACTTCCTCCGTGCCTTCCTGCTTCTCTGAACTCCACAGCCTTTGAACGCTCATCATCGCCTTAACTGTCTTATCCTACACTCCTTTGTATAAACGGTCGAATTTGACATTCATCATCCCAACGTAGTTGGCAGATTCCTACGGTCTGTTTATTCATGGGATTTGGGGTGGTTTTTCATTCTTTGTCCACGTGAGATCCCTTTAGTTGTACAGAAGATAAGCTTTTATGTAAAGCTTTCGGGTGTGTGTGTGGGGGCTGACATCTGTGCAGGTGGGATTGGGGTCGACCAAGTTTGTTTATAATAAACGTGTAGTCACCGCAGCTCGATACAGCAATGGCTGTCGGATAACTGACATCTCACCGGAAACAAAAGAAGACATAAATGCCAGTGCCGGGAGTGAGAGGTGACAGTTTTCCTGTGTCTCTTCCTGGAACCGCTCTGGGCTGCTGCCTGACACATTCAGAGGCCTGTGGGTTTCCTTGAAAAGAGCCGGGGCTGTGTGTGAATGGAGCTGGGAGTGGATGAGGCTCCTGCGGTCCCCGAGCTTCCAGAGTGGAATCTGAGTGGGAGGGAAGCGTCTCATTGCTATTTACCTGCAGAACGCGGCCTTTGACACCCAGGATGAGCCAGCGCTTTTGACTGTCACCTCCCGAGGAGGCAACATTCCTCAGCCCACACTCCGCTCTGTGCTGACTTCCCTGAGTGCGCTTTGTATCTGTATCTTTTTTTAAAAAAACCCAGACTCTGCATTTTGAGGGAAGCACCAATCCAAGGCTCCTCGTTTTTGTTTTTTGGGGTTCTTTTTAGGTTTTTTCTTTTTTTGTCATTGCAGAGAGACCCACAGAGCCACCCACACAGGGACATCCTCAAAGGGAGTCAGAGATGCTGATTCCTTTGAAGAAGCTGTGGGGGAAACAAAAGGGATTCCCCTATGTGCTTGTGTGCCTGCAAATTCTTCCTTTCCCACAAGTCCATAGAAGACTCACAGACAAATGTCTATTTGTAGGGTCTCAGGCCCTGCCCTGGCCAATCAATAAGGGGGCGAGGCCCTGAGTCTGAAACCAGGCTCTGGTTTCAACGCAGGCCAAAGTTGGAGCTGCAAGGATGCAGCGGTGCATCGCATCTATAAACACACACCAAGTGTGTTTTAGAACCAAAGTAGACGGAGTTCACTGCAATGGCTGTGGCTTTTTCGTGATCATCCGCTCACTCAGATAACCTGTGGGTCAGAAGCCCGTTCTCTGAAATACAATAGTCCAAGCAGAAGTCAGTGCAGGTGCCCGCTTCACACACACAGCACACATGTGTCAGTCAGGAGACCTCCATCCCCAAGCAGTGGTGCTGATGATGTCTTCTGACAGAGGACAGACCTGAACCGGCAAATCTCCCTCAGGATTAGCCTCTCAGAATGGGAAAGCCTGTGGTAGGTTTGTCGGGGCCTCTGTGACCTGCGTTAGATGTTACGGTCCTTACGAAGACAGGTGGCCTGTGACCCCTAGGCCAGCTAGGAACCAGTTCTCCTGGGAAAAGAGATTCAAAGGAGGAAGCTGTGGCTCTTGAGGTATTCTGGCAAGCCAGCCCATGTCCTTCTGGCTCCCCTCTCTTGAGAGCCTCTGCCACACAGGCTGAGACAATGGGAGGCCCAACCCACATGCCCAGCAGCTCCCACCAACCTCTCAAGGTGCTGGGAGAGTCCCCCAGGGCCTGGTTGGAAATTTTTGCTGCCCTGGCAGGCCCCAACACTAGCTTGGGAGAGGTTAGGCCAAATCCTGGGCAGGGGGGGTGGGGGTGGGGTGGGGGCTCTCCATCACTAGACAAAACTGTCTCCATTTGTTAGCTCTTTTATCTTACTTCTCATGCCCCCCCCCACCCAATTGGGCCTACATGTTCTCCACCTTTGTGTCTAACTCACTTGAAAATTCAAAATTACCTTGCATATATAGCTCTAATTATAAGGACTCCGAGATCCCAAGGGGAAGGACAAATCAGTAGGATTTTTCCATTCTTAGAAAAAATCCCTTTCAGAGAACTTTCTAGTTCCTCTGTCTCTCACTGTCCTCCTCCTGGTCCCCTTCATTTCTACTCTTCTTCCTTTCTTCCTATCCCAGCTCCACTGTCTTCTCTTTCCCCTTCTCCTCTTCTCCATCCTCCTCTCTCTCCTCTTCCTCTTCCTGGTAGACTCTTGGGTTCATAGTTGCTCTCTGTAAGTCATGGCAGCCAATGGGCCCCTCCATCCATGCTGGGCATCTTCTTCTACTCCTCTACATCCTACTCTGGGATGCCTGGGTGATTGGATCAGTCTTCCATGCTCTGGACTAGGTTGGTGTCTAATGAAGAGAGAGCAATGCCACCATCGCAAAATTCCTTCTTTCCTCCTCCTCCTCCTCCTCCTCCTCCTCCTCCTCCTCCTCCTCCTCCTCCTCCACCCTTTGTTTGACTGCCAGAAGAAGTCTATAGAATGAAGAACTCTGGAATTGTTGTTGGCAGAAGGGAGACAGAGCTGAGCCTCAGCCAGTGCCGGAGGATGGACTATGTGTTAAGGGAGGAGTCGATATGGCCGTGATGGTGAGTGAGCTGCAGCTCCTCTCTATAGAAAATAAGCACCAGAATTATTACAACTTTCCATGGGTCAAACTAAGGCAGAGGTTGGGGACAACAATGAGACGAACAAGATGACACCTTTAGCCACACACAGCAGAATACAGAGGCAGTGACAGCAACATTAAAGCCGTCTTTGGAGGTCTGACCAGGGCAAGTTACTCACACCCTTCAGTTTGCGCTAAGCACTGAAACACGTAGGAGGCCAGATCAATCTATCTATCTCTGCATTTTTACCATGTTTCACCAGAGAACCCAGGTGCTCAGACTGCACCCGAAACCCTGGCAGAGGGCCAGGCTAAACAGAACTGCAATGTCTGGGCAGGAGAGACTCAGCCCTTGCCCAGGGTTCTGGGCCTCCACCTCTTCCTACTGCCAGCCAGAAGCAGAAGATTCCCTTATGGGATCAACCCAACAATCAGGTCAGTTGGTGATGATGAGACCTGGGGCGGGGGGGGGGGGGGGGGGGGGGGCGGGTCTAAGAAGAAAAGAAAGAGATGAGGTAGATTATTAGGCACCATTCCTGGCTCCATCTGGCAGCCTCTGTGGTCTCACTGGTAGCTGCTTGGGCCCTGGAGGAAGCCCTGGGCAAGTATGGTGTGCCTACCTGGCTTTGTGATACAGGCAAACACAGGCCAGTCCCTGGGCTGCAGAGAGGGAGGCCCCAACCTTGCAGCATCAGTCCTGGCTCTGTAGAGGCTCCCTGCCATGGCCGAGGACCTCTCTGCATGCTAAGCTTTTGCTTAGCCTCCTGATTTCTGCCATACCCACCCATAGGCTAGCCCGTGGGATATTGGCTAGTTTCAAAAAAAAAAAAATGCCCATTTCAAAACATCAGTGTTTCCTTTAGCATCGCTCTGAGGAATAGTGTCCATGACATCAGAGGTTTAATACGGTTCCGATATGTTCTCTAGTAAATATGAGCCTGCTTAAAAAACCATTCATGAAATGCCTAAGAGTCTTTTGAGGACTGTGTTTTAGGAAATCTGCAGGAGTGGGCTGGAGAGGTGGCTCAGTGGTTAGAGTACTTGCTGTGTAAGCATGAGGCCCAGATTTCAGACGCCCCAGAACCCATGTAAATGGCAGGTAGTGTGGTGGCTCGCCTGTAATTCCAGCCTGTAATTCGGTGAGCTCTGAGTTTTATTGAAAGACCCTGCCTCAAAGAATAAGTAGAAGAAGATTCTCGACATCAACCTTGGGTCTACACACATACACACACACACACACACACACACACACACACACACACAGAGAGAGAGAGAGAGACAGAGAGAGAGAGACAGAGACAGAGACAGAGACAGAGACAGAGAAAAGAGAAGGGAACCTGCTGTAGAGCATCTTGGCCTTGGAGGATGAAACACACTTGGTTGAGAACATTACCCTGTGTCAATGTGAGAAGGGTGAGAATGGACCGATTACTCTAGGTTTTATTTCCACCACAAGAACCTTGCCCGTTTCCTCGCAGGCAAGAAAAGGAAACAGCCAGGTGTGATGGCCCACATCTGTAATCCCAGTACTTGGAAGGTAGAGGCTTGAGGGTCAGGGGCTCAAGCTCAAGCTCATCCTTCGATACATAGCGAGTTTGGAGTGAGTCTGGGCTGTGAGAGATGCGGGTGGAGGGCACGGGAGGGAGCCTGTACATTATCTTGTAGACCAGTGTTTCGGCACCGACATTGCTGAATCCCAGCCAACTACCAGCCGGTGTATTAGGTAAGCTGGATGAGCAAGTGACAGAAACCTTCCAAGTCCCCGTGGCTTAACGCTCAATAGCTCACTTCTGACCTGCACAAAGCCTGCTGCGGGGTGAGTGGCCTTTAGAAGGAATTCCCCCCCCCCAAGGGGCTGGAGAGATGTCTCAGCGGTTAAGAGCACTGGCTGTTCTTCCAAAGGTCCTGAGTTCAATTCCCAGCAACATGGTGGCTCACAACCATCTATAATGAGATCTGATGCCCTCTTCTGGCCTATAGGCATACATGCAGGCAGAACACTGTATACATAATAAATAAATCTCAAAAGGAATCCCCCCTTCCAAAGGTGACTCATAGATTCATGTGCACAGCCTCACTACCTCCACAGGAGCTGGCCAGAGCTCTCCCATCACGAGGAATGGCTTACCACTGTCTGAGACCCAGAGGGATCTGTGTGGGTCATGTAGTCCTGTGCAGTAGCAAGAAGGGTAGAAGTGTTTTCCTCTGGGAGTCCAGGAAAACGGGGAGAATGAGACATGGGGAGATACAATGTCTTTACCATGAGGAAGAGAAATGCAGCTTTTAGAAGTTGGTACTACATTTTCCATCCACCAGTGTGCCTCTTCCTCTACTGCACCAGCCCAGAGGAAGGATGCCTGCCTGTGATTTTGTTATGAGGCTAAGTGAGCACCCTCATGCCTCCCGCTTTCCTGTGCCCATATATGGAACGAGATGCAATGGACAGCTCAAGGTTATGTCAAGGTTCTGTAAACTCAAGTAGGATATCGTTCCATGTCCAAAGCTGAGGCCTCTGCTAGTAGACCTGTGTTCTACATCCACAGGATATCTGTTGCTTATGCCCATCAACCAGCAAATGATAGATCAAGTCTTCTTTCCTTGGCAAAATGGAAAGAACCCGTATTTGGCGCTAAGTTCTTTTTTTATTTTATTTTATTTTACAATATAATTCAGTTCTACACATCAGCCACGGGTTCCCTTGTTCTCCCCCCTCCCGCCCCCCTCCCGTTCCCCCCAGCCTACCCCCCATACCCACCTCCTCCAGGGCAAAGCCTCCTCCGAGGACTGAGATCAACCTGGTAGACTCAGTCCAGGTAGGTCCAGTCCCCTCCTCCCAGGCCGAGCCAAGAGACCCTGTACAAGCCCCAGGTTTCAAACAGCCAACTCATGCACTGAGCGCAGGACCCGGTCCCACTGCCTGGATGCCTCCCAAACAGATCAAGCCAATCAACTGTCTCACCTATTCAGAGGGCCTGATCCAGTTGGTGACCCCTCAGCCATTGGTTCATAGTTCATGTGTTTCCATTCGTTTGGCTATTTGTCCCTGTGCTTTATCCAACCTTGGCCTCAACAATTCTTGCTCATATAAACCCTCCTCTTTCTCGCTAATTGGACTCCCGGAGCTCCACCCGGGGCCTAGCCGTGGATCTCTGCATCCAGTTCCCTCAGTCATTGGATGGGGTTTCTAGCACGACAATTAGGGTGTTTGGCCATCCCATCACCAGAGTAGGTCAGTTCAGGCTGTCTCGCTAAGTTCTTTTTAAAATACGAAAGCTACTTTGGAGGAAAAAAAAGTTGTTGAAATGTATGTAAAATAACTTTTGTTATTAGAACCTATTTGTTTATTTATTTAGTTTAGTTTAGTTTAGTTTAGTGTTGGGGGGGGCGTGCCACAGCATGCGTGTGGAGGTCAGAGGACAGCTTGCAGACGTGGGTTCTCTTCTTTTACCATGTGGGACCTGAGGGCTGAACTCAGATTGTCGGGCTTGCCTGGTGGCTAGTATCTTAGCACCTGAGTCATTTTGCCAACCACACCCCTTCCCTGACACCCTGGGTAGCCCAGGATGGCTTCAAACTTGAGACCTTCTTCCTGCCTTAGCCTACAAACGGCTGGGATGACGGGTGTGCACTCCCTTCCTGGCTGCGGTAGCCTGCTTTGAGTGTGCAATTCCGTAATTCAGCAGTGCGCTTAGCTCTCGTCCTGAGAGCTTGCCCGTCACGCGTAGCGGAAACTGTGCCCATAGACCCATGTCCCGCTTCCCTGGCGGCCACCCTTCTACTTTGCTTCTGTGACTTGATTATTTTCACGGCCTCGCACAAGTGGAAAATTTAAGAGCTTTCGCCCAAGAAGCATGTAAGAAGCAACGCCACAGATGAGTGGACTCTTGCTTCTCACCAGCTTTTGAGACAGGAGGGGCATTATGAGATGAGCGTCCCTTGATGGCTCTCTGCTCTTGGTGGCTGCAAAGCAATTAAAAAACACAACTGTGGAAGTTAAGATACTAAGATTTCCTCATAAAATCCACTTCTTGGGCTTCATCCGTTACTCTCCACGTTGAAGTCTCAGTGCCATCAATATGACAGGCAGGCGATATTGCCTCATCTGTCATGATTTACTTAATGTTTTCTGAATTTAGTAATATTTGATTAAAATTTAATGTGAACATATCATACTATGCCATATATATTATTGCATCCATTAATCAGGTAACGATCATAATGAAATACCGGAAGGTTGGATGAAAAAGGAGCTGAAATCTTGATGTATGTTTGACATAATTCTGCGAGTGATTAACTAAAAATAAGAGTCAGTCTTACAAAAACTCATTAATATATATTACTTCTATAATCATCTATGTATCATCAGATATTTTTAACCTTTGTTAAGCTTGATTTTTTAATTTAACAAAAGACAATAAATATTAATAACCACGAAAGATATACATTATCCTATCGAAACACAAGTTGACAGAATGATTCATAGTTTGTTCTAATATTTTTGGGTATAATGATGTGTGTTAAAACATTAGCTAAGTTATTTAATCAGTTAGTCATGGGGAAAACGACATACAGTTAACACAGGGCTGAGTAAGACACTAATTTAAATAGCACATCATATTTCTATCATCTTCAACTCCCATGTCATCATTGAACATCACCAATAACCGGCACGACAATGTATAACTGATGTTCAGCCCGGGCTGACTTTGATGTGTAAGTATCCCCCTTTGTCCTTTTTAAACAGGGACCTGGTCATCACTTGTTCTCTTTACTACTGCTGTTTTAATCAGCTAACTCAGGAGGGACCAATTGGAGCCCAACCACCTATCTGTCCTGGGCATCGTAATAGTTGAAGAGGGGGTGTGCATTTGGCGAAGCAATTGAGCAGAGTAATCAGTTCAATACAAGACAGTTTAATTGTGACTTGATGGAGGAACATTGATTATCTGAACACAATTATTCCTCCTAGTTGCTTGTCTCTTAGATTGTATTGAGATGCTCATCATTCACTCATCTGTCATCACTTTATTTTGAATTGGCCTTGTCGCATGACAGGTTCATGTTGGGTTCTGGGGTACGGGATGCAGTGACATGTTCCTGGTTCCCACACCCTGACAACCTGCTGATGGGTGGAAGTACGAACCAGTGTTAGCAGGGGTGGGATCCAGAAAGGAGCCTGAAAAAAATGATGTGGGGCACAGTGAAGACTTTCCAAGTTTGGGAGTATTTGGGAAGACCTCTCAGGAGGTTCTCTGCTCAGGTGTGAAAATGGCTCCGGGTCAGACACATGCAGTGGTGATGTGCAGGTATTTAGAGAGAAGGAATAGTGTATGCAGGCTCCAAGGCATGATACAGAATGTTCTCAAAGAAGAGAGACCCACTCCCGTGTTAATGACTATGCACCAAAAAGGGATGATACAAATGTCAAGCTTTTTTTTGGGGGGGGGGTGCTGCTTCCTGAGAGGACTTCGTTTGAAGCCCAGGGCCAAAGCAGCTGCCTTCAGTCTACTTGGGTTTTGTGTTTGTCTCTGAGACGGTGTCCCTATGTAGTCCTGCCTAGTCTGGGACTCACTATATAGCCAAGGCTGGTTTTGAACTTGCAATCTTGCTGTATCCACCTCTGCAGGGCTGCTATTACAAGCACGTGCTCAAACTACCTAGAACCTTGGTAACAGAGGATCCTTGAGAGACATAAAGACGGGGGAAGTGTGTAGGGATGACACAGAAATGCACATTCTGAGACCACTGCAGGGACATTGCCCTGCAGAAGTATCATTGATGAAACACTCCCCAAAATGAACTTCATTTTTTAAAAGTATTCAAACAGAGCAACCATAGGTAGAAGTGGGAGCTGAGCTTGGTAATACGCTTTATGGCTAAGTCCTGTGTTAATGGGGGATTGCTTCGTACAAGGGATGAAGAATGGTTTTGAAAGCTGGGCATGATCATATGTTGTAATCCTGGTACTCAGGAAGCTTTGGCAGGGGGATTGCCATGTGTCATAAGCCAGCTAGTGTTAGGTATCAAGACCCTGTCTTTAGACCAACCATTGGCCCGCTTTGTCTTTCTTTGGAAAGTGCTATTTAAATGGAAGTGTGAGCTGAAGGGGGTGGAAACAGGCTACATTATCAGGATTTGAGATAACACACCCAGAAAATATTCAATAAAGGGTTCCTTCATATTTAAACAATGGCTTGAGGGAAACCAACAATTTGACTCTTAGGTTATTGGGAGAAGAATCTTCTTGAAGGCAAGATTGTTTTAGAAGTAGGAGGTACCAGATCTAGGAAGAAAGGAAAGCGGTATCAGTATCCAGAAGGGAAGGTTAGATCCACTTGTCCCTTGTAGCTGAATGGCTCGACCCTGTCCTCAGGGTGGGAAGTGGCTCCCAGTTGGAAATCAGTGCTGTTCACGGGTGGATGGGTCCAGCCTGTAGAGAGGTCAAACACCATTTCAGTGACTTGTTGCAACGCTCACGGTTCGTGTTGATTTATCATTCCATCATCATGTTATGTAAATAGGCGGCATCTTTTGTGTGTGCATCTTGGGGTTTAATTGAGTTTGGGGCTGGGGGGAGGAGGTGGGAGGTTCCAGGGCTAATACTGTTTAGCTTCTTCCTCAGTTGCAAACACTTCTCATGATGGATGAAACAGGAGCCGTAATCGCAGCAGCCAAACTGATAATGGGATTCCGTCTGGGGAGGAGGAGGCCGATTATTCCAGCAATCTTTATGACAGTAACTCAGAAGGATCTGTAAACTAAAGAAAGTCACTTATCAATATGACCATGAATCAAAAATTGTAACGAGGTATGCTAATTTTCTGGCTTTTCAGCTACTCAAATTTTATTATTTTACAGAGGAGTAAACTCTCTTCTCTCTCTCTCCCCCCTCACCCCATTAGAACCAGAAAGAAACCTTTCATATTTTTAAATGATTGACATTGCCAAATGAAAATGGGAAAACTCAACAGGTACGATTTGTATAATGAAAATGGAATTGTTTCATAATTACAAAAAAAACCCAACAACTTTAATTAAACCCAAATCAAGCCAGTCTTTAAGTATCTAGCTTATCATCTAATAGTTTCTTTTGGGGATTTGGAAGTCAAAGCAGAAATCGCTCTCCCATCCCTGAAGAGAACTCTCGTTTCTACGGTTTAGTCTGTGCTGTACCCTACAAGCTTTGAAACAAGAAATCTCCCATCGAAAGAGCCTAAGATTCTGAATCGATACCTGAGTTCTAAGGACAGAGGAATCTTTACCACCGGCCTCCTCTCCCCTGTGGAGCTTCCAATACAAAGGTGTGTGGGAGGCAGTGGGAACTCAAAACCTCCTCCGTTGTTATCCGATGGCCACTCCTGGAGAGGCCTGGCCGGAGTTTGCTGTACAGAAAAGCACAACCCACACAGCATCATTATTCATGCTTCCAGCTTAAGGCTTGTTTTGCACAGATGTGCCTTTCCGGCTTGGCATCCGCAACTGGGGACTGTTGTTCAGCTGAAGAAGATGCGTCATCTCAGCACCGACTGAGATTTCGTGAACACCTTTTGTTAAACATAACATAAAGAGGGGGATACTTGCCAAGAGTGAGGTAGGTACCCCAGCAAAGCCATACTGCAGCATCCCTCCCTGGGTGTCAAAGAGAGACGAGGGTGCTTTATAGCATGCAAACTAAAGGAAAGGTAGTAAGGAATTTCCTGGCAGTGATAATAGACAGCACGCGTCGACTTCTGGTATGCCAGTGTACACACTGTATTTCTCTCAAAGCCGTGGCATTATTATTTTTTTTTAAAAACCAGTCTCCAATTCATTCTTAAAAGTAAATTAACCTTCCTCCCACCCTTGGATTCTGACATTTGTTTGAGGGAGTTGCTGCATCTATTGGAACAAGAGTGAGAGAGGAGTCGCTGACTTAGACAAAATGACGAGAGACTATGTTCATCAACAGTTATTGAGCGCCTACTGTTAGCTGGGCGGTGGGCGCGATGACTCTTCCCAGACCTGATTTCTTATCACTTCCATGGCTCTGCAAACTCCCGTCTCAGGAAAGTTAAGGTTGATTTAAGCAGCTTCAGTGTGGGGACTCAGAGGGCAGGATCTCACAGAGATCATTGACGGGTGGAGGGACAATAGTAAGACCTCAGGGCCCACAGTATTTATTTATTTAGAGTGTGTGTGTGTGTGTGTGTGTGTGTGTGTGTGTGTGTACACGTATGTGCTCGCACATGCAGGCTTGAATGCCGTGGCACACGTGTGGAGATTGAAGACAGCTTTGGGAAATTGATTCTCTCATTTCCACCTTATCGTAGGTCTCTCGCTCTTCCTATGTTGCACGTTCAGACTTCTGACATGGGTTCTGGGGATTGAACTCAGGTTGTCGGGCTTGTCAGCAAACCCCTTCACCTGCCGAGCCGTGTCACTGGCCCACTCTCCCTTATTTAAAGATAGGGTCCCACAGAGCCAAGTTCTGGATGGTTCAGGCCTGCTGCTTCTCCTCTCCATGATCTCCGGCAAGTCACTTTCTTCCTCTTGGGGAAGGGAGGGAAGGGGCGAGAATGGGGAGGGACGGGAGGCTGAAGGGAGGCGGGGAGAAGGAGGAACAGAATAATTAGTGCATGAGGAATATGATTGCGAAAGTCAGGTGTGGTGATGCAGGCTTGTTATCTTATATTCAGGAGGCTGAAGCGGGAGGATCTTGAGTTTGAGGCCATCCTGAGCTACATGGGAGGAAGCTAGCCTGCGCTACATGAATAAAGCCCTGTCTCCGAACACATGAACAACAAAAAAAGCTGCAAAAACAGGGAACAACTTGTCAGATGAAAACTGCTCAATTTAATTGGAAGGCTTAATTTTTTCCCACTTAATTAGCATACAGCTTCCTGCCAAATTCTGAGATCAAATTAATTATTAGCTAATGCCTAACTTCCACCTGAGAATGTGGTTATCGTTGGTGAAATGTAACTATATCTGAATTAGGTATCAGTCATCTACACCTTAGTGTAATAAAGAAGGGATTAGTTTAAGAGCAGTGTAAAGAAGTGTGAGCGCTCAAGGGATGTACAGCCCTGAAGAGCAAACAGTGAGTTTCATTCCAAGAAGCTCACCACCACCTGTAATTCCAGCTCTGGGGTGGACTGGTGCCTCTGGCCTTTCCAGGCACCTACGTTCATGTGCACATACCTACACATATACATATAATCGAAAGTAAGAAGAGTGAATCTTTTTTTAAAAATGTGTGAGCATTTTCTGTCTAAAGAACATTCCCAACAGGAGACTGAGATGTTGGAAAGGATGCCCTTTCTCCTTAAATTGTAATTCAAAAATTCCCAAAGTATTCCTTTCTTTTTCTTCAAGTGTGTGTGTGTGTGTGTGTGTGTGTGTGTAGACCAGAGAGTAAACTCGGGTATCATTATCCCTCAGGAGCTGTCCACCTTTTTTTTTTTTTTTTGGAGGTAGAGTCTCTCCCTGGTCCTAGGGTTAGGGAGATCCACCCATCTCTACCTCCCTAGCCCTGGAATTGCAAGTGTGCACTACCACACCCAGCTGTTTTCATGTGGGTTCTTGGGAGCTCAGACTCAGGTACGAGTGTTTGTATGTCAAGCACTTTACCTGCTGAACTGTCTCCACAGCCCACAAGATTTCTTTTGTAACTCATTTCGTAACCAAACTTGACTTGACCTGAACTCACTTGGCAGCCAGACTTGTCCTCGGAGGACATGAGCCCATTTAGATCCCTCACGGAACCCCAGTGTGGTCATATTTATATGCCCAGCTGCTGAATGGTAATAGCTTTGAGAATACAAAACTTCACTCCAGGCCTTGCTAGGGATCCAGCGTGGTTGCACAGTAGGGAACTGAGAAATAACATTGCCTTTCCAGTGACTCTGCTTGATCCTCCATCAATGCCCTTGATACTTCAGAATTATTTTCATCTGACCCGTCAGCACAGGAAGTCACTGAAGGTCGGTGGTTCCAGCTTCAGGCCTCAAAAGTGATCCTGAACTGGTATTGCCATCAATCACCTGCATCGCCGGTGGCCCCAGTATACACACCATCACAACCAGGATCAGAGGGCAGGAGGGCAGGCTTCCTGCCTTGGAAGTTAATTTCCATGAAGAAGTTCCCGAATATTCAAAACTGACAGTTTAAAGTAAAATAAACGTGTATAATGGTTAAGTTTGACATGGAAATCTGTCTCATCCCCCTTTTCTCAAAATTAGGATGCAGACAAGCCTCTCAGAGTTCTTCTCTTCCCCCTGAGCATCTCATTTCCAATAGAAACTGGAGTTCCTCTCTCTGTGCTTGGATGGTGGATTCCACTTTGCATGCACAAACTGTGAGTTTGTTGAAGATCAATGATTCTCTCTCTCTCTCTCTCTCTCTCTCTCTCTCTCTCTCTCTCTCTCTCTCTCTCACACACACACACACACACACACACACACACACACACACACACACACACACACCTCAGAATCTGCAGGGGATTGGCTTTCGGATCCCTCCCCTGTGCATACTCAAATCTGAGAATGCTGAGTCCCTTGTATCAAATGGTATGCTATTTGTACACAACCCACTCATGCTCCCTGTGCTCAAATCCCCTCTAAATCACTTAAAATCCCTCTCACAACATAAATGCCATGTAGCTGTCACTCTGTTGCTTATGGGATACTGACACAGACAAAATGTCCGTGTGTGTTTGTGTAGGTGTTTTTCTGAATGCTTTCAGTTGATGGTTGGTTGAATCTGTGGGCACAGAACCTGTGGATGCAGAGTAGATTGTATAACAATACTACATGTTTCTTTCTTTCTTCCTTTCTTCCTTCCTTTCTTCCTTCCTTCCTTCCTTCCTTCCTTCCTTCCTTCCTTCCTTCCTTCCTTCCTCCCTCCCTCCCTCTCTCTCTCTCTCTCTCTCCCTCCCTCCCTCCCTCCCTCCCTCCCTCCCTTCCTTCCTTCCTTCCTTCCTTCTTTTTCCTTTGTTTTTTTTTTTTTTTGAGACAGAGTCTGGTCTGTCTTAGCCCAGGCTGGTCTCAACTCAAATTCATTGTGTAGCCAAGAATAACCTTGGGCTTCTCATCTTCCTGCCTCTATCCTCCCGAGTGTTGGGACAAAAGACATGTGGCGTTATGCACCGTTTCTGTAGTGCCGGTGCTATCTAATTTAGCTCTGTGCATGTTAGGGAAGCTCTCTACCAGCTGAGCCACACTCCCAGCCTCACCCTATTGCTGGTCGATATTGGTTATTTGAGCTTTGGATCAAGCCCAGGACCTTGTACATGCAACTTGTTCTTTTGTTTTCTCCTGTTTCTGTTTCTCTGAGACCGTCCCAGTTGTATGTAGTCTAGGCTGGCCTGGAACTTGTGGTAATCCTCCTGTCCCAGTCTTTCAGGGTGGGGGATTGCAGATTCAAGCTAGCCTGCCTGGGTTTGCAGCCTGCTCTGACAAAGGTCTTGAAGTTAAAATTCATCCTTCTTTTTCTCCTCCTGTTTAAATAGCATTATTTCTTCAAAAAGAATAATTCAAATAATAATTAATTTTAGAAGATTGATCATTTTTCAGAATTATAAGGCTTTTTAAAAACATATGTCTTAAAATAGGCAATATCTTCTTCCACAGCTAACTAGTTTCAAAGTTCTGGATCACCAGTTTGTTCTCAGCACTTACTACAATCCCTTCAGGAAGTCACTAGCAACTCTAGTAATAAGTACAGCCAACAGGCTTGATAAGCAAACTGGCACAGAACAAAACCAAACCACCAATGTATCACTATGTAGCCCAGGCTAGCCTGGAACTCATTATCCTGCTGTCTTGAGTGCTGGGATCACAAATGTGTTTCCTTGGAGTCTAACAAGAAGTACCAAAGAGGCTGTGCTAGCGAATGGATGTGAAGAGAGGAATACGAGCCTACAGGGAGCTGAGGGAAAGGCAGAGGAGCCAGCTGGCTAGGGGCAGGAATAGATGGAAACTAAGTATGGATTTCTACCAGAAAACTTCTAGCTATGGTAAAAATATCCATCCCTGTGCAGATGGTTTGCCTCATACTTTGTGCCATACCCATTTCCACAATGACCACTGTGAAAGTCCAGAAAAGACCTGTTGGTGGACTGCTTTATCACAGGACTTCCATGTGGACAGATGTGCACGATTGCCTTCCCAGCAGCAGATGCTGGACGCCATGGAGACGCGGTCTTCTGTGGTCAGCTGCTCTCTCCGGCACTTGGGATCCTCTCAAGGACAGTGCCAGTGTGGTCTTCAAAGATCGGGCCTTCCTCTTTCAAGAGGGACTGTGATGAAAAGAAAGGAAGGCAGGCGTGGGAGGACCCTAAAGACCCACAGTAGGAGGCCAGAGGCCGCAGGCCTGCCACAACTTCAATGGGGCAGCTATGAAAATAAGACTTTTCATGGCCCCTCCTAGAAGCCGAAGACCTATGATACACATATTATGTTCATCGCATAGATCAATACGACAGCTTTGCTCATTGGAAAAGTAACTGAAGTGGGTAACCACAGCAGGGGCCAAGAAGTCAGGAGACCTCACTTCCGGCTTGACATCCCCCATTGTTGGGTGATTTAAGCTCTCCCGCCCATTGGTGGCTGCTATTACATAGTTTCTGAGCAGGTGAGAAAGACACCACATTATGGAAAGTCTTTTAAGTTCTCTCACTGAGACTTTGGCTTTAAGCCCAAGACACTATAGGGTCATATGAAAATCTGGGAGGTAGGAGGGCAGCAGGAACCCCCCCACCCCCCACCCCACCCCCACCAGGGCAGCTGCTTTCAATTTATCAGGGATTCTTAACCTGATGATAAGTGTTTCTCTGTCATTACCAGAACCACCGTTACTTGTAGAGAAATAAATCATTAACTTATCGCCAAGGCTAATCCTAAAATATAGTTGTTTGTGTATGACTCGGAGAAAATCTATTTACCAACCCGTGTAAACAAAAACACTTCAATGATCTCCATCTTTAAGCATTTTAAATACAAACAGATATGGGAAAGCAACATTTCTATTTCCACAAAGCACTAGAAAAGATTCGGAGGCTACGCTATTTGACTTGAGACTGAGTCTCATAATAAAGCAGGTTTCCCCCAAACCGGGACCAGTTTCGAGTCCGTGATGCAGCATAGTCTTCTATTTATACTGCAGAAACAATTGAACATTCAGGGTGGCTCAGAGCTCCTGGAGCTCGTTTCTCCCTGGGAAAGCCTGTGGGTCAGGCTGTGTGGGGAATCTGACAAGGCAGCCACTCTCTTCTGATTCTGGAAGGAGGTCAACATCAGGCAGGCCCTTGGGCAATCTCTGGATGAGTCTGGTCATGGGCTGTTCAAAAAACAGAACTGTTTTTGGACTATGAACTTGTTCATCTCCTGTAGACCACTGCCCCCCACCCCCTTCCCCCTGAGTAAATACCGAGCTTGAAAGATGTTTAAGGCAAATAGCAGGAGAGACTGGACTCAAGTAAGATGAGCTGTAGGAGATCTCATCTATTTCCCCTTCCCAGGGCGATCCATATGTCCCTCTCTGGATCTTCCTTGTTAGCTAGCTTCTCTGGAGCTATGGGTTGCAATCTGATTGTCCTTTGCTTTACTTCTAGTATCCACTTATGAGTGGGTACATACCATGTTTGTCCTTCTGGGTTTGGGTTACCTCACTCAGGATGATATTTTCTAGTTCCATCCATTTGCCTGCAAATTTCATGATGTCATTGTTTTTCTCTGCTGAGTAGTACTCCATTGTGTATATGTACCACATTTTCATGATCTATTCTTCGGTTGAGGGGCATCTAGGCTGTTTCTAGGTTCTGACTATTATGAATAATACTGCTATGAACATAGTTGAGCATGTGTCTCTGAGGTATGACTGAGCATTCCTTGGGTATATGCCTAAGAGTGGTATAGCTAGGTCTTTAGGAAGATTGAGTCCCAATTTTCTGAGAAACCACCACACTGATTTCCAAAACGGGGGGTGAGGGGTGGGCAATGGAGGGTAGGGGATGGAAGATGAGAACATAAGGGAATGGGATGGTTGAGCCGGAACAGGGATGGAGTGGGAAAGCAATGAGAGATATACCATGATGGAGGGAGACATCATGGAGATAGAGAGAAACCCAGTGCTAGGGAAGTTGCCAGGAATCCTCAAGGATGACCCCAGCTTGAACTACTAGAAATAGTAGAGAGGGTGCCTGAACTGAGCTGACTTGCCCTAGTGATCAGATTGGTGAATACCCTGTTATCACAGAACTTTTCTCCAATGACTGATGGAGGCAAATGCAGAGATCCACAGCCAAACACCAGGCAGAGCTCCAGGAGTCCAGTAGGAGAGAGAGAGAGGGAGGATTCTATGAGCAAGTGCCTCAGGATCATGGTGGGGAAACCTGCAGAGACGACCAAACCAAACTAGGGGGAACTCATGAAAGTTGGATCAATGGCTGTAGAGCCTGCATGGGACTGGACTAGGCCCTTTGCATGGTGAGATAATTATGTAGCTTTATCTGCTTGGGGGGGGGGCCCTGGCAGTAGAATCAGAATCCATCCCTGATGCATGAGGGGGCTTTTTGGAGCCCACTACCTATGATGGGATACCTCGTACAGCCTTGAGGCAGGGGGAAGGGCTTGGACCTGCCTCTACTGGATGTGCCTCCCCATGGGAGACCTTGCCTTCTTGTGGGGGGGGGAGTTGGGGGATGGATTGGGGTGGGAGGTTGGGAGAGCAGGAGGAGGGAAGAGGGGGAATCTTTGATTGTTGTGTAAAATGAATGAAAAAATTTTCTTAATTAAAAAAAAAAAGAAAAAAAAGATGAATTGTAGGACTTCCTGCCGGAAGATTCTTTTCCTAAGTCTCAAGGACTCCTCTAGGAAGAAAATAACTGAATTTTGCTTTGTGTTTGCTTATTCCTTGGAGCTTACTGTGGAAGAAGCTCTCTGTATGGCAGTACATATTGAGGCGACCCTAGAACCTACCAGAGCAAACACAAGGAGCAGTACATGGTCCTCTGGCCACTTGGCATTGGGCCTGGTTTCTAAGGAGGATGTTAAAGGTGGAAGGTAAACGTCAGTGTGTGAAAACATTGGGAAGTCCTTTGGGAGCCCAGGACTGCAGGATTCCTGTGCTGGAGTGTGTTTGGGAGACAGTGCGAGCTGGCTTAGGGTTCCTCTGGCAAGGTGAACCCTGAGCCAAGGAAGATTTGTATGCCCACGGTGGGAACAGCGGCTGTCAACAGGACCTTCACAGCCCTCGGGAGCATGGGCCTCACCTGAGGTCTCGGAAACCAGGCTGGGTTGGGTAGCATAATGAAGTACCAGAGACCACATGGCTTATCTAGCCGGTATTAATTTTCCACAGTTCTAGAGGACAGAAGTTCAAGATCAAATTCATGTCCTGGTGACGGTCCTTCTTGCTCACAAGAGAATACCATCTTTTTCTTTCTTCTTCCTTTCTTCCCTCAATCTCCTTTCTCTCCATGCCCCACCCCCCTCTTTCTCTATAGGAACTCACAGATCCCAGGGTCTGGCCTCAAATTTGCTGTGTCGCTGAGAATGAACCTTGAACTTCAGATCCTCCTGTTTCTATCCCCGGCCCCCCAAGCTCTGTGCATCACCAGATCCACTTTAGGGAGTGCTGGGATTAAACTCAAGGCCTTGTGCATACAACTCTTTTTTGACCATGAGGCCTAAAGTCTCTGTGAGGCAAGAAGTAAGGATGTTTTTAGAAGCTTGAGTGGATGCTCAGAATTGGACTGGCTACATCTGGACATCTTGTTATTTGACAAAAAATAGTAAATTAAATAACTAAAGCCGTATTTGGTGAAGTCTCCGTAGTTGGAGGCAACTGACATTATCTAAGGTGTGCTGTATTGTTTCTTTTCTATTGCTGTGATAAAACACCATGACCAAGGCAATGACGGACAGAAGGGGTTATTTTGGGCTCGTGGTTCCTGAGGGAGAAAAGCCCATCGCCATCATGGCACAGATGTATGGCAGTGGGCAGGCATGGCAGCTGGAGCAGCAAGTTGAGAGCTCATGTCTTAAGCCACAAACAGGAAGCAGAGAACGCAATAGGAATAGTGCGAAGCTTTTGAAACATGGAAGACTATTATTACCAGTAACATTCTTCCTCCAGAAAACCCAAACACCTAAATCTACCCAAACAGGACTGGGGACCAACTATTCAAATGCCTGAGACTGTGGGGGGACATCTGTCATTGAAACCACCACATATGGTCATAGTCAAACTGTGCTGCTAGGGCCCCTTCCACCTGCTGCTGTGACCTAGGATTTTATCGCCTCTCTCTCCTTCCTAGGAAGCTCCTTGAGAGCAAACTGTCACCTTTGCATCCCTGGTGTCCTGGACAGCTCCGACAAAATCTGGGACTGTGTAAACCCTGGGAGCACGCGTGTGTGGACAGCTGCCTTGTATCAGATATACTCTGCAGAGCCTCACTGCTGCCAACACGCTTTGAGTAATATTTAGGAGATGATATAGACAGATTGGTGATGACTCATGGGATACAGTGAGAAGAGAAAAGGGAAGGAGATCCAGGATGAGGCCCTCGGGTCTGGGCCAAACAGTTCCAAAGGAGCTGAATGACATTCCCCAGCCAGGAAACACTAAGTAAGCCTGTACACTTGGGAAGACAATGGGCTTTATTGTTCTCTTTGAGATAAGGAAACTAAGACTGAGAGAAACAAAATCTTGCCCAAGATCAAACCACTCAGTGGAAGAGCAAGGATTGGGCGGCTTGGTGACTGTCTTGACAAGTGTATTGGTGTCTGCCAACAGCTGAGGCTGCACTCTTGGGGACACTAAGCATCATGTCTATTTTTTTTCTTTGTTCATTTCTTTCATCCCTCTCTTCCTCCCTTTCACCTTCCCTTTCTCCCTCCCTCCCTGAGCTGGGACTTAAACTTAGGGCGTTTCACATGCCAGGCGAATTCCATACCACTGAGTTCCAGTGCCCCCTCCCCAACTCTTTCCAGCCCCATTGAGATTTTAAAGACATTTTTATTATTTTGAGTGTGTGTATGTATGATGAACATGCCATGATGTACACGTGACAGACTGAGGACAACTTTCAGGAGTCAATTCTCTTCCTCCACCATGGGATCCAGAGGTCAAGCCCAGGTTATCCGGCTTGGCAGCAGGCAACTGCTTTTACTTTCTGAACCATCTTGCTGGCCCCCACCCCTTAAACTCTTCTAAAACATTTTTTTTTAAGGAAAATGTCTTTAGGAAATTAGAAATGTCCAAGTAAAAGGAAGGTGTATTTCCGTCTGAAATATACTACATATGTGTAACTACACTTAAGGGTGTGCTCATTGCATGGTTTTTCGTTTTACTCAGCAAGTTTCCCTTTTTTAAAAAAGTATGTATTTATTTATTAATTATGTATACAGTGTTCTGTCTACATGCATGCCTGCACACCAGAAGAGGGTGCCAGATCTCATTATAGATGGTTGTGAGCCACCATGTGGTTGCGGGGAATTGAACTCAGGACCTCTGGAAGAGCAGCCAGTGCTCTTAACCTCGGAACAATCTCTCCAGCCCCTCTTTCTTTGTGTTTTTTTTTTTTTTTTTTTTTTTTTTTTTTTTTTTTTTTACTAAATGACCATGACTTTATTATTATTATGTGTGAGAGAGATAGAGAGTAGGTTAGTACAAATGTCGTAATGCATGGGCTGAGGTCAGAGGACAGCTTTTGAGCATCACTTCAGTCTCTCTACCTTGTTGAAATGGAGTTTCATTTCTGCCACACTGCATACCCTAGGCTAGCTGGCCTGTGAGCTTCTAGATGATTCTCTTGTCTCCGTCTCCCATCTTGTCACAGGAATGCTGGGATTACAGATGCATATCACCACATCTGGCTTTTATTGGGTATCAAACTCAGGTCATTAAGCTCGTGTGGCAAATGCTTCTACCTGCCTGAATCATTTCAATGGCCTCCAATTTTTCTTTATTAACTTTATGGGGAGCACTTCACATTTTAGGGTCTGTATATGTGAGTGGTTCAAAGGTTTCCCAAACTCAAGGCAACTCAAAGAACTATCACAGCAGTATATATCTACCTACCATCCACCTACCCATCCACCCATCTACCCATCCACCCATCCATCCATCTATTAATCCACACATCTACCCACCCATCCATCCACCCATTCACCCGCCCATCCACCCACCCACCCATCCACCCATCCATCCATCCATTCATCCATCCATCCTTCCACACACCCACCTATTCATCCATCTAGCCACCCACTCATCCATCCATTCATTCACCTACTCATCTATTCATCCACCTACCTGTCTATTATCTATCTACCTAGCCACTCACTCATCCATCCATCCATCCATCCATCCATCCATCCATCCATCCATTTACCCACTTATCCACCTACTCATTTTTAATCCATTCATCCACATACCTACCATCCATCCATCCATGCATCCATCCATCCATCTATTCATCTTTTTTTGTCATCTATAAAAGAAGATGGTAACATAATATTCTTTAATTAAAAAAATAAATGAGTTAATATACTCCAAGCACACAGAGTTGTCTGGAACATAGTAGAGCATTGTAAATATTACCCACTATATTTTTTTTTAATTTAAAATTTCTTTTATGTGTATGGGTGTTTTGGCTGCAGGCATGTCTGTATATCACATGTATGCAGTGGCCAGAGACAGTGTCAAACTCTTAGGAACTGGAGTTATAGATGGTTGTGAGCCACTATATGGGTACTAGGAACTGAACCCTGGTCCTCTAGAAGAGCCATGAGTGCTCTTAACCACTGAATTATCTTTCCAGCTCCTTTGATGGTATTATTGATGATGATTTGGGATCTACCTCTCAAGAATTCTTTCTGGATAACTACTTTATCCCAAGCATATAGGGACCCAAAATTCTGCCATGTTTAAAAACAGACTTAAAATATGTCATCCTTTCATGTGCTTTAGGAAAAAGATTTTTAAAATTACAAGCATTAAGATTATAAGAAAAATTGTTTTTCTCTAAGCCATATTTAAATTCTAATTTCCTATCAAGCATAAGCCAATCCTATACTGTAATTGAATAAAATTTGCTTCAGATGTATATGTAACAGTACACTTTAACAGGCTGGGAATCACATATTTGCTTAAACAATGGAAAACTTTACAAAACCTTGTATTTAAGATATTACTTTTTAATATCTTTGCATTAAAATGAAAATGATTACTTTTTAATATTGCTGGAAACAACCCTATCCCCAACTGTAAAGATATATTTCTTGTGTGATTTTATTATATGCTTAATAATAGTACCTGTGAGCTCAGATTTCTTTTGAATAAAATTGATTGGAAACTATATCCGCCCTAAAGCATCTTTAATGTCATTACAGGCGGGTTGGAGTAAATTAAGCGGTATTTAGGCACCAAAGTCTTTAATTCGATCGAGTTTGAGTAGGAGGTAGACATTATGAGGTCCAATTAAAAAAGTCGCTAATGTTTTTACATCTGAGTAGGAGTAAATTAAACAAAATCACTCCTGAGCTGCTAATATCATTTTAATTGAATGTCATTCGGCTTCTAAGTGCTGTTACTACAGTACAGATAATGAAGCTGCTTCTGCAGTGTCTGAGACGGGAGTTGGGGTGGGCACTAAGGGTAAGGCCATAGGCAAGGCCAGGATGGGGGCTGACCAGTGCAGAAAGAACTTGGTTATGGCTGTGTGTACTAAAATTCACGAGAGCTTGGGGCTGGAGAGAGAGCGAGCTAGCTCAGTGGTTCTCTTGCCAAGGACCTGAGTTCAGTGCCACCCACGCCAGATGGCTAACAAACTACGGGTAAGTCCAGCGTTAGGAGATCCATGCTTCCTGTTGGCTTTTGCAGGCACCTGCACTCAGGTGCACACACCCACACACTCGCACATGCAAGGACATAGAATTAACAATAAAGTAAATCTTTAAGACTATATTGGCTTCTCATGGGCTCACGCAGGAAGGGGACAGAGGGTCACAAAACAATAAGGCATGAACTCGGGAAAGGGACCTGTGTGTGGGGGTAAGGGATAGCTTGGATGGGAGGGAAATAGAAAAGAGTGGGGAGTGGGAATAAATAGGATGCATTATACACATGAATGAAAATTTCAAAGAGCAAATTATAGAGGTAGAGAATGCAATTGTGGGTCACCGAATCTGGATAATACCCCCTTGCTACAGGTTGTATCTTTGTTTCCTGGCAGATCCGTGTGGAAAGTCTGCATCATTTCTGAGGAGGGCATGCAGGGACTCCTACCTATGTTACCACCATAAAGTATTCATGGGATTAGGTTCACTGGAAAATCTGATATTGAGACAACAGTTAAGAAGACACAAGAGGCTGGGCAGCAGTGGCGCTTGCCTTTAATCTCAGCACTAGGGAGGCAGAGGCAGGCAGATCTCTGTGAGTTCGAGTCCAGCCTGGTCTACAAAATGAGTTCCAGGAAAGGCTCCAAACTACACAAAAAAACCCTGTCTTAAAAAAAAAAAAAAAGAAGACACAAGAGAACATTAGGAAACTCAAACATTCAAAGCCATACAAACCAAGCAATATTTCTTTTGTACATCCACCACTGTGAGACCATATATGATTTTAATATGTGGAGGAAGAAAATCTAGAAGACAATGTCCAGGACTGGAGCATAAGCATCGAGGTATCACTGCTGTTACTTTTGTTATTTATACAAAGTTTACAAAGTTTTAACTAGGGAAACAGAGTAATAAATGAAACTGCCCTTCTGGTTTTTTGTTTTGCTTTGTTTTGTTGTTGTTTGAAACAAGGCCTTAATATTTAGCCCAGGCTGGCTTTGAACTAGTGATCTTCCTGTCTCATCTCCTGAGTGCTGTGATGACAAGTGTGTGCCACATGTCACTTTTGAAGTTTTTTTTCTTTTACAGAGACATAATTCGTGTGACAGAAAATTCATTATTTGATTATGTCCGAGATGCCTTTAGTATTTTCCCTAGACTGTGGAGCTAATAACCATAATTATAAGCAATTTCCATCTTCCCAAAGGAAATCTTGTACCTGTGAACATCACTCCCAATTTCCTTTTCTACTTCCCCAGAAGAACCCAAATTCTCATGCTGTATTCATGGTAGCGTGCCCATTCCAAATATTCAATTTAAGTAGAGGCATGTGGTACTTGTCTTTTTGCCACTGGGTCCTGTTGCCCATGTTTTCGAGGTTCATTCATGTTTAGCATGTTCATTTCCTTTAAGAAATGTTGTGATGATGATGATGATGATGATGATGATAATGATGATTGTTATTTGTATGAATGAGGTACCTCTGAGTACACACTTGTCACAGTGCATGTGTGGAGGTCACAGGACCGCTTTGTGGAATTGGTTTTTTTTTTTCTTTCTACCTTTTTGTGGGTCTAGGGACTGATTTCAGATTTGCCAGGCTTGCAGAGCAAGAACCTTTACCCACTCAACCATCTTGCCAGGTCAGGCCTCCATCCCTTTTTCACAGCCTAATACTATTTCATTGTGTGGGCATACCTCATTTTGCTGATCTAGTCATCCATGATGGATCTTTGGAGTATTTTCTGCCTCTTGGCTACTACAAACAATGTTGACATTAACATTAGGCATCTATTTCAGTTCTCTCAGGTACATGATAGAGACGGAGTTGCTGGGTCAGACAGTAATTGTGTATTAGCTGGACTATTTTACATTCCCTCTGCAATGGACAGGAGCCCTAGCGTCTCCATTTGGAACTAAATGCTAGTAACGTTGTGCTGTGTTTGGGATTACAGCCTTCCTAGTGGGTGTGGAGTAGTATCTCACTGTGGTTTTCAGTTGTATTTCCCTAATGACTAATGCCATTGAATACCTTTCCGTGTGCCTTGTGGCCATTTATATCTCTTCCTTGGAAGAGTGCCTATTCTAGGCTCCTGAGGTTTGAATGTTCTTACCAAAATGTGTGATGAAATGTAATCCCCACTGGGAGGTATTGAGAAGTAAGACAGGACCCTTCTTGAGGTGATTAGGTCATGAGGACTTATGAGTGGATGGATGTATTCATGGATTAATGAACTAATAGATTATCTCTAGAGCAGACCTGTTTTGAAAGCCAGCGTGGGCTCTGTGTCTTGCATGCTCTCTTCTTGCGTCCATGGTGTGTCATATCCTGCCCCATCTGCAGAGCTGTTGCTATTAGAGGACCTTCACCACATGCCGCCCTGTGACCTGCTCCAGAACTGTGAACTAAATCAACCTTTTTTCTCCATAAATTGATCACCCAGTCCATGCTTTCTACTTACGTTAACAGAAAACAGACACAGAACATCTGTTCTTGGATTTAATTCAAACTTTTCTTTTGTTATTGAATTCTCAGAGTTCCTTATATGTTCTGTGTGTATGGTAAAAAGGTCCGAGCCCACTTTTGGATTTGTAAACCTAACCAAACCCGCTCATCCCTGAGCACAAAATCCTACCAATCCCTAGGCTTGGCTTGAAATCTTACCAGTTCCCACCCTGGAAATCTCTAACCTGGAAAACTCCTCCCTCAAGAAACCCTCTACCAGGCTGTCTCCTGCTCAGGTCCCTACTGCTTGTCACTCAAGCAGAGGCAGCCATCCCCTTGTGTCTTTCCCAATAAATCTCTTGGGTGAGGTTTGTTGTGTGGTGTGACTTTGTGGTATTCCTTGGCTCTCGACTGCCAGGATACCTTTCCCTTCAGAGCTGTAACACTTGTATAGGGGAAAACCTCTCCCCTCAGAGCTATAACACTGCCGTTGGGGAAGCCTTTCCCCTCAGAGCTGTAACCCTTACCCTGTGTACCAAACCCTTGTCAGAAAGCTGACTTACATGTGCTCCTATAAATTGTCTTTTTTACTTTCTTGGTGTTGTCTTCTGACACACAACTTAAAATTTTGATCAAATCAGGAATTGTGTGTGTGTGTGTGTGTGTGTGTGTGTGTGTGTGTGTGTGTGCCCGTGTAATGTTTAAGAAACTGCTCCTAATCCAAAGCCTCACAGACTTACTCTCTGATCCCCTCCCCCCATTTTGGCCCTTACATTTGAGTCTATGATGCATTTGAAGTTAATTTTATCCGTGGCGAGGCAAGATTCCAACACTAGCTATTGAGGAACACTCTTCCTGCCTCGAGTAGTGTCCGCACGGATGTTAGGTGAGCACAGGTGTATCTCTTTATGTCTGGACTCTCAGTCTGACGACAGGGATCTGAATGCCCGTCTTAGGACTGCCCCACCCTGCTGTTCCCCTTACCGCACATCTGCAGCAAGCATTGGCACCGGGAGTGTGGGACCTGACAATACTGTTCATGTCTTTTCAAGGTTGTTCTGGCCCCTTGAGATCCGTGCATCGCCACAGTTTTTACGATAATCGTGTCTGGTGCTTTGAGAAGGCAGCTGCTGGTTTTCTGAATCGGGGCCTGCATTGAATTTGTAGGTCATTTTTAAGAGTCTTTCAGTCTTTACACTATCAGGTCATTTAAATGTCTTTGTATGAGTCTAGAGTGTGCAGTGTATAAGTCTTGCATTTGTTCAATGTACGAGTCAAGTTTACTCTGAAGTAATCATTCTTTTGGATTCTATTGTAAGTGAAACAGTTTCATATTGAGATTGTTCATTGTTATATATAAAATACAACAACGCTTCTTTCTTGTAGTTTTCAACTTCGTTGATTTTATTTACTAGCTTTACGAGCATTTTACATGGATGCATTGAGATTTTTCTACAAATAGTACATCACTGATAAATATAAATACTTATGTGTTTGTGTAATCAGATAATCCTTGACTGAAACTTCCAGCATAACTTTTTTTTTTTTTTTTTGGTGGTACCAGGGCTCAAATCCAGGCCTTTCTGCATTCTAGGCCAAGATGCTATCACTGAGACATATTGCCAGTTTCCAGTATAACATATGAGATGTTAATAATGACATCATTGTCTTATCTGATCTCTAAGGGACACTTTTGTCTTTTATCATTAAGTGTGATGTTAGCTATGGGTTTTCATTAAGCTATTTTTCAGCTTAGAAAATTCCCTTTATTCTCTTTTATCCCGCCCTCCCCCCGATACACCTATGAAAGTGTACTATATCTCAATGAATGCTTTTTCTGGCTACTGAAATTATCACATTTTATTCTTCCTGATTTTATTAACATAGTATATTAATTGATAGATCTTGGATTAAACCATCCTTGCATTGCAACATGACTATAGTGTGTTGCCAAATTCAATTTATGAACATTGTGTTAAAATTTTCAAATCTGTAATTATAAGATATTTGGGCCTATAATTTTCTTGTTTTATGATTTCTCTCTTTGGCATTGTAACCAGGTAATACTGTCCTTACAGAATGAATTAGGAAGCTTTTCTTCTGCTTCTTTTTTTTTTTTCCCATTTTTGTGACAGGGTTTCTCAGTGTAGCTTTGGAGCCTTTCCTGGAACTTACTCTGTAGCCCAGGCTGTCCTTGAACTCACAGAGATCTGCCTGCCTCTGCCTCTCGAGTGCTGAGATTAAAGGCATGTGCCACCACCGCCTGGCCCTGCTTCTATTTCTTATTAAGCTTTTGAGAAGAGTAATAATTCTTTAAGTTTGGTAGGGACCAGGGATACAGGCCCTGGATATGATACTCAGGACAAGGTAGGGGGGAAGAGAAGAAAAAGCTGGCCGCAATGGCACTTGCCTATAGTTCCAGCTACTCTGGAAGCTGAGGCATGATGATTCCTTGAGCTCAAAAATTTAAGGTCAGCCTGGTCAACAAAGTGAGACCTCCCCATCTCAAAGTCTGGTAGACTTCACAAATGGGGGAGTCTGGGAACTGGGGTTTTCCTCATTCCTGGTTGGATGTTTTAGAGTTGTTGATGCAATATCTTTTTTTCAGATCTGTTTAGGTATTCTGTTTCTTCTATTGTCAGTTTTCAGTGTTTCTAAAAAGTTTTCCATTTTGTCTAGATTAGCTGATTTATTGATATGTAATTATTCACAGTATTCTTTTATGGTCATTTCTATTTCTATAATGTGGTGGTTAAGTCTTGATTTTTTTCTATACTGATTTTAGTAATTTGAGAATGTTATCTGTTTTGGTTGATCACTAGTTAATATTTTTCAATGTTTTAAATCTTTGGACTGTGTCAATTTCTTTTTGGTTTTAGACTCTCCACTTTATCTTTGCTACACCTTTTAGTATTTCCTTATTGCTTTTGATCTATTTTCTTTTCTTTTTTCTTTTTAAGATTAAAACTTAGATTATTGCCAGATGTGGTAGGTCACACTTTTAATCCCAACGCTCAGGAGGCAGAGGCAGGAGGACCTCTGTAAGTTCAAGGACAGCCTGATCTACATAGTAAGTTCCAGGCCAGCCATGGCTATATAGTGAGACCCTGTCTCAAAAAGCACAACATCACAATTCTAGGTTATCAATTTGAAAGCTCTCTTCTTTTTAAATGTAGACATTTACAGCTATACATTTATTCCCCTCCCCTGAATATAATATTTTATCAATTATTTGAGAATTTCATACAATGTACCCCGAGGACACTTGCTTCCCATTCCTCCCAGGTCCACCCTCCCACCCTTGTGCCCCCCCCAAAAGAAAAAATACACCAAGTCCAATTTGTGTTGCCCATATACTCATTGGAGCATGATCAAACTTTCAGTGGTCAGCCTCTTAAAGACAACCGGGTCCCTCCCCACCCCAACCCCGCCAGCATCCAAGCACATTTAAACATTTCTAAGCACCCATTTTACTGCATCCTACAAGTTTATATCTGTAGGGTGGGTCTATTGGCAGTCACCGCATGTCAGGATGCAACACCTTCACAAACTCCATCTGTAAGTCAAGGAGCCTCTGCCACAGTTTTGAACAAATGCCCCTTTGTCCATCTCTCTCCCATTTGACTGTAGTGTGACCTTGTGTCATTAAAGTCTGGGAATGCACTAATTTCTCCTCCCCTTCCTGACGATAGTGGTGCCACATGCAGAACCCTCATGCAGTGGCCCTAGCTCCTAACTGGGAAAACAGAAGCAAGCTTTCTGTGTGGGTTTTCCCCGCAGCCACCGGGTAGATGGTACTCAGGCCATTCTTTGCAAGTGAGACCTCTGTCACTTTTGCCAGCAGGAATGTGGGCTGGTACTTTCAAAGCTACTACTTAGCTGTGGAGTGAGGAGGAGTCTAGGGCAGGTTCAGTACCATGAAGTTCACTGTTCTTATTAAAACTGACTTATTTTTCTTGAACATCAGAAAGTTAGTGTTCTATCCCGTTCCTAGAAGCATTTATACCCACAGGCAGGTGCAAGAAACATTATAGAGATAGTGCCCTCTGCGTGAGCCCCCCATGTTCCTCATGCCTGCAATCCTTCTGTACCCTTGGGTGAGGCAAGGTGGCAGGACTCCACAACTTTTCCACTATGCCTTTGGTGAACCCTGCTTCTGCGGTCTAGTCCTCAATTTGGAATGGCGCTTTGGTCATCAACCCTCATTGGACACTGCGGCGGGCACTGACTCACTGTCACATTCTGTTGCATTGACTCCAACACCACGAAGGAAAACATGGCTGGTGAAAACCAAGAATGAATTGTACCTGTCGTGCCTGCTCTTTCACCAGGAGGTGCTGGGTAATCTCAGAGAGTGCAACATTTTCACTCACTTAAGAAAATAACCTCATGGGTATCTTCGGTTTGGAAAAATGATTCCCTCTGTTCTACAGGAAGAGGCTGAAACAAAGCAGGATGATTTGTTGTGCTCAATAGGTGAGGAGGATTCCCGAGTTTCCCAGGAGATGGGGTCCTGAGGGGACCTGGTGGAACTCAGTGGGGAGCTGTGGAGTGCTCTAGGGGAGAGAGAGGGCCTATTGGGAGGTCAGGGCTCAAGGAGAAAGGATGATTAATGACAGGGATAGCCAGGGCAATTTTGAAACAAGGATGTCTCACGTGAACTGTTGACGTGTTTACATCCAAACGTTTTATTAAAACAGTGCTGTGGACAGTAACCCTGTATTACTGGGAGCTTTGGGGGGGGGCAATTAGCACCAAAAAGCAACAGCTAGGGTGAAGGGTGGGGAGGGAACTTGGCAGTGGTGCCGATGATACACACGGAAGGCAGAGCTCACTGGGGAGACCCAGAGCTACCGGGAGCCAGAAGTGACGATCTTCCCATAGTATGTGTAGACTGAAGGGTTTGGTACTGAAAATCTGCCATTATGAGAACTTTGAAAACACAAACAGTAAGCAAAAAGCTGTCCTACAGTCTTGGTTATCACCACTCAGTTTTGTGTAGCCTTTAAACATATTTTATCATGTATTATCATGTAAGACATTAATCATACATGATAATGGGCTTCATTTAGACATTTCCATGTATGTATATGGTGTGTTTTGATAGTATTCATCCCTCAACAGTTTTTCTTGTCCCTCTCCTATTCCACTGATCTTCATCAAACAGGTGATTAAAAAAAAAAAAAGAAAGCCTAACAATTTTTAAGGTAACTGTGAGCTGGGAGTTAAGAGGGGTGGAAGACTAATCCAGTTTCCAGTATTAAGAGAAGTGACAGAGAGCCTCTGGTACTCTAGAGATGGTGCAAACTCCTTCACCTCAGGGACTTTTCTAGAAAGTGACCCATCACCCCTACAGGACAACATCGAGTATCTGTTCCCATGAAGAAAGCATTCAATGTCCCCTCAGTCTTTCCCTCATACTCACAGATTACTCGAGAAGCATGTGTTCCTGTTTAGTGTGCAGCTGTGTGGGAGTTGTAAGGGGATCCGTGTACTTGTTAAGTCCTCAAGAAAGTACAGAATGGTCTTGAGAAGTCACTCAATTTTCTCCGGGTGTCTAGAAACCTGGGAAAACATGGTGAACTATCCAGACTTCCGGAGTGGTTGTGGGGTTGATTGTGTCATTCTGTGATGCTGTTTAAGACCTAGGTTCATTCCATCCTGTCTCTGTGCTGGCTTATCCTCAGCTTGGCTCTTGTGTTGACAATATGGCTGCCACAGATCCAAGGCTTGCACCTCACCTTCCGGCATCCATATAAGAGAGAGTGAGATCGTTTTCTCTCTCTTTTATATCTTGTTAGAGAAGACACCATTCACAGACCTCCCCAGCTTATTGCCCACTAGATTCTATTGGTGGTTAAGTCACATTTTCAGGCCCTAAATGCATAAAGTTGGATATACTATTTTTGTAAACTTCTCTAACTTACAGTGATAAATACTTCTCCCCACTAGACATAATATTACGTTATTTGAAATAAGTGTGAAGTATTCCATTGCATGAGCAACTCATGCAGTGGGTTTCCATTTCCTTTCTAAGGAAACCATTTTTTTGACCTTATGGAATCAAGTCAATTGCATGTTTGGGGATTGAACTCAGGACTTTGCGGATGTGAGGCAAGCTTCTACAATTGGGCTACAACCCTATCCCTTTTTATTTTTATGTAGCTCAGGCTGGGAATCAGAGGACAGGAGGAAAGAAGTGGAGGAAAGGATACATTACATTTATCTGTACACATTTATCTTAACAGTTTCCTCCTAACTCCTCAGAAAGGAATATAATACACCACCAACTTTTAAAACGTCATAATTGGTTATTTGAAGCTCAAGTCATCTGATTGTCATGTTTAATTATGCAAATGTCCCTAATTTAACCTTCCAAACTATTTACGAAAAGGAATTCCATACTTTTCTTTGGTTTTTTAAAAATCCCTTTTCCTTCACAGTAGAAGGCTGCTTAAACTCATCAAAATCACTTTGATTTTACACCTACAGTTGGTATCCTAACATCTCCATTTTCGACACTTATAAATGCTTTAATAGATACATGGACAGTAATTTAGTTTGACTTAAATGTAATAATCAGGCTCATTTATCTAGGCTGACAAGATTTCATTTCCTAATGATCTTTTATTGTAAATTTATTTGATTTCCTCTAATATATTGTCTCATTTCTCATCGCCTTTTCTTTTGAAAAAATATGAATAATTTTGTATAGAATTATGAAGGCTTGGCTTAGAGCTGACAGTTCTGAGTAACAATGACTATCCCCACCCTTTTAAACAGATTAGATAGTTTGATAACAAAGTCCCAAGAAGAAAGGAGTGTTAGTTTATCTAGAAGTTGTTCTAGGAGACCTGAAGAATTGTACCTCTAGAGGCTCTTGGTTTCTTTGGACGACCAGAAACTAAAATAGTAAGATCAACCTGCCTCCAGTTCTGGGTTCTGTATTTTCAATGCCCTGCCCCACTTCAACATCTTCAGACTCGGTTAATCCAGCTGGTCAATTGGTTATAAAACACAATCTTACAAATTGGTTAGTATTTTTTAAAAATTTTTAAGAATTCATTTTAATGTGTATGGGTATTTTACCTGCATGCATGCCTGTGTATAGTGTCCACAAAGACCAGAGAAGGCAGTGGATACCCTGGAAGTGGAGCTACAGATAGGTATGAGCTGCCATGTGGGTGTTGGGAATGGAACTTGGGTTCTCTGAAAGAGCAGTGAGTGCTCTTAACCCCTAAGCCATCCCAGCAGGCCCCTGTTTTGGTTAGTTTTGACAGTCAACTTGATGCAACCTGGAATCACCTGGGAAGGCAGTCTCAATGAGGAATGACTACCGCAGGTTGGCTTGTGGGCATGTATGTGGGGCACTGTTTTGATTGTTCATTGACCCATTCCACTGTGGGTGGCTCCACTCCCTAGGCAGGGTCCTGAACTATAGAAGAGTGAAGAAAGCTGTCTAAGCAGCATTCAAGCAGAGATTCATATTTATTCTCTTGGCTCTTGATGTGGATGTGGTGTGAAAGCTGCTTAAGTTCCTCGTGTCCCTGAAACGGTGGACAGCAACCTGGAATTGTCCTTAAGTCCTCCTTTCTTGTCTTCTGCCGCTTTTTGTCGGGGTATTCATCACAGCAACAGACATGAAATGAGAACACCTTCTTTTCTCCAGAACGGCTCCTTCTTTCCACGTTTTGATTTCCATTTATTTATTTCACAGTCCCCTCGGTCAAGCTGAAAACTTGCATGACCTCGTCTGCCGGTGCGGTACCTCGTCCGCCGGTGCGGTGCCTCGTCCGCCGGTGCGGTGCCTCGTCCGCCGGTGCGGTGCCTCGTCCGCCGGTGCGGTGCCTCGTCTTGACTCTTCCACCTTCCCCAGCACCGCTCTCACTCTTTCGGCATGCCTGTGGAGGTCAGACGAGAACTTCCAGGGATCTGTTCTCTTCTTTCACCTTTATACAGGTTCTGGGACCAAACTTGGGTCATCAGGCTTGTGTGGTCAAGCCTAAACCATTGCACCAGCCCTGCTTTATATTTTTATGTTGAAGCATTTATATACAAGAAATGAACTTTTGGGATTTCTTTGGCTTTTTGAGACAGGGTTTCTCTGTGTACCTCTGGCTGTCCTGGAACTCGCTCTGTAGATCAGGCTGGCCTCCAACTCAGAGATCTGCCTGCCTCTGCCTCCCAAGTGCTGGGACTAAAGGCATGTGGCACCACTGCCTGGCAATTCTTTTTTGATATAAAATACATTGCAGTATAGTACACCGGAAGACCATTTTAGGATTTGGAGCAAAGAGAGTAATCACATGATATGTCCAGTGTTGTAGCATAATTTAAAGCTAGAAAGAATTTCATTCAATCTCGTGGTTGTATGAGATATAAATGGCATGTATGAACTTATTTGGAGATGGCTTGGGAACTGTAGGCTGGAGGTGGTCTTAAACCAGAGGCCTGGACTCTATGGTTCACATGCCCACCTTCCAGCAGGGAGAGGCCCTGCCCTGCCTCTGTTCCTTCTTATTTACCTGCTTTGGGAGCTTTCTATATGTCAGGCTTTCTGTTACACAGTTTACATTACTTTGGAGCTTTAGAGAAATCTCTAAAAAAAGCTGCCATTGTTATAGGGTGAAAAGATGGCCTCCATTGTTATCCCCAAACCTTCTCATCAACCATGTCCTTAAGGGGTTGGGGTGATGGGAGATTTTAGGCAGAAAGGGACAATAAACAGCGAAGGAGTGACCAGGAATGAGGCTCCTGATTCCCACTCCCCATGGCTAGCCTCTTCTCTGGCTAGTATGACTAGACTCATCCTTGAAGTCCTGTCTCAGGAGTCCCTGTGTGTGCTAGACAGGCCTAAACTGGAGGTATTTCCAAAACTCTTATCTGGAGGGGTGGGAGGCAAGCTGTAGCCCGTGCCTTGCATGGTGACACCACCTCCTAGCTACAAACTACTCATTTCAAACCCGGCATTAGGCGGGTGCCTGCTTGCCAAAGGAGCTCTTGGGTTTTTATTCCCTCTATGTATATGCTCTTTATGGCCATAAAGTCGGGTTTTGTTTTGTAACTGTAAATTGGAGTCAGGGGAGTTTCTTTCTTCTCTATGACTGCGACCATGGTGAGGCTTTCTCTACAAGCCGGTACTTTGTGCCCTTGTGTGTGTGTGGGCAGAGAGCGGGGAGGAAGGAGCTCTTGTCAGAGCCGTTCACCTGGTCTGAACAAGAGCTTTCAATTTTTTTTTCTCCCTTGTCTTTAATCATTATGGGGTGTGAGCTGAAAGCAGGATTTGTAGAGGGGCTATTTTTCTTTAAACTCTGTTTTGAGTTATAGAATGCCTGGCTTTTTAACACTTAGGTTATTGCTGAAACAATCCTGCAGACTTCTGGAATATGGTAGAATGTACTGGGCGGCTTTCTGTTCTTTTTGAATGTACCTCTCCATGTTGGTTAAGAAGCCAACCAAGTATTTTCTTCACCAAACCGTGGTGGATTGGAAAGGACTTCCTTGCTCACGTATTCATTTAAACAACACTTTTGAATAATATTTTTGAATCTATGTGTGCGCATGTGTGTGTGTGTATGTGTGTGTGTGTATGTGTGTGTGTGTGTGTGTGTGTGTGTGTGTGTATGTGTGTGTGTCTACCATACCACAGCAAGTAGAGTTCAGAGGGCAACTTTCAGGAGTCAGTTTTGTACCACCATGCGGGTCATAGGGACCAAAGACTGTCTGGCTTGCTGATGGGTGCCTTTCCCCACTGGGCCATCTCAACAGTCTGTTTAATTTACATTTTTGGAGCCCCTGCTGTGTGTCTGAGCTTGAATATAAGGCTCCAAAGACAAATGACCTTAGGCCCTTGCTCTCAAGGGGCCCGAGTTTAAGATGGGAGGCAAAGTAGACAAGCTACCTAGGAGCTGACCCTGGTTGCATCTTGACAGAAATGAGCCAACCTGATAAAGGCGGTGGGGACGTGACGTTGCTGGTTTATAGATTTAATTTTTTTGATGTGTGTGTGTGTGTGTGTGTGTGTGTGTGTGTGTGTGTGTGTGTATGAGAGAGAGAGAGAGAGAGAGAGAGAGAGAGAGAGAGAGAGAGAGAGAGAGAGAGAGAGAGAGACTGTGTATGAGCATGCAGTGCAGGTGAACACACACACACGTATGTATGCTCGCGTATGCAGGCCAGAAGTCAACCTCAGGTGTCGTTTCTCAGATGAAGTCCCCCTTGTTTCTTGAGCCAGGGTCTCTCTCTGGCCTGCAGCTCACCCATTATGGCAGGCTAGCAAGCCTCAGGGATCCTTCTGTCTCTGCCTCCCCTGGTGTGGCATTACAATCACATATCACCACCCTTGGATGTTTTTGCCTGGGTGCTAGAGATCAGACTCAAGTCTTCATATTCACAAGACAAGCACTTCACCGACTGAGTCATCTGCGCAGCAGTCCCTAGGAAGCTTAGGTTTTAAAAGAAGTTTTGGGTTCCTGGCGATATCAGATAAAGGGGTTTCCTATATATCCTCTGTCCCCTCCACAGCCTCCCCCACTGTCTTGGGGTTTCTACTGCTCTGACAAAACACCATGACCAAAAAGCAAGTTGGGGAGGAAAGGGTTTATTTGGCTTCCACTGCATTGTTCACTGAAAGAAGTCAGGACAGGAACTAAAAGAGGGAAGGAACCTGGGAGCAGGGGCGGATGCAGAGGCCATGGAGGGGTGCTGCTTACTGGCTTGCTTCCCCTACCTAACTCAGCCTGTTTCCCTCCCCCATTGATCACTAATTGAGAAAATGCCTTACAGCTGGATCTCATGAAGACATGTCCTCAACCGAGGCTCCTTCCTCTCTGATGACTCCAGCTTGTGGCAAGTTGACACAAACCCAGCCGGTACACCCATTATCCGCATTCCACCTCAGAGTGATGCTATTTGTCACCATTAATGAATCTGCACAGGCACACCCTCATCACCTGTGTCTGGTTCACCTTAGATTCTCTCCTGCTGTTGTGCGTTCAGTGGCTTGGACCAGTGTTCAGTGTCACAAGTCCATCATTGGAGTATCATGCAGAGTAGATCCACTGCCCTGGAATCCTCTGTACCCACCAGGTCATCCTTCCTTCCCCATAGCCTTTGGTAGCCCCTGCCTCTTCTCCAAAGCTCTGACCTGTCCAGCATGTCATGTAGCTGGAATGACAAGTCCCAAAGACTTTTCTGACTGGCTTCTTTCACTTAACGATGCACTCAGGATCTTATCTTTTCGTTATTTGGGAGCTCTTGTTTTGGAGGGTGGTGATGATGAGACAGGGCCCCAATCATGGATCAAACTCATGATCTTCTTGCCCCAGCCCCTCCAATGCTTACACTGCAGACGTGTGCTACTGAACCCAGACTGATAACTCTTGCCTTTCAAAATGTGGAAAAAACATTCTAGTGTGGATATTGCTGTAGTTTAGTGTCTACTCATCCACTGCCGGACACTGTGGATCCCTCTGAGTTTTGATAAAGCTGGCTGCTTAAGCAGGTAGAGAGGTAAAGACACAGAGAGATAGGGTCAAGGCCTGTGTGAAGATTGGTTTCTTCACACACACTCACACACACTCTCACATAGCACACACACACACACACACACACACACACACACACACACACACACATGCACCCTTGGGTCAGTGGGAGCTTGCTGCTAAGCTCGATGATGACCTGAGTTTGGTCCCTGGGACCCAAATGGTGGAAGGAGACAACTGACTCTGACCTCCACATGCATACTGTGGTACTCACTTGAGTGTGTGCACATGTACACGTGCACACACACACCACAGTAAATAAATGTAAAACACAAGAAGTTCTGCTGGGATGAATTAAAGTCATGAGTGTTGCTTGGAAAGTTGGGGGAGAAAATCCAGGCTGTGGATTTGAGTGCTGTTTGCTCCTCGTGACTCAGAGAACTGTGTGGCTTGTGCTTTTGGAAGAGCTTCCCTGCATGTTTTGGAAGGAAGCCCAACATTGGAGGTGGTGGTAATGGCGGTGATGTGGCAAACTGTCCAATTTGTCTGAACACAGGGAGCCACCCTCAATTTCTAAATAAACTCAAAGTGAGTCACGCCAAGAACAAACTCCACAGCCTCATTACAGGAGAACAATTATTGCCCCTATTCAATGCTTGATGAACTCAGTGGGGTTTGCAGATACAATGATGCCATCCGTGTGCCTGTGACCAGCCAGGGCAATATTTCACATAAAGGATCTAACGCTATCTCTTTTCCCCCTTGACAGATTTTAACTTCATTTGTTAAAGTAGCACACTGGTGCTGGGG